>NC_058133.1:284755960-284918350 GCF_016433145.1 Gracilinanus agilis
ATACATATATATATATATATATATATATATATATATATATATATATATATATATATATATAAAACCTTACATATATAGTCCTTGTTATGTTCCAAGCATTCTGCTAAGGATTGCAATCATTATCCCCTTTCATCTTCATACAACTCTGCACAACAACTCTGTTGATATATGTGCTATCATAATCCTCATTTAACAGATGAAAGAACTGAAGCAAAAGAGCTTAAGTGGCTAAGGTCACACATCTATTAAGCCTTTGAGGATGGATTTGAACTCAGTTCTTCCTTACTCTTTTCAGAACTGGTTCGATGAGGGAAGAATACACATAATCAATTGGGTATCGAAAACTATCTTACCCTACAGGAAAATAGGAGGGGAAGGGGATAAGAGATGAGGACAGGACTGATAGAAAAGAGGGCAAATTGGGGGTGATGGAGGTCAGAAACTAAACAGGGATAAATAGAATGGAGAGTAATACGCAGTAATCATAATGGTGCAAAAATATTTTATGAACCTCTCTAATGAATTCAGTTCTTGCTGATTCTGGGCCCTATACTCTATCCACTAAACCACCTAGCTGATTCTCATTTTATATAACACTTTTTCACCTCTCAAGCATGTACACATTATTTCATATCAGAGTTATCTCTGTAGACACTATGTCCTGTTTTGAAACTTCAAGTTCTTTGTTGCAGCTTTAAGAAGTTAATTACTACCACCATTCCCTTTCAGAATCATCAATGTGTTCAACCCAGAAGCAGTTTGGTAAGCCAGGGATGCTATTTGGTATGGTTTACTGTTGGATACTTTAAATTCAGTTTCTAAGCTTCAGTAAGGTTGGAGTCAATCATATATGTACAATAAGTGAAGGATCAATATGGTGAGACCCCTCCCAATGGAGGAGCTGCCTAAGTAGGAGAAAATATGCTCAGTTCAAAAAAGAAAGGACAAAGTATTAGAAACTTCTGAATAGAACAGTATTGGGATTTGGCCAGTGAATGGCTGCTTCCTTCAAGCCTGGGCAAAATAGAGACCCAATCTTAATAAATAAGAAGGTAAATAAAGAAGCGAATAAAAATAAGCATTTGTTGGATGAAGTTCTTATTTTTTGCCTTTATTTCCTTAATGCTTAATAAAAAACTTGACTGACTGACAAAAAAATGTAGACAAGAAGGGCCAGAGGAAAGTAGACCAGAGGGAAAGAATATCTTCACAGATATGGAGCAATGGACAGAAAGTTCACAAATGAAAACTTTGCAAATCTCTCCCACCCACCACCTTGTGTCTTGCTTTAAATATTGATTATAATTCAGCATCATCATAATGACATATCTTCAGACATTAAAATTTGAGAGATCTATGACTTTCGGTGATGAAGTCTTACTTACAACTAATCTTCCTTTTTGCATCAGGGCTATGGGAAAGGATACAGTTGTTCACCCATTTCTCAGCATTCAGAGCAGCTTCTTCATTCCATGTCTCCATGAGCCATGCAACACATACAATGGACAATTACAACAGAAAATATTTAAGAGTAATGGCAATTGGAATAGGCTTTTCACAGTAAAAAAATTTCTAATCAAACAGGAGTCCTCTTTTTTTTGTCCTCTTGTTCTTACAATTATCCTACAATTAAGGAAGCTTAATGGTTTAGTCATTAGGCCAATTTTTTCTAAGGTTGTGTTCCACAAAATGCAGCAGAATAAAATATCTTGTTCAAGGATAATTATTTTTAATCAGGCTCCATCTACAGAGAAATAATTTAGACAATTTTCTGGGACTCCAGGTCTCTCTGGGATTGTTTGGCCAATGTTTATGCAAATAGAGCAGAAAGTGATGGAAATTCAGCACAGCAGGCCCTGTATTTCCTCTACAGTTCCATTCTTTTTCCTTATCATCTGAAGCCTGGTCCTTTATTAAGGCTATGCCAAGGGAAGACAAACTCAGCTGTTTCTAGCAAGCTGTAAAGGTGTCAACTTAGGGCTGGCAAAAGACTGTGTAGACTATAAAAGGTCAGTCTTGTCAAATTCAGAGAATCAGAAGGGGAAGACTTCCCTTTCCAGCAACCAAGATAGTAGAGTAAGGAACTCTCTGAGATCTCCCAAACCCACTTCCAAACAATCACATAAACAAAACAAAAACAAGAACCAAGTTTCAAAAGCCTCAAAATAAATTTCGGAGTGGCAGAACCAACAAAAGACAGTCTGAAGCAAATGAAAATTTAGAGAACCAGAAGGATTTAGACAAAGACTGATGGGATCCTCACACACACAACACATTTTGGACATGGGAACTCAAAGAAACCTCCTAAGTCTAGGAGTTCTAACTTTTTCATGCCCTTTTCCTTTTGGCTTACATTAAATCTATATGCCTTCTATTCAATATGAAAAGAAATAAATTCTAATATTCTGCATGCATTTGCACATAAGAAATAAAATAAAGAGATAAAATAATTTCAGTAAGATAATATAATTATTTGTCAAATATTGCCTTGAAAAGCTGCTTATGTAATTTGGGAGATATGTGTACTACATGTTGAAAACTCATGTATTAAGGGTTAGAGAAAGTTGTTATCTGAATTGGTAAAGAGAATATACAATCAATTAGCATTTAGTAAGCATCTACTGTATTCTAGACAGTACCACACAAGGACAAGAGTAAAATAGTTCCTACTTTCATAAACTTTAGAATAATTAAAGACAGTGATCATAATCCTCCCATTTCCCTTTCCCATGCTAAATATTACCAGTTCATTCATTTATTTTCTATGTTGCATGATTTCCACACACAACACCATTATGATTTTCCTCTTCTGAATATATTCCTCCTTGACGTTTCTTATAAATTTTGGATCCTACAACTAAATATTGTAATCTAGCTATATTATAACAAGATATTATTTTAGTACTCATTTTGTAGTAGTTATTGATCAAATCCTAATAAATAGGTGAAATCTGATAGAATTTGCCTTACAATTCTTAGTTCCATTTATTTATTTGTTTGTTTGGTTATTTATTTATTTATTTTGACTTACCATTTTTAGAATGTTTCCACCAGTAGGATTTGTCATCCTTCTTAGTTCATTGTGCTTATTAACAATCTCCATTTGGACTGATGGATCATGATTTAATAATGAATAGTTGGGCTTTAAAAATAAAAGATCAATAAAGATGAATTTTCTGACAACAAAAAAGAGAGTAAAGGGGGGAAATATAGTAATTTGACCCAGAAAATGTGGATCAGGAATTCTTAATTATAATCTGGACTTCTATACTTACCTTGGGTGTACTGGTTCGTATATTATGTTTTATCTGCCAGATAGAAAAAATGGCAACATAATCATTTGAGATGTGCTTATAATGATTTGGAAGTTTTTATTTTAATTAGATAAGCAAGTTACTGGCAGGCATTATTATTGCTCTGTAAATGAGTTAGAATTTCACAGAACTAATATAAGAAAAGAAGGCCAAAAAGAGAGTATTAGATTAAATTAAAAAAGTCTTTTATGTGCTATTAAAAAGTCTGTTGAGAGACTTAGGAAGTAATGTCATCAGACAAAAAAAATGAATAGCCATGCTCTCAGGTAATTTTTGAGAGACAGCAGGTGAATTTAAAGGAATCCTGGGAGAAGCCAAATTTGAAGAATATCCAGAACTGGATAGTCACATAGAAAAAAAGATTTGGGAAGGTAAAATTATAGGTAAAGGCAACCAACAAAAGGGGAAAAGCCGGGGATTTATGAATGAACAAATGAATGAAATATAGAATAAATGAATGAATGTAATGGAAAAAGGCTTATTAGGCTTGGGATTTGGGATAGATTCTATGTTCCTGAACTGCCTTTTACTCTTTCCATCTAATATGATGCCAAAGCCACAAAGCAAGACTATAATTTTCTATCTTCTTTCTCACTCACGGAAACCTTTCTTCTATTCATTTTGGCAGAATTTGACTTACCAGACTTACTTTGTTTTAAATGTTTACTTCATAACATATATACATATGTACATGTTTATACATTTGTCTTTATAAACAGTGTTAACCACAAGCATTTGTTAGTCTGGGTTTACTTACTGGCAATGAAGTCGGAAGGATGTAATTGAGAAGGATGCATCACCAGGAGAAAAAGGGAAATGTAACACTAAGGTACTTTGACAGAACACAGTCTCTCAGAATAAAGGTAGTGGAGGTGAGTGAAGGTGATTGAGGAAGGTACTATTATTTCTCTCAATTGAAAGAATCATTACAACTTTAGAATCATAAATGTCTTCATTGTATAACAGCATAGAGATGACAAATGCACACTGAACAATATTGAAAGGGACAGCACCAAGTGAAGGAATCAGTAAAGATGGGTGGAAAGACCTGAAATTTTGTGCCTTAAAAAAAAGAAAGTGTAATTGTTTTGTGTTTGCCAAATTGCTCTCCTGACCTTTGTTCAAACTCCTACCAAAAATTTTAACCCTTCACAAAATGTTGGTTAGCCATTTTTCATGCTTGCAAATGACTATGTGACTTGTAACCATGAAGACAAAATGAAGAAAATAAAAAATTCTTATAGAAATAATTGAAACTTTATGCAAAAATGAATTATCTGGAAGAAAGAATTACTCTTCTGGTGATGACTTCTGAGAGCTCTCGAGAATTACAAGCAAAATGTTTGCTGAACTGATTAACTTGTAACTAACCTAGAGACAGATGCTTAGAATAGGTATATCTTAATTCTCTAATCAAGCCTTAATATTCAGTGAAAAGAGATATCTTCCCCCAAAAAGTAGATACTAACTTCTTTGTCAATTCAGGCTGTGCTCAAATCAAGCTTATGACATATGTTAAACTACAGGTTTCAGGCCTCAGGTTTTTTGTATGATAAAAAATTTTGTTCTTTTCTACTCATAAACCCTAATTTTTGGATTTATTAAAAATATGAAGACAATAAAAATATTGCTATTGTAAAAATGACTTGTGGGTTTGAAATCAAGGGGAGGAAAAAGCACATCCTTTAAATGAAATTGGAATATAATGAACAAATAGCTACAAACAGGAATTATAAGCAGAAGATTATCTTTGAATTTGCCATGACCAACCTTTTCCTTATGGTTGGAACAGTTAGAATAAAAGGTGTCCTCAAATATGCATGGGTCAGCTGAAAGAGGAAAAAAAAGTATTTTAAATCCTCAGGAACTTTCATTGAAGTTGTCAACTCTTCTATGATTTATAATGTTGGTTGCCTGGATTTCTGACATGCTAAAGTTATCAATTTAGAGATGAAAGAGACCTTACAAGCCATCAAGTCTATTCTGACCATTTTGTTGTTTTTTTTTGAAGGACTGTTCCTTTTGAAGGACTGATGACATCACAAGGCAATGTTATGACTTTCCTGTGAATTGGATTTAAGTGAGGCAGAGTTCCACCAAATCATCAGTCTCATTCTCTCTTCCAGAATCATCAAAGTTTAGTGTCAAGATAAATTGGCATGACTGATAATGACCAAGATTAAGTACATTACCTTGGCATCTTCTATGTCTGAACAAACTCTAAGCCCTCTATAGCATCTGTTTCAGCTAATGTCATGGCCACTAGAACAAATTATTCTCATCTGCCCATTCCACCAGGGGAAATCTTTATCTGCGTGTGGTAGACACCTTCCTAAGTCACTAATGCATTTGAGGCTTGTCAGTTACACTCTCAACTTGATTTTTAGCCCATCTTTTCAAAAAGATTTACTGGGTTGTGGTTGCTGTCCATGTTACATCTTCTTGAAGCCACAGATGACAGTTGGGTGAGAGATGAACAGTGAAGGTGGATGAGCAGATCTGAAAAGGGCTTTCCAGGGAAACCAATGAATTAAAAGAGTGTCAAAGGATAACACTTCATTTTGAACAACCAATTTAAACGGAGAAATAAAAATGGTTGTGGGTTTCTTGCAAACAGAGTTTGGAATAGTTTTTTAATTCAAAAGTTAGTAAAAGTTCATGACAAAGTAGGACTTTGCCCCCAAATTGGTATTGAATTTAAAAGAATGCTTGTCTTTTCACACCACATAATTACTATAGAACTAAAATCTACAAGATATATGCGCACACCAAATGCATTAGTCCTCTCTTCACACCCTACACAACCCACATTTTACAGATTTGGAAACTGATATTCAAAGAGGAAAAGTGACTTGCCTGTGTCATACAGTTTGTAAGATATACAGTAAGATTTGAAATTAAGTCCAGATTCCATGACTGTCCCTTTACTGACTCTTGTATCACTAATTAGTAAACTAATTAATCTATTTAAAAAAGGAAGATCCCATTTGACATGTTATTAATCAAATGTCTAGTTACCTAAAAGAGCTCTTTATCTCTTAGGTCTTCAACTTGGAAGGGACCTCACACATCAACTAATTCAATCTCCTTAAACTACAGATGAAAAACAAATAAAATTGAGGTCCAGAGAAGGTAGTTAATTTAAGGCCACACAGGTGGTGTTAATATTTGAATATAGTTCATTGTATTCCAAATTAAGTGTTTTTCTACTAGTTCACACTTCCTCAAAAATGCTAAACATAGTCATTAGTAATTTTGAGGATTTGATTAGATCAGATCTATAATTTAACCTATAGTTGCCATATATAATGTGTTCTTAAATAAATTAATTTCTATTTCAAAATGACCTAGAAGTAGAGAAAGTAATAAATTGAGAGTGAGAAAAATTAAATTTGTGCTCAGCTTTGCTATTTACTAGCTGTGTAACCTCAAGAATAATTTAATTTATCTATAAAAGAGGGATAACCATTTTTGCAGCACCTTCCTCAAAGGATTGGCTTGAAATTCAGAGGAAATAATGAGTGAATGATAGTGATCATTCTCTTTCCCAAAGAGAACATTTTGATCATATTTTAAAATCTCAAGTCTCTTATAAAGCCACACCATACTTTGTGATATGTGAAATGCAAAACTGGGCTCATCCAAGCCCTAATTTGCAAATGTGAATGTGGTATATTGCACTCACATCTTGCTTTTTTCTTATATTGGGATCCAGAAATTCATTTCCCTTGCCATGAAACAGTGAATGTTCTCTTTATACCTGATGGGTGTCTGTCCCATGATTTCTGAACATGTCATATCATCTTTTACTGGCCAAACCACCTGTCACATAGTCAAAATGGTTAGTGATTCCACCTGTTCCCCAAAGGTTTCCAGGGAAACCAATGAATTAAACATTAATTATAAGTATATATGCAAATTGTCAAAGGACAAAACTTCATTTTGAACAACCCATTTAAATGGAGAAATAAAAATGGCTGTGGGTTTCTTGGGAACAAAGAGTTTGGAGTAATTTTTGAATTTAAAAGTTAGTAAAATTTATCTGTCGCAAAGTATCTTTGCCCCCAAACATTAGGAAGTATTGAATTTTAAAAGGATTCTTGTCTTTTCACATCACAAAATGACTACAGAACTAAAATCCACAAGATGTATGCAAAGCTCTCTGTTTTGTTTCTCATAAGAGTTTTAGTTCATATATAACAAACAGGTATGCTGAAAAGGCCATTGGCTCTAGAATTTGTAGACTGCATTTAAATCTTATTTTGATGTTTACTACTTGGGCAATCTTGGCCTAATTCCTTAAATTCCCTGGAGCTCAGTTTTCCTCATAAGTAAAATGAAAGTTGGACTACATGATCTCTGGGATTCCTCCTGCCTCTAGATATATTAATCTCTATACATTTGTTAAGTAGGAGTTGAAATTCTTTTGTTCTTTTCTGCATCCTTTCTGATTTACCTTTTCAAATCATAGTTCACCTTTTAAACTTTTGAATAACTTCTCTTGGAATACTTGGACCATAGCTAAGTTACTTTTCTAAAGGGGCCTGCCTCTGTGGGATGACAAACAAATCCCCATGCTGTTTCTATTGCACAGAACTGCCAAGAAACTATAATGACTAGTATTGCTAGGCCTTGTTTTAACTGAACCTCCATTAATTATTATTTCTTTGTCTAAAACTTACTGCATAGTCCTTTGTCACAAGATACAGGACATTCAGCACAAGGTGCTCCTTTAGCGTAAGGTGTGTTTTGAGAACTTGAAGTCAGTATTCTGCAAAATGAATTGAACAAAATATAAATATTCCAATATTTCATTTATCCAGCAGTTACAAATCTGAGATCCTAAGCTATGTGTAATATAGAATCTTAGAAGGAGTTAGAAAGAAAAAAAAAAGAAAGCCTCTGAGAAGTCAAAGTAGATACTATAAATATAGATAGAAGCTGACAATTTTTACTCATAGGAAAGCCGCAAAAGGTCCTTTTCTCCTCATTTCTGACAGAGTCTCAGTAAGTTTGCTATTGTGGTTTCTTAGACCAAGCAAATTAGAAGTACTATAGGGAAAAAGAAGCAGTTATATTGACAAGAATTAGAAGTGAAAGGACAGTTCAATGGCAGGAGAATGGATGGGAAAATATATTAATAACAGATATAATCACTGAAAATAATTCCTCAAAGCAGTGTAGGATCATTGAGTGATGAGGAAAACAGACATTGACATATCAGATACCCCAGTGTCTAAGCCATTGTGTTACAGCCTAGAATAGTAACTAATATTCATTATAATAGTTTTGAGTCATGAAGGAAAGATTTATGCCCTCTATTTAGGAGAGCAGGCATATGTGCCATATAATTTTAAAGGGTCCCACAAAAGAGTTAAAATAAAATGTTGACATTTGAAAAGGAAAAAAACCCTAAATAATAATTTTGAACATTAGCTTCATGGAAATTGATCTTTCAGGGATTTTGGGTGAATGATAGGCTAGTATGCATCAAATATATACCAAAGTCCTGTACTTTCTAGGGAGTAGCCTATGAATATTAGTTATATACATGTAAACTCATTAATTTGATAGCTTTGGGTATGCAAATCTACCTTATAGGACTTTGCAAGAATTAACAGAATTCACTTTCACTTTGGAATTGTATTTCGCATTGACTGATAATTATAATAAACATTCACAATTCCATAATTCTCTCTTGTATACAGAACACTTTCCTCTACAAAAAAAGTGGAGAGTTAGTAGGGCAAATATTATTATGCCCCTCCTTGCCCCAGACGATGAGTCTTCCACTTGGAGACCTTACATGACTTTTCCAGTCATGAAGCTAATGTCAAAAGCACTATGTGAGCTCTAAAGTCAATTCTCTTTTCACTAAGAATGATAAGTACAGGGATTCTTAACGTGGTGTTTATGAACCTTTAACAATATTTTGACAATTATATTTTTGTATAATTGATTTCCATTTAATCCTTTATATTTTATCTTTTGCATTTAAAAGCCTAATTGTGAAATGGGATTCATAGTCTTCATCAAATCTCTTAGAGTTCAAGATAGACATAAAATGTTTGAGAACCCATGATCCCCTCATTGTGAAAGTCCCTTTCTGCTCTAGATCATAGAATCCTAAGGGGCAATTTGGTATTTGCCTAAAAAGCAGCATGATTTAGAGAGAAGAATGCTCCATTTGAGTCCACAGGAACTGGATTCTAATCTCTGCTCTGATACTTGTTACCTGTGTGAACTTAAGGAAATCACTTGAATTTTCTAGGTCTCCATTTCTTTATCTCTAAAAGTGAGGGAGGTTGAACTAAATGGGCTCTAAAATGCCCCTTGACTCTAAATCTTTGCCTATATGAACTCTGAGAAACATTTTTGTACTTTTCAAGGGAGATGGATTAGGAAACAATTCTGGTCCTCTACTCCTGCAAAGACCAGTTTGTTCTAGTATTCCTTGCGTCTTCCTAATGTGCTTTATAAAGGTTTCTACCCTGACCTCTCTCATTCTTCCCCAACCCTACTTCATGTGAGAGAAAATGAACTATCAACATAAAAGTTTTTACAATTCAACACTCAATTCAACAACAATTCAACAACAATTAAGCACCTACTATATGCCAGGTACTGTGAAAAGAAATGAAAAATCTCTGTGTCCATGAAGACCACAGCTTCCACAAAGAAACAGATGTTTAGGAACTCAGCTATTTAGAGACAGTTGTATGAAGAAATATTACTATAAGGAAGATACAATTGGGACTAGATATTTTGTGTAAGATAAATTATCATTTGTAATTGCTGTGTTGTTCTCTCTTCAATGTTACCTAATGGTGCTCAGTATTGAGCCACTACTCCAACCTTTGTTCTAATCATGCCACTTATTTCTCTGTGTTTACTTTGGTCAGTTTTTGGGATGGACTCCATCATGTCACAGCATTTGACTTCTTTATTATAATAATAACTAGTATCTATATGGCAATTTAAGCTCTATAGGTGTTTTCCATAGTAGAAATGGTATAACTTCTTGTCTATTCCCTTCAGACAGTATAACCTCTCATAACTTTAATATGTTGATCCAATTATTATTCTTATTTTGCATATAAGAAAACTGAAGCAGACAGAGGTTAAATGACTTTCCCAAGGTCGCAAATCTAGTAAGGGTCTGAATCAGGATTTGAACTCACATCTTCCTCACTTTGAGTCCAACACTCTAGTCAGAGTGCCACCATCCTCTGCTAATGTGGCTTGGATCATATATTTTTCTTCTCAGGTATATTCTCACCTTCTGGTCTTGTTAAAATAATGTCTATGGGTGAGAATGTACCTAAGGATTTGAACTCTTCCTCACTCTAAATCCAACTACTATCTAATACTTGAAGCTGCCTCCCAGAGGTAAAGTTGGAATTTTAAGTGTAGGCCAAAATCTAGGGATTTTTCTAAGGAATTTCAATGGCTATTATACATTGGAAACAATTTGCAATTTCATTTAACATTTCCCAAAAAAGTACAGAGTAAAATGAACAACTTCACTTTTTTCTATTAATATTCTCTTATAAGAACATAAAATCAGCTTATTTACATTCCTTCTCTCTGTTTCATGATCTTCACACATAAAAGACATGCATTAAACAGCAAAATTGGGAAAATATTTGAAAAAAAGTATGATTTTGTCAACCTGGAAACTCTCAGTTTAGAATTCCATCAAACATTGTAAATCATTATAATCTATGACTAGTCAATGAATCATAGGAAGCAGCATAAAGCAAATAGAGATTAAGTAAAGTGCCCAAGCTCACATAGTTAGGAAATGTCAGAGGCTTGACCTGAGCAACTTTATCCATGACTATTTGCTCTCTCTAAAACAATAAAAATTATTGATTGTATAAAAATGATCATGGTATCACAGCTTTCAAGCTTAAAGAAACCCTAGAGGTCATTTAGTCAAAGTTTCTAATTTTTTAGAACCAAAAGAGGTCAAGTGGCTTGCCCAACCAAAATCATTCAGGTAGTAGTAACAAATGTGGAGTTTGAATTCGTCTTTTGACGTCAGATAGAATTCTCTTTCTGCCAATGCCCTGTTCAGATAATATTCATATTGGTTGGTATAGAGAATCTGCATTTTAGGAAACTAGTAGATCTTGGTAGGATTGTTCACGAATACTTACGGAGGATAGAAATGGCAAACATAAAAGTATTGGAATTTTCCTTCAGGGCATGAGGCAACTGCGCAACCCACCTGATGTGAATTGGCTACCACCATCTAATGAAAGAAGGTTAGAGTTAGGATATGGGACACCCAATACTTTGTAAAACCTTAGTTTCTATGTTGCCTCTTCCTTCCTTTTGCCATATAGGTCATTTTATGATCCACTAACCAATTTAGTAAAATCTCATCTTGTGTTGAGATTTGAGAATTAGTTTCACTATAATAATTAATTAGCATAGTAGTTAAGGCACTGTGCTCTTTGAGTTTAAGGCCATCATGTTTTAGTTCTGAGAATGCACTCCTACTCTGGCCAGACATCTTGCAAATGTAGACCTTTAGTCACAAGAGAAACCAGGAAGGAATGTTTTAATTAACAGTAAAATGGTTTAAAGAATGGGTTATACTTCTGTGCCATTAATATGATTTCTGTGTTTGGTAATACATATGCAAATACATACCCATGTAGATATACACATATACATATGGTTATATGTGTGTATGTGTCTATTCTCTTACAGTTAAGTACTATTCAATTAAATTTAATAAAAAAAACTTAAGTGTCTACTGTGTATCAATTACTGTGATAACTTTTTTTTTTTTTAACTCTTGCCTTCTGTCTTAGAATTGATATAAAGTATCCCTTCTAAGGCAGAAGAGCAATACAGCTAGGCAATTGGAGTTAAGTGACTTGCCCAGGGTCATACAGCTAGAAAGTGTCTGAAGTCATATTTGAAACCAGGACTTCCTGTCTCCAGACTTCACTCTCTATCCACCAAACCACCTAGCTGCCCCATGGTAAATTTTAACAATAGTACCTGCTGTTAAGACATTTTCTCAGTTAGCTAAGCTCTGGTACATGGAGACTGAAGGTAGTGAATTATATTTAGGCTAATTGTTAATTATTCATGATGACCATTGGAGGTATTCTTATTTAATTTTCTTTAATTGATTCAAAAACTGTATTCATGCATCCTGAATAGATAATAGAAATAGATAATAGAAAAACTACATAACCAAATTCTGGTTTCAGGGTCATAGAGAATGTAGAAAAATCATAAACAAAGCTATGAAATAATCACAACTTCCTTTGCTGAGTATTCATAGATTATTTTGCATATGTGGTCTAGTTTGAGTCTTACATCATTCTTCTGAAGTAGTGAGAGAAAGGATTATTGTCTTCACTTAACAAAGGAAGAAATTAAGACCTTGAGTAGGGAACAAATATGGAATGGTTTCTAACTTGGAAGAGACCTCAGGGATCATTTCGTCTAAGACTCTCAAAAGTGGTAGAATATAGGTTTGGGTGCAAATTTTCCGACTTCAACTGATCAATCAATCAACATGGATGTAAGTACCTACTATGTGCTAGGTCAATGATGGTGAACTTTTTAGAGGGGCTGATGATGTGGGAAATGTCCTCAGGCATGCATGAAGAGGGGGAGGGGAGCGGCTGGCCCCGTGTCCTTCTGTCTTTCTAGTAACACACTCTGGTAAACTCTGTGCTGGGGTAATGGTGTTTGTGACCACAGAGAAGGCTCTGAGTACCCCTCTGACATGCGTGCTATAGGTTTGCCACTATGGTGCTGGGTACTTGAGATATAAAGTAAAAAATATAATAGTCCTTGTCCTCAGGGAGCTCACATTATATTTGAGGTAGGTAATATATACCTCACATATGTACATGTGTCTGTGTCTGAGTTCTTCTATCATCTACCTCCTCCTCTTCTACCTCTCATGAGTAGCTGGAAAAATCCTCCCAACTGAGCTAGCTGGGTGTACTAGAAATTTAATCATTTAGTCTTACCAGAGTCCTCACTGCAACATCAAAAAAATCTTTTCATTCCTCTTTTGATGATTCTTAGTAATACTTTATTACTAAAAACAGCAATTCAAAACCTCTTTTCTCTTCAATATTCCCTTGCCACATTCTTGCCCCAAATTTGTATCTGAAGACCTTGTTTCATACTTTACCAAGGAAATAGAAGTCATTCCCTCCCAGTTCCATTTTCTCTTTTTTTTTCAAGTCTCTTAACCTTAACTCCTTACCCATTCTCTCCTTCTTTCCTGTAGCCTTTGTTGAAGAGAAGACCCTTCTCTTTTTCAATACCAACCTCTCTATACATATTCTGAATCCCATCCCATCCCTTCCTTTCTTCTTCAACAGATTACATTTACAATCATACTCTTTTTCTCTACTCTTAGACCTTAATGAATCTAAGATGCCTTCATAATTACCTATTCATATGCTTGTCTTCCTTATCCTTAAAAACCCCATAATACTTCAAACCATCTCTTTAACTAATCTCCTGTATCTTTCTCTCCCCTCCTTCCGCTCCTCCCCTCCAGGTAGACTCTTAGATAGAAATTATTTATATTTTTTCTTCTGCTTCCTTTCCTAGTGGACTTTTGAGCTTATCACTCAACTGAAACTACTCTTTATGCCAAATATAATGGCTTTTCCCTAAATTCTTATCTTTCTCAACCTTTCTGTAGCACTGGATACTGCTGACCATTCTTTTCTAGAAATTCTTTTATCTGACATGATTTAAAGATTTAATTTTATCTAATTTAATTGTTTGAATTTTCTCTTTGGAGATTTTTATGAAAATGTTGCTCTTTTGGTTCTCCTCCTACCTATCTGACTCCTCTTTCCAAATTCTTTTTACTGATGCATCATCAATATCATGCTCAATAATTGTATATATCCACAAGGAACTGCCTTAGGTTCACTTCTATTTCTGTTTTTTTTCTCTCTTGGTGATGTTATCATTCTCATAGATTTAATTATCATCTCTATTTAGATGACTCCCAGATTTATCTAACCAGTCCTACTGCCTTTTCTGATCACTTCCCTCTGGCCTTTGTAAACTTAATGATACTTCTGATCAGTTGATTCAAAAATCTATATACTCATCTCTATTATCCTCCCTGAAATCCAATTTTTCATAGCCAATTAAATCTGTACATCATTATATAGATATTCCATTGGTACCTCAAAATTCAAGGGGTCTAAAATTGAACTCAGAATGTCCTATCCTAATTTTTTTTCTTCTTCCAAATATGCTTATTTTTGTTGATGGCACTAACATTCATTTACTCAGGTTTGGATCATTTATGACTCTTACATATTACTCATTCCTGATATAAAATCTTTCAATGAGTGTCTTTTATCACTCTTGTATCTGTCCTTCCATAAAGACAATTCTAATTTAGGTCATTATCACCAATTGCCTTGGTTGTTATAAAAGCCTTCTGGTTATTCTCCTTACTTCTAATTTCTCCTTTCTTTGATGTATTTTCTGCACAGCTACAACATTTTTTAGAAGATATAGATTTAGCCAGAAAGGCAACATGATTGAGTAGGAAAAGTATCATCTTTCAAGTCATGAATGCTAGAATTTGAATCTTCTCTTTGATACATATTGACTCTGTGTCCCTGGGGAAAAGTCACCTGACTTTTGAGTACCTTAAGAAAAATGTGAAGGCCCTAAATTATAATGAAGATGCCAACTTGTATTGCTAAAGGGAGTTTTCTCACCAGACTTTCCCTTATATCACTGGAATCACAGGTCCAGTCCTATACCTCTTTAGATTTGACCATACCACTATCTTGTTTAAACAACTTTCAGTGAGTCTCTTTGATCTCTAAGATAAAATATACATTTCTCAGCCTGACATTTTGGTTCTTCAGTAATCATGTTTCATCTTGCCTAGTTACTGAAATTCATTTTAATTTTTTTTATCATATTATAACCAATCCAAACTGCTGGTGCTTCCCCAACCACAAAGTTCCATCTCACATCTCTGCATTGAGGAAAACTAATTTAGCTCACACTCTCCATCCCCAAAATTCATTGTGTTCTCATTTCTACTTAAGACTCAGCTCAGGTGTTATCTATTCTATGTAATCTTCCTGGTTTTCCCAATCAAATGTGTTCTTTCTCTATTCATATATTCCTAGCACACATCAGATCCTTCTTTGCCCCAGTCATTCCCTACTTAATATTATACTTACATGTGAGCTTATATCCTGTTCCTCTACCCCCCTCAGCTGAAGGTAAACTCTTTGATGTCACCTTATTTGTATTTTAGGTTCTCGATGCATGTCATTATCTTCAATGCACAATTTGCAAGTGAATATTTGCCTTAACCTCATTGGGATTATTATGAACAGAGTAATCATGACCTAAAGGCACTCCAGTGACACAAAGAATAGTAAGTGTTACTCTCACAGGTACCAAATCTTGATATATTCACCTGGCTATACTGATTAAGCTTGTTTGCATTCATCATTCTTGTGCCATGTTGGAATTCTGCAACACTACTATGCCAGTTATCAATTATGTCATTCCATAATTCAGGTGATGTAGAAAAGTAATACAGTTCATTGCAAGAATAACCTAAAAAGTAGAGAAAAGTTGTTATAGGTCAGTAGAAGCAGGAGTCATAGGACTTGTGTTCAAATCTCAATTCTAATGCTTAATTTTTTTAAACCCTTACCTTCTGTCTTGGAGTCAATACTGTTTATTGACTCCAAGATAGAAGAGCGGTAAGGGCTAGGCAATGGGGGTTAAGTGACTTGCCCAGGGTCACACAGCTGGGAAGTGTCTGAGGCCAGATTTGAACCTAGGACCTCCAGTCTCTAGGCCTGATTCTCAACCCACTGAACCTCCCAGCTGCTCCCTCTAATGCTTAATGTTGATATGACATTGGACAACTTTTAAAAAATCCCCTCACCTTGCATATTTATAAAAGTGAGGATCCTTGGACTACATGTAACCCCAAAAGTCTCTTCTAATTCTATAATCCTATATGTATTAAGATAAATTTGGAGTGAACAATGTTTAATTTTGAAAGGCAAAATAAAATATATTGTCTTCTATTAGGCCCGATAAATTAGAGAATAAGAGAGACCATGATTATGACCTTTTCCCCCCAACCACTTTGTAGCTGAAATATCCTGTGTTTGATTTACCAACATTTTTTTTCTTCCTCAAAGTACTGTTAATTTAGGGATGACATGCATACATACTTTTAATGGTTCTTTCATTAGGAGGACTGGTGGTCAAAGTACACTTCTCTGCCCAACTTCTGGCATTCCTTGCAGCTTCTGGATTCCAAGCCTTGAGTGAAAAGGATATTGATATTCCTTAAAAGTCCATTATGTAAAATGGAGCTAATGTATAACTGTATGTTATATAAGTAATATATGTTATTATAACATATATAGTGTATATCATGTTAGTATATAAATAGGTTCAATAATCAAGATCAATAGATACCCTCATTAAGAAATTACCAACAGAAAAAATCCCAGATCTTCTTTCTCTTTCCCCAATGGCCCCAGACTGACCCTGATCCCAATCAGTTACCTAGATTACCCAGATCCCAATCTCAAACTCTGGAGGATAGAGCTCACCAAACAAGAGGTGAGAACTCTGACTCATTATTTCTGACTCTCCTTCTTTACTCAAGTACTCAGCATGTTTGTGAGTAACTTTTCTTTAATACCTTAACTTTCCTTCTACTTATTAACTTCATATCTCACCAGAATTTCCCCTTCCCAATAGTTATAGGTCTGAGTTCCTCCTAGTCACTAGATGCCAGGGACTCACCAATTGTAATCCTTGAAATAAAAGGCATGATCACCAGGCCTTGCCATCTGCTCTTTCTTTGTGAACCATTGGGTTCACTTTCATTAAGAACTGTTGGGACTTTTCAAACTGCCCTCCAGACCCCTAGGCTTTGGCACCTTCCCTGCTGATGCTCCCTAATAACTCCTAGGATTTTTTCAACTACCATGAAGCTGAACTCACCATCTGTGTTGTCTCTCCAATTGCTTTTCTATCTGTATTCCTGATGCCTAAAACAGTGTTTGGGATATAGAAAGCACTTGCTATATATTTTTCTATTCAATTTTATCCTATTCCATTTCATTATCCCATTTGGGGTTTACTTGGCAGTGATACAGAATAGTTTTTCCATTGGTCCAGTTTTGGACCAAAAGTCAGGTTTCCTTTTCATTAATCCATGAGTGATGCTTGAGCATGTACACATCCTATCAGTCATCCTTTTTCTATTTCTATCTTTCTATTGGCTGCCAATTGCAAATCAACCAATCAATCATCAGACCTTTATTTATTATCTATATATGCTGGGTCTTAGTATTGAAGATATAAAGCCAGAAATGAAACAGTCCCTGTCCTCATGGAGCTTATATTCAATCAACTATGAAAGGTACCAGTGAAACCAGAACCCTAACTAGTACTAAATGAAGTCAGAGGAAATAATAATGTCTGCTGTTCCTCCACTGTGGGCTGCATTTTTCTCTTCTATAAAATGAGGGTATTGGACTAAATGCTCTCTCTAAAAGATATTAGTTTCCTCCTTTATACAATGAAGATATTAGCTTAAGACAAAGGTTTTGATTTTTTTCTTATTCATAGAATCTTTTGCCAGTTTGATGAAACCTATAGATAGAAACCTTCTCTTAATAACATGAAAAACAAAAGATTACAAAGGAAACCAATTATATTGAAATAAAAGTATCAAAATATTATTATATAAATATACATTTATAAATCCCAAGGTAATCTTTAAGTTCCTTTTTAGTTTTAAAATTACGATCCTACAAATAACATGTATGAACAGATTTTGGCCTATCTCTATTGCTAAGCTTTTATTCCATTTTTTCCCATCTAAGTATAGTATAGCAAACTGTGCATGTGTTACTAGGCAAATATACTTAGAAACAGACCAACATGTTTTGAAACTGTTGAATTCCAATCCATTTGATTGGAAATGTATAAAGAATACCCTCAGCCCCAACAATTCTTCCCAAAGAATTACCTTGTATTTTATAATTAGAAGTATGAATTAACCTAGATTTATGCTCATGATGACCTCTACCAAAATGTAAAGTGGGAAGAATACATTTGGTTTACAAGACTAAAAGGACAATTGCCCCAACTGGATTAGATACTACACATGAAATACTTGATATTTTGGATGTCACTGTCAATATTTTATTAGCATTATATATGTAATATAAACATAAACACATATGTGTACATTTATGCATATATATTTTCTTTAAGTGTAGGGTTTTGAAAGGTTTGCTCCATTTTTAAACATGAGCTTGCTAAATCTAAGGTCCAATTTTTTTAGCACAATGCAATGCATCTCTGATTATATGATGAAAGTCAATGGAAAATAAGATTCATCACTTTATATTATTGATCTTCCTTCCTTTCCACACTCCCCAATCTCTGAGCTCATAGATCCTCTAACACTATAGTCTTCTATTTCTTTTCCCATCTCTATACACATTTCTTTGCCCCTTAATATAGAGTTTGAACTCGAAGGGAAATTTAGATATCATCATGTCCAACATGATACATTGGGGAGAATATTGAATTTAGAATTCAAGGATCAAGTTTCAAATCAATGGATTTACCCATATGACTTAAGTAAGTTACTTCACCTACCTGGGTCTTAGTTTTCTCATTTGTAAAATGAGGAGTTTGTACTTGATGCTCTCTAAGATTTTTTTCCAGTTCTAAACCTATTAGCCTGTGATGCCTTCATAATTCATAGTATGAACTTGTGACCCAGATAGGTTTTGTGATTCACCTCAAGTTATGTAGGTAATGGAGATAGCTGGGTGGCTCAGTGAATTGAGAGTCAGGCCCAGATATGGGAGGTCCTGGGTTCAAATATGGCATCAAACACTTTCTAGCTGTGTGACCCTGGGCAAGTCACTTAACCCCTATTGCCTAGCCCTTATGGCTCTTTTGCCTTGGGACCAAAACCCAGTATTGATTCTAAGACAGAAGGTAAGTGTTTTAAAAAAAAAGTTATATAGGTAATAAATATTATAACCAAGTTTTTAGTGCTTTGACTCCAAATCTAACACTTTTTCATTGCCCCACTTTCTCTTCTTTTCTTTCCAAATATATGTCCTTGGCTTTGTTGGAAGGGAATTTCTCTCTCCATTATGTCACTTTGTTTGACATCATCAATCAGTGATCTGGAAGTCATTTACCACTGAGATGTACAGGTATAAACAGTCATTCACAGAAAGGAAGTTAGAGAATCAAGTAACCCAGGAGAAGGGAAACTAATCCCGTAGGCAGTGCCTCCCTGGGTGACATCAGGCAAATTGAGAAACTATGGTTGGTTCTTGAGATGTGACATGAGAGAGTTAGTGGGGGGAGAAAACTGCTTATAAGGTCAGACCAGGGAGTCTTTTGCATCTTTTTCTGGCTGGAGCTTGGATTGTGAAGGGATTGCTGTTGGCACTCAGCTTCAATCTATCATGGCGGCTAGTAGAGTAGGAAACTAAGTAACTCTCCATCGCTTTCCTATATTTCCCTCTCTACTATTACTACTTTGATGTAATAAAGTTATTAAAGCTACTAGCAGCCTCATAATTTAATTTTAACTATTACAGCCTTCTCTTCTTTTCTTTGCTAAAATCCTTACTTTCTATCTTAGTAAAAACTGTAAGACAAAAGCAAGGGCTAAGAAAACAGGGTTAAATGACTTGCCCATGGTCACACAATTGGGAGTGTCTGAGACTATAATTTGAACTTAAGTCCTTCTGACTGTAGACCTGGTACTCTCACCACTGTACCACCTAACTGCCCCCTCCTTTCTCATCTTCCATCCTTCACTTTGATAATTTCACTTATTCACTCAACTTCATCTATAGCTTTTATGCAAATGACTCCCAGATCTGAATCTCTAGATCTGTCTTCTTTTTCCAATCTCTAACCTTTCCATCTCTCCAGATAACTATACCACAAGTAGCTCCTCAAAATCAATGCACTTAAAACTGAATCCATTGTCTTTCACTTTTAACCCAATTGTTTCCTGACTTTTCCATGTCTGTCAATGTCAATAAAATGCTTCTGGTCACTCATTCTTTTATATTCGCTGCTAAATCAAATTTAATACTCTTTTCTTAGTATACTTCATACCACACACCATTCAATCAAGCCTTAATCAGTTTTAACTGCATGATATCTTTCACATGAAACTTCTTAATACTGCCACTTCTCATGTGGGCTATATTAATAGTCTCCCAGCAGGTCTTGTTTTCATTCTTCATCTTTTTCCTCTCTAATCTATTCTACACAATAATGCTAGACATATTTTTAATTCAGAGGTTCAATTATATCAATTTATGTTTCTAAGACCTTCAAAATTACTCATAACATATGAGATTTTGTCCAAATTTGTCCAAATCTGATGCATTCATAGCCCTCTGCTATGTGACTCCAATATATTTTTCATTTTTCTTTCACACTTTGCTATTTTCCTGAAAAATTTTACTACTTGTAGTTCCCCAAATGCCTCCCTTTTTCATCTTTCTTTAGGCTTCTCTCTTTACCCTAATCATCACTCCTATCTTTACTCATTGAAATATTATCACTTATTCTAAGCCAAGATCAAAAGCTATTTCCTCTACAAATTCTTTGCTAATTGTTGATCCCCAAAGGGATCTCTTTATCATTATCACAGAAAAGCATATATCCTTTATGCACTTACCATATTTTAATGTTTTCTCTATTTAGTTATATTTAAATCTTAGCAACTTATACTAAAGAATAAATTACTTAAGGACAAGTATCATATTTTCTTCATCACCCTATCTCTATCATTGTGAAACAGAATATTAGATTTGAGGTCAGAAGACACAGATTTGAATCCTAATTCTCCTCAATTTTCCTGAATGAGATGGGCAAATCACTTTAACTCTATATTCCGTAAAAGGGAAAACTTAGATATTTATAGTATATATATATATATATATATATATATATATATATATATATATATTTAAAGGTGTGGTCACCAGGAATCAATCAGATCTAGATTGATTTCATAATTAAAATAGACCCAAGTCAGGATGGGTTTCAGGGTAGTTTATTTACAATAGGAAGGTTAAAGATAGGGAGAGAGAGAAAAACTCTGGTCTGGATCAAGAGAGGTCCAGACTGGGTGAGAGTTAAAAGATTAATTAAATTAGGCTACTAGCCACAAGGCCTTAGCAATTAGAGAGGCAAAGAAGCCTCCTTGAGGTGGAGACTCTAGAAACGCCAAGGTAGGTGAAAGGAAGTCAGCCTAATTTACCCACATGACAATTCAGAGGGGAAGCTGCCTGAGGTCTCAGCAGAGATCCTTCAGGACCAACTGCCTCAACAGCAAGTTACCATCATATTTGAAGGATAGCAGCTTTTGTCACTTCCTGGAGGTCCACCTCTAATTCAAGTGGACAAATGGCAGCCTTGACACTGTTTTGGACTGCCCAAAGGGCAGCCCCTTGTTCTTGATTTGTTATTTATTGACAGGTGTGGGTAACTCATCTCCCCTCCCCACTAAGGGAGGTGGGGATGACATTATCTCTGGTGGCTAGAGTTTTAACTATGAATGGGCTTGAGCTAATTCCATTTACACAATTCATTCATTCATTTATTTTTTTAAACCCTTAACTTCTGTGTATTGGCTCATAGGTGGAAGAGTGGTAACGGTGGGCAATGGGGGTCAAGTGACTTGCCCAGGGTCACACAGCTGGGAAGTGGCTGAGGCTGGATTTGAAACCCTCCATTTATTCATCTATGAAATGAAAGAATTGGAACCACTGACTTCTATTATCTAGCTCTAAAATTATGATACAATTTCTTGCCATCTGAGCTACAGGAATTATCCTTATCTACCTCCCATATCTGTCTAAAATCTTGGAATGCATCTTCTGGAATGTCATCCTCTAAATGGACATTTTTCACTTTATTTTGCCAGGCACCAAGCATCCATACCTTTTTCTAGACTCCCCTCACTCCCACCTTTTCCCAGCTACATTTTATTTATTTTTTTTCTTCCATTGGGAGGTTCCATGAGGTTTCGGATGGTATTACTTGTTTGTATTTGCATTTCAGTGATTAGCATAGTACCTGGTTCATAGTAAGGGCCTAAAAATGTCCTATCTATATACCTCCCAATATAAATGCATGAGATAACTTTTTTCATAACACCAAAAAGATCCAAGCACTATGCTTTGTTAGCTCCAAATCTATATTTAGCTTTCTGATATTTGCTTTCTAATTTATAGTAAATTAGCAAATTAGCTTGAACTATAAGTTATAAAAAGTTATAGAAAGGGAAAGAAAATGTAATTAGAATGATGGGATAATGAGGTTGAATTAGAAGTGGGATGCTTGAGCTAAGATGAAAGACAAAGCAATGAGAAATAATATGTAACTAGATATAAAAGGATTTGAGTACATACTGGAATGCTGGGGCATGTGAAGATGGTGGGGAACTTCTATTTTACTCAGAAGAATCAGAAGAAGATTACTCAAGAGAGCATCATTAGAGAATTGGTGTGACATCTCAAAAGGGTTTTCCCACTAGCAGAGTCAACCTTGGAATTACTAGAGAATGGTTGATTACAAAGTCAAGATGTTATCACTACTTTGTGATGAGAAGACAACTTATAATTAGTTTCAGATTTAAAAAGGCAGTCAACTTCTTAAATAAAGTGCACTTATGTTTAACTTTAAAAAAAAGGTAGTCAAAATAAGTACATTTTACCCTTGTCTCTTAGAATTTCTGTTTTCCTTTGAAGCTTAGCTCAAAGGTATCTCCTACACAAAGCCTTTCTTGGTCTCCTCAGCTGCTGGTGGCCCCCCAGTAAAATTGCCTTGTATTTATTTTTTATTATTTTTGTTAATATTTCTGCACAGATATATCTTCTTATAGAATAAAGCTTCTTGATGTCAGGGATTTTTATTTTTATCTCTATGTTCCTACTAATTAATGGAATGAAGAACGTAGGAATTTATTATGTACTTCTGGATCATTTAGAGATTGGATTAAAAAAATTTTTAAAATGTAGGAAATTAGAGTTGTCTCAATTTCATTGCTTCTTCACTTAAAAGAGCCAATTATACATTATTTTTTTGAGAATCTATGTGCCCAGCCCTCTTGTACTTTGTGGGAGAATTCAAGGGGCAGATAAGATATGATTTCTTATTTTTGGAAGCTTACAATCTGTGTAGTAAAAACTACCACTCACTAGAATTATAAAGTTACTTATTTTTGTTTTTATATCCCTAGCACCTAACAAAGAGTCTAGCACAGAATGATACTGTGAACACTGAGAAAATAGGTATTAAGTTGAATTAAAATAACTACCAGTTTTAGCAAACCTGAGAGATTGTAAAGTCTCCATTGACATGATCTGAGCTTACAGTCTGGTAAACTCAATGACTTTCTGAAGTTTCTACATTTACTCTGATTTTAGGAGTCTATAAAGATCAGATGTGGAATAGTAAACAAAAGAAGCACTATTGGCTCCTTTCAGTATTTTGTTATATTATTACTTTTAAGTTCTAACTGATCCTGGCACATAGAAGGCATTTAACAAATGCAAGTTGACTGACTAATGAGTACCCAGTCTTGGAGAAGAGAAAGTAATCAAAAATCATCTCCTTTGATATTATTGCATATGGCAAACATATTATCCTAGTAGATAAGAAGGATAAGATAGGATAGGCTTGGAATCCTCAACAAAAATAACAATCTGTAAATTCAAGGAACTTACATTCCATCAAAGGAGATATCATATACACATAGAAGTATGAACAAAATATGTATTAATAAAAATGAAGGAGGTCTTAGCTGCTGGAGACACTAAGAAAGGCTTTGTGTAGGAGGCATTAAGCTGAGCTTCAAGAGAAAATAAGGATTCCAAGAGGTAAAGGTGAGCTCTAGGCACTCTTGTTGACTTATTTCTTGAAACTCCCTTTACTGCTAGCTCTAATTTAAAAGAAAAATTAACTAATACTACAGAGATGGACATTGATTTCTTTCTCCTAGTATTCTGTAGTGAACAATATGACCCAGGGTATCTTTTTATATTCATTCATATTCATATTATATTCATGCATATTCAAGTTATATTCATTCTTTTTAAGGGGAAGTCCATTTTACCCCTCTCTTTGGTTTTCTTACTGGGGCTTCAAGTCTGAGCCTTTGAAGAGATATGCACTCAAGAAATCATTAAACAATTAGCTAGAACATTATCATAACATTTAAGAAAACCTTACCATCCTCAGCATATTGCCAGCAGTTGGATCCACATTTCTTCTTATTTCATTGAATTTATCAATAATTTCTTCTTGGATTTTTGGGTCACTTGTTGATAAAGTTGAAAAGGCAACACCTGTCTAAGGTCAAGCAAACAAAAATCACTGTAATTTTGGAAGTGTTTGCCTATGAGTGAATCAAGGGTATTGGAATCAAGAATGTCAGAGGTGGAAGAGTTGTGGAATTATAGGAACCTAGATCTGGAGCCCAAAGGGAACTTTGAAGTCATCTAATTAATCCAATGCTGAAGCAGTCTGAATAAATGAAATAGGTTAGAGAATAAAGTAGAATTGAAATAGATGAGGTAGATTAATCCATTCCTGCATTATTTAAGAAACTGACCTAATCCCTCGAGGAGGCTTAGCAACCTAGGCAAGTGGTGGGTCAAAGTCCAATTCTCCTATGGACAACAAAGGGACATTAGCTACAAACAAATAGGTCAGGATGGAATGCAAGGTAAACATACAGCTAACTTTAGATGAGTGTTTAGGCACATGTGAAAAGTAAATACCTATCCACTTATCACTCCCTGTGTTTGTGGTGAGTGTTTTGTATCTTGTAACCTATATAAGCTGTCTTGTAATGTCAGTCTGATATAGCTTTCACTAGGAAAGGTTGTCCCAGCAGGTAGATTCTTTCTTTCTTTTTTTTTATCAATAAATAATGGTTCCAATTATTGAATTTCTAGGTGTCTAGATTCGTGTTCTAAAGTACCCCACTTAATGCCCTAATATTACCTATCAGAAAACAGGTTGATGAAGAAGGGCAGAAATTTTTTTCAAGGCCCCATAAGTAGCAGGCTTACTCAGAGGTTATCTGGTTCAACAGTGTCCTAGAAACAAAATTCCTTATACACCATCTAACAAGTGATAATTCAGCCTCTACTTGAAGAACTTAAGTTCTGGGAAATTCACTACCATCATTCTACTTTTGAGTAACTCTAATTATTTGGTGGTTAACTTTTTCTTAAACTGAACTAAATTTTTTCTTTTTGTAACTGTGAAACTAGTTCCTAAGCTAAATGAAATAAATTCAAATCATTAATCGCTGATCTGTATTTTCTTGAATATTTCCTGTACTTCCAGAATGGGTTCTCTATTTTCCTACTCATGGGCATCAACTCTCAATCTTGCAATTGGATCTCATTTTTAAACACAATTTTGAAAGAGCTTAAATATCACCTAGGTTGCTATCTGGAAAACTTTATGCTAATTTAAGACATCCTGGAAAACAATTAGGAGGCTGCATGCTTCTCATCATCTCTCCTCCTTCTCCACCCTCTGTCCTATATTTTCCACTAATAGACACTTATTCTCAATAACAGGTACATAATGAGTAGTTCTGGTAAATGTATTATTTATTTGGGGTTATAATCATGAATTCCTAGACCCATTCCTTATCTCATTTCATAATGCCCTACAGAGGATTAGAACCATAATAGCATGCTTCAAAAAGAGATACATACCTTCCCAGTAGCTTGTTGGAGTAGAACCACCCCAAATATAAGTGCCAGTGGCAGCATCTCTGAGAAGAAATCAAGAGTATATCAGGGTGATCAAAAATCATAAAATAGTGGGTAGAGATGCTTGATGTAGGATTTTTTCATTGAAACTTATAAGAGTTTATTTTCCTGAAGCAGTTGAACTTCTGAGTGGAGATGGAAGTCTAATGCGGTTTTTGACACTCTAGTATGTGATTGTACATCTCCATTGATGATGATAGCTAGAAGACAATGCTCAGGTGCTCTAAGATGCCAAGGTTCCACTTCCCCCCTTTCCCCCCCCCCCCCAAATCCCCCTCATATTCCTGAAACAAATTGAGAATCTTAAAATAGGAAGAGACTTCCAAATCAACTTGTCTGTTTTCATTCTTTTAAGCAGATTTAAATTTACATGGATGTTTTTGTTTACTTTCATGGAAGGGGGATTCTGTAATAGTACTAACCCCTATCCTAATTCTTTTTTAAAAAAAATCTAACCTTCCATCTTAGAATCAATACTATATATTGGTTCTATGGCACAACAGCAGAAAGAGAAGCAATGGAAATTAAATGACTTGTGCAGGGTCACACAGCTAGCAAGTATCTGAGACCTTGCTGTATCTAGACTCATTATTTCCATCTTCTGTATACTTAGCTTTCTCCCTAAGATACTAACTAACACCCCCTGGCATTTCTTCAAGCCTCCTTCTCTTTCATACATAGGGACAACTGGTATACTTTTTTCTCTGTACTTCTACACTCCCCCCTTTAATGCCATTACTCAGCAATATTTCCTTTGAAATTCATTTAATTAACATTTTTAACCCAATCTACATCTTGAGGGCTATTATGTAGTGTTCCCATGTCATATTTGCTCCTTTCTTAAGGAATATAGCAGAAGAACAGCAATCTTCCTTTCTTCAAATCCTGATTTTTACTAGGAGATTTCAACCTCAGGTTAGTGTTCCCTCAAGCTTTCTAATTTCTCAATCATTCAATCTTCTTAGATCCTCATAGCCTATTATTTCTCTCAGTTCAGTCAAATAAAGGAATAACCAAATCCTAGATTTCATCATTAGCCACAGATGTTCTATTTTCTTAATTAAAAACTATCAGTTTTCTTTTTGACTATAACCTTCCATGTCTGCCTATTTTTTCCCATATCAACTTATTCTCTGCTCTCATGGCTACTTTGAACACATTTCCCCCTCAGTACTTTATCAGGTCATCACTTTTGCTCTGACATTGATTTTGCTCTGAAATCAGAGCAAATCTGAAATCTTATTATCATTCATTCCTTATCAGATCTCAGCCTGGGATCATTCCCACTATTTACCTCTTTTGTTCCTGCTCATCCACATTGGATGTCTTATAGACAGTTATCATATGTTAGGTGTTTATCATACCCCACCTACATTATAGCCTCAGACTTCTAATTAGTTGCCTTTGCCTCAAGCCCTCTTCACTCCAAGTCATCTTTCATACTGCTTTCAAAGTGATTTTCTTTAAGATCTGATTATATCGCCCTCTTACCGTACTGATAATCTTCAAATGGTCCTCTGTTCATTCTAAAATTATGTGTAAACTATTCTGCTTAGAGTTTAAAACCTTTATAACCTGGCCCCTATTTTTTAATAGACGGAAAAGACACTAGAAATTATCTAGTCTAACCATCTCATCTTGCAAGTGAGGAATTGAGATCTGTAGAGCTTAAGTGACTTGTCTAAGGTTACATAGGTAGCAAGTGCCAAATGAAGGATTTGAACCCAGATCTTCTGAGTCCATGCCAATCATTTTCCTCAATCTGTGTGTTTTCATCACACCATGCAAGAGAGCTGAACTGCTGTCAATTTAGCATCAGTCATCTGCTTCTGATGCAAGTCAAGTACGTAAAACACATGAACATGTGTGTCTAAATAAAATACACCTACATAGGAAATTTCAACTATCAAATCACTTACACTCCATCTGTGAATTACATATAGAGGTGAAAGAGAGAAGATGCCACTGAAGGTGGAAAAGGTCTGTTTCCTTTCTGGAATTGTTTTGGTAATCTTAAATAATGAGATAATAATGTCTCATTATTTAATGAGAAATAGATAAATGATCTCTAAGGTTTCTCCTAACTCAAAACCTAGGACCGTTGGTCAATTATTATCATTGGATCATATATCCAGTGTCTTACCTGCAATAGGAAGATAGGAAGAACAAAAAGTTCCAGTGTCTTTGAGAAGATTAAGGCATTAAGAATGTGTCTTTCACACAGAAATATATACCTGGAATAGAAACACACCTCCTTCCTGTTTGTTCACTAAACATTGCACAAGCATTAAGGTATGTGTTGAAAAGAATATTGAAGTTCTTTAAAGATATATAATCAACTCCAGAATAAATTCAATATGGGTGTTTAATTGAGTTACGGAATTCTATTAGCATGGGTAGGACTTTCAATAACTAATCATAAATAACTACAGTAATGACCCATTGGGAAAGACCTATATTTACTTCTTTATGCTATTGGAATACCATGTAATAGATACAATATTTTCCCTCATCTTCTCATGGATTTCCTTTTTCAATGATCTTTGGGGCAATAATTTATATGGACTTTTAATCCAGAATTAATAGATTACATGTTATAAACCTTCAAAGGAAGAATATCCAAATAAAGTGAATAAAATAATAGATTCTTTAAACTTTTACAGGTATTTTATTTCTTTCATTTTTTAAAAAATGAAATACTGTTGAAAAAATCCTTTTTCAGGAATATATTTATAATTTTACTGGCATAGAGTATACTTTCTTTTGCTCTACAGTCAGAAAATTTAGGCTATAGTTTTTTTTTAATTATAAAGAGATGGAGTAGGACTAAAGGGAGGGAAAGAATTTGGAACTCAAAATAAAAACATTGAATGTAAAAATACAATAGGCAGAACAACAGTCATGAAAATAATATATTTCTTTAAATTATAATGTGATAATGGGATAGGAATCTATAATTTAGAGTTAGAAGCTATTCCAGTTAAATATCACCTTGGCCTAGTTAAAATACTATAATTTCTTATGATCATGACAAATAATACAACTCCAGTTTCTTCTAATATGTATGCATTCTGTATTCATTCAGCAAAAACTTGTGACTATGAGACAGAACATACTCTAGGTGCTGGGGGAAATAAAAATGCTTGCAAGATTTTTTCCCTGCTTTTAGGAGTTTATAGTGTAAAAGAGGAAATAATATGTGGAGATGACTATCTTATGAAGCATGGAACAAGTTGAGTAGTGTAAAAGAAATATTAATCAGGTTGGAGATAAATTCTAAGAATGGGGAGGTATATCAAACTCCTCTTAAACTTCCTAGTTCTCTTGTTTTTATAGTAGTTTGGAAAGGGAGACATAATGGGTGAGATAGCTACTGGTTGTGTCCATCTTATCCTTAGAATTCTCCAGTATTTTTTACCATTTTGGTCTCGCCAAAGAGGAGAAAGTATTTGTGACTTAGAGAGTCTAAGAATATTAACCTACTTGGAGTTGCAAAAAGAAACTGGTTTTATGGCAAGGCATTAAAACAAAGAACAAGAGCAAAGACTCAAGACACAAGACAGTTTTTGTTTATGTTTGAGAAGTCATTCAGTACATATTTCAAACTGGATAGGGACTCAGTTCTCAGTGACCTTTTAGTATACTTCATGGGGATCTTTTGCTTTTGGCCAGGGAACTTCTCTATTTCTTGAGGGTCCAGGGGTTGGAATCTATTGCTACCTGAATGACAGAGCCACCACTGAGACCTGAGAGTCTAGATGCAAACAGAACAGGAGGATATTGGGTGAAGGTTCCAGAGGGATTATATATTCATTGGGAAAATATTGGAGTAGCTCTTGACCCTATGAAACTTAGATAATCAGCTTATCAAGATATAGAGACACTGGAAAGAATAATGAATGTAGTTAAGTTTTTTCTTTCTTTTTCACCTTTTTCTTTTCAAATGAATTGTTCTCTTCTAAGAAGTCTCTTGGATGTGGTTGGAATTCCTGGCACTGGAGGAGAAGCAGAGGAACTCAGATCTTATTGGAATTGGTAGCTACTTGGAAATTTATTTTATGCTATATCTTAAATTCTGATTTAGTAGAACAAATGTTCTTTATTCTACAAGGCTTATATGTTGTTCTTCTCAGCTATGAGAATTTGAAAAGGAGATAAGAAACTTAATGGAAGATGGGTCATAGAGTGTATTTGGAGGATTTCCCAGTACTTAAATCTCTATATGGGGGCAAATAAGCTAATTTGTGCTAAATTTTTGAAATATACTATGTGAACAGTTTGACATTTTAAAACACAGACTGAGCCAAGAAGAATTTGGACCAAGGAAATACCAGGTAGGGATACAGAAAGACTCCTACGCGTTGATACCCATTTTGTAGACTCATATACCTATACCTATAACTCTAACCTATAACTACTAGGAACCTCTAAGGTCAACTTACACTCTCATTTATAGTTGTGAAAAGTGAGACCCAGGGAGTGATTTGTGCACAGAGTCCGTCAAAGAATCCATTTCTTTTGATTCAGAGTCAAGTATCTTTCCACTATACTATGAATGCAATTTCCTTTCCTGTATCCTCTTTTGTCCATTTATGGGGCAGGTGCATCAATATATAAGGATGTTACCTATATCCATTCACTAAATTTATTCTTCTACTTCTGGTGTTTTTACATTAAAAAAATAAAGTTCAAACTCCACTGTATGTTCCGTAAGAGAATAAATACTTCAATAAGTTGCAATATATAATATAGAATAATATTTGCCCATTTTTTAAACCAATCTTTACTCATTGTCTTAGGGCATTTCCTTTGGGAAATTAGAAGTTAAGTGACTTGTTTCTGGTTACATAACTAGCATGTATTTTTTTAGGAAACACTGACTAATAGGGAAAATGTTTTACATGATTACACATGTTACTTACTAACTTGGGGGGAGGAGTAAGTAGGAAAGGGATTAAGGGAGGGAGGGTAGAAAGATGAGAGAGAATTTGGAACTCAACGTTGTTTTTAAAATAATGTTAAAATTATTTTTACATGTAATTGGAGGAAAATAAAACATAAAAAGGAAACATGAGGTTCTTAATTGGAGAAAGAAATCCTGAAACTAATCCCTTTGCCATCCATAAAAAGATTTTTTATCATTTTATATAAAAATTGCAAAGTTATATCTAACAAATATCTTTTCAATGAAAATTATTTGCTTTTGAGAAATAGTTTGGCACAACATATGGATATCTTGCTTTGGAATCAGGAAGACCTGGGTTTAATTTGTATTTTTGATGCTACTAATTGTGTTACCTTGACCAAGTTCCTTAACTACTTTTTTGGGGCCTTCTAGTCAATTCACTGACAAAAAGTTACTGAGCAGGTTCAGACCTGCATTGGTATAGGGAATGTTCTCCTGGGGAACTCCCTATAGCGATTGAATCATAGGTCTGTACCAAAACAAAATTAGGTTTAAATGATCCTCTCCTTTTCTAATAATACCATCCTCTGAGCACGTGTGGGCATAGGCTTGGGTCCAGGACATTTCTGGATAAACATGTGCTCAAAACTGAAGGCAGCACTCAGCACCCAGTAAGATCTCCATACATGGTCCATAGGATGACCACTGATAGACTTTCCAATGACAAATTATCAACTATATGTACGACACGCAGAAAAATACTTTTTTTCTTTTTAACCCTTATATTTTTTGTCTCAGTAACAACTCTAAAATAGAAGGATAAGGGTTGGGCAAAGGGGTTTAAATGACTTGCCAAGGGTCACACAACTCTGAAGTGTCTGAGGCTATATTTGAACCCAGGTTCTCTGAACTCCAGGCCTCTGATCTATTCACCTAGCTGCCCTCTACCACTCTGCCAAATTCTTATTCCTGAAAAAAATTAGTTCATAGTATTATGTAGAGGATGGCAGCATGGAATCCCTGCAAAATACAGGGTCAGCCTCACCCAGAATTCCAGGGGACCCCCTGCAAAATATAGGGATTCCATGCTGCCATCCTCTACATAACAATAGGAGTCATTTTTTATATACCACAAAACTTATCATCAGTGAAATTTTCCTCTTGTTGGAACTCTGACCATTTTGATGAAGTTCCTAACCAAGTCCCAGACAACTGCTTGAATGCTTGGGATAAATTTGAGCTTTGAGCAAGCAAGTCTTTAAGAAAATTATTCAAATATCCAGTATAATTGAAATCCCATCTACTGCCCTTAAAGATGGAAGAATCATAGAGTTAGAACTAAAAGGTCTGCAGTCTACTTTATTTTACACATTAGAAAACTGACATTAACTGACATACCCAAGATCACATAGATATTATAAGAAGTAGTATTTGAACTAAAGCTTCATGACTACAGAGCTAGAACTATATTCATACACAGTCTATTTCAGTTCATATTTTCAGAACTTTGAATTTGATAAAGATAAAATTCTTCAGTTTATAAGTGGTTAATTACTAGGAAAGAGAAGATCTATAGAACAATGAGGTAGCTTAGTATATAAAGCATCAAGTCTGGAGTCAGAATGACCTGCATTCAAACTGACCTCAGACATTATCTAACTGTGTGACACTGGGCAAGTCACTCAGTCTTATTTGTCTAATCCTTTCCTTTCTGTCTTGGAGTTGTTACCCTTATAGAAAGTAAGGGTTAAAAAAAGAAAAGAAATGAAAAAAAGAGAGAGATCATTTAAGAAATTCTTGCTAATTGTCTTTTTTTCAATTTTATTTTCAAATTTACACAGTTTCTTGAATTGAAGAACAGACTAAACTAGTAATTATATGAAGCAGATTTTTAATTCTAACCTTCCTCACTCTAAGACCAGCAATCTATCTACCATACCTCCTATCTTCTCAAGATTTCAGAGTTAGAATTGGAACCTAGGTTTATCCCAACTAAATGGTCAACTTAGTACATTAAGAAGGGTGCTTCAGAATGCTTTATCTTACACTGCCTATCACTTAATAGCAGTGCACCAAAGATAAAGTAATATAACTTCTCAGTGTACCAGAACTGAGTTCAAGTCTCATTCTAATACATAGTAGTTGTATATTTTCCTGGTTTACTCACTACATTTCATTTAAGTTTATATTAGTTCATAAAAGTCTTCTTAGGTTTTTCTGAAACTATTTCCTTTATCATTTCTTATAGCACAATAGTATTCTATTATATTCACAGATCCAACTTGTTTAGGTCTTGCCCAAATGATGGGTCAGTCTTCAATCCTTTGCCATCCCAAAAAGAGTTGTCATAAATATTTTTGTACTTTGGAATAATTTTCTTCTTTCTTTGGTCTCTTTGGGTTATAGGCTTGATAGTAGTTGTATTAAGTCAAAGAGTATGAACAGTTTGAGAGATTTGAGGGTATAGTTCCAAATTTCTTTCCACAATGGGTTGACCAATTCATAGTTTCAACAACAGCATCTTATTGTACTTTTCTTAATATAGTCTCTTTAGGATTTGTCATTTTCCTTTTTTTGTCAGCTTTAACAATTTGATATTTGTGAGGTTGTTCATGAAAGTTGTTTTAATTTGTATTTCTCTATTAGTTACTTAAAATGTTTTTTGCATTTTTATTGATAGCTTGAATTTCTTTCTCTGAAATATGCCTATTCATATACTTTGACTATATATCAACTGAGGAATGAATCTTATTTTTATTAATTAGAACCAGTTCCCTGTATATCTTTAAAAATAAGACAGAGAAAATTGCTGCAAAGATTTCCCCTCTAATTTTCTGATTTTCTTCTGATTTTAATTCTGAGGTTTCTCCCTCCTAATTCCCATCTTTTGGAAATCACTGGGGGTAGTCCTCATCAACATTTGTCAATAAAGAATTTTATCCACCTCCTCCCTCCTTTCTATAAAGCAGTTCCTTATTAAAAAAAAATAAAAAAATGGAGGTAGGGAGAAGGAGGTGAAATGGTTCAGCAAAACTCAACAGCATATCAACTAAGTTTACAGTAAAAATGGACTTCCCTACCCATAGATCCCCAATTTCAAAGAAGGAAGGAAAATTAATTTTCTTCTGTCTTCTTCAGGACCAAATTTAAACATTATAATCAAATGGCACTGTTTCCTTTTCCCCTCTTCCTTCTTTCTTTTTGTTCTATCCATTATAGTGTTATAATTATTTCATGAATATTTGCATTTAAAGGAAAGACTAGCAGGAATTTTTAGTTGTCAATGAAATGAAATGAAATTCTATTTGTGGATCCTTAGATGTAGATGAGCTTAGTGGAAGTAATTAAATGCTTAAACATTTTTAAGTGCCTACTAGGTGCCAGGCACTGTGATAAACACTGGAGATACAAATAAGAAAAAGAAAGACAGTCCCTACCCACAAGATGCTTATAATGTAATGGAAGAAGGAAAAAACACACAAAAAAGGCTGAAAATGGGGAAGAGAAAAGGGGAGATGGTTACAGCTTAGAAGGCATGGTGATGGTAGAACCTAATACAAGGAAATTGTAAATAAACTGATAACCTGTAAGACTACAGAGTAGCTGGTGGAAAATGGCTGGATTGTGAGCTTTCTTTGAAAAGAAGGTTTGGGAAGAGATTTTTGTTTTCACCTTTCAGTGGAGAAAATGCCTCTCAGGTTCCTAATGAAGAGTAAGTTCCAAAACTGATACAATCCCCAGGATACTGAGTTTCCTAGTAATGAGAAATTTTTCTCCCCTATGAGTCTGATGATGGTGGATTTCAAGGAGTAAATACTAGGGATTTGGAGAATAGAAGAATTCTTTCCAATATCTCTGAAATCTCATCTTACTGCCAGCCAGCCAACTCATTAATATTAGACTTGGTAAGACACATTCCACATCTTAAAATCCTCTTCCGAGAAAATCCCAAGAGAAAAAAGGAATAGCTGTGAATTCAGGGTTTAGTAAAAATCATTCACAGAAGATTCAAGTTCTGACTTCTTGTCTCCATCCCATCTTCAGCCTTACAGATGATTAGCTGGAGCTGAATCTAATCTCCTTGGCAGGAATAGTTGTTTTCCTTCATGGCTGGACACCTCGTAAATACTGCTGCACAGGTGAGAAGAGTTTATGGATCAGGTAGTGCTGAGCCTCACTATGAAAGACAGTCATTTTTCCTCATACTTGTCCTCAGGAGTGCCTTCTGAAAAATTAGTTTTGCAGAGTGAAATCAAAGTCACTACCTAAATTCTGATGGTATCATTTTTCTCTTCAAAAGTAAGTCTCTCTTATTCCTTGATATTAATGCCTTAAAGGGAAAAGGAAAACTTTCCTCTCAGAATTTTAATTATGAGTAAATAAAGCCTTTAAGTTTTCCAGATGTGTTTTCTTTTTCTCTAGTTCCTGCTATGAGACAGTGCAATCTGATTTTTCTTTATGTATCTTCTATCTCAGGTAACGCTTAATTTGTTTCAGTTTTCTTTGCTTCTTTCTCTTTCCTATCCACAGGTTCTATCTTCTAATTTTCTAGGGTTTCATGTGCTTCAAGTTTTGGGTTTTTTTCACTCTAGAAACTGCTTTCTTCCTATTCTTCTTCTCTGAAGAAATGATAGCTTTCCTAGCTTTCTCACTAGTATCTCTAATTGCAGGTAAAGAACCCTTGTCCTATACCTAAGATGATATCTTCTCTCTACTCTCCACAAAAGGGGTTTATCAAGCCAAGCCTGATTTCTGTAATCTTGTAATTTAGTCTTGTCTGTTATTTCCTTTTGAGATTTATGGGCATGAGCCTTGTTTTATAAGGCAACATATTCTTTATGAACTCTGGAAAGTTGCCATAGTAAAACTTCTGTTTATTGGAGTACTTTGGAAGTGAGGGATTTTGACTGAACTTCCCTGATGGAGAGTAGGAACTGTTTGATTTAACACACACACACACAAATATATATGTATGTATATATGTGTGTATATATATACACACATATATACATACATATATATTTAGTTTCACTTGATTTATTAGAATTTGTTTGTGGGATTATAGAAGTATGCCTTGAACAAAACTTAATGTTCATTTAGTCCAATATTCATCGTACAAAAAGGGAAATAGAGGCCTAGACATTTTAAGTGAGTTATCCATGGTTACCCTATTAATATGTGGCAGAGCCAGATTTTGAAATCTTTTTTATGGATCATAAATCTAGCATACTCTATCATGCTGCCATAGTGGTTAGTATTCTCCATAATGTTTCTCAAATCATGCCATGCTTCAATAGTACTGCATCAAATATTTCTTAGAATTAAAATTCTTTTTTCCCCTTATACACATCATAGTTGCCTAGATATAGGCAATCCCAGAGACTAAGGCAGAAGTAGTTTCTTTCATCTAAGATCAGTGCTACTTATAGTTATAATTAATCAAATTAATTATTATATTAATATATTATAAGTGGCAAGTTATATAACCTGACACTCCAAAATGGTCATCTTAAACTCTGATCAACCAGTTAATTATCAATCAAAAATCTACTGGAAATCTTCATTCACTTTCATATAGAGAGGTAGTTGACTCAGTGGTGCTAGAGATTTTTTTTTGACATTGCTAGTGCTTATATAGAAATTGTTTTGCTGACTTCATTTGTAATTAATTTTTTTCTTTCTTTCTTAATGAGACGGAGAAAATTCAGAACTGAAAATAAATTAAATGAAATTTAAAAAGAAATGGAGAGTAGAAACAAAAAAGAAAAAAAACCATTTTCTTGATCACATGGTTCTATGGGGATAAGATTGGGGATATAGACTATAAATGATCACTCTATTGTAAATATTAATAATATGGAAATAGGTCTTTATCAATGATACATATAAAACACAATTGAACTGTTTGTTGGCTACGGGAGGTGGGAGGAAGGAGGGGAGGGAAAGACTATGAATTATGTAACCATGGGAAAATATTCTAAATGAAACAAATAAATAAATAAATAAATAAGGGAGGAAAAAAAGTGGAGAAGCTTAAGAAACTATAGTCAATTAAAGATTTCCTTCTACCAAATTCCTAGAGCACTTCTCAACAAGACTTATTTTGTTACCCTCTCCACAAACACATGAAGGAAGGCAAACATAATGCTGAATTTAGGCTTTTTTATAATGCCATTAAGAAAACAAGCTTTTATTAAGTACTTCTGATATACCAGGCAGAGTTCTAAGCACTGGGAATACAAAATAAAAGCAAAACAATGGCCCAGATTTCAAGGACCTTATATCCTAAACATAATATAGATAATAATATAAATATTTTTTCATGTATAATAAAAGCTTCTCTAAAATCTTTCAGCTAAACCAAGATTCCTTGATTGAATTAATCTCTATTCTAAACATATTCAAGGTTGAAGTAACAAAGTTCAAGTCCCTTATCCTGGAAATAGAATATACTTCCTTGATCCTCTTTGTGACATCTATTCTGAATATATTCAAGAAGCTGGAATTCTTTATCAAAATGACGCTGTACTATTATTATAGTAAATGCAACTTCACAGAAAAAATGGTCAATTAGGTGGCTTAGAGGATAGATTGATTGCTAGACCTGAAGTCAGAAGACTCTTCTTCCTGAGTTCAAATCTGGTCTTCGGCTTCAGACATCTACTTGTTGTGTGATCCTAGGAAAGTCACTTCAACCTATTTGTTTGCCTCATTTTCTCCTTTATAAAATGAGCTGAAGAAGGAAATGGCCAACCACTCTTTGCAAAGGAGACCGCAAACAGGGTCATGAAGAGTCAGAAATGACTGAATAACAACAATCAATTGCAATATTTACAATTGGTGACGATAATAGCATTTATCTCCCAGAGTTGCTATGAGGATCAAATGAGATAAAAATTGTAAAGTGCTTAATTAACAGTGTCTGTCACATTTCTGTCACATAGCAGATACTTGTTTCCTTCCTCCTTCCATGTCTCCTGAGAACCTATTTAAAGTGTGTTATCCATCTCTCAAAAGAGAGGTAATGGACCCAAGGTAAATAGACACGATGATGATAATAATAATAACTATTTCAGAAAAACAGGCACAGGACTACTATATAGATTTATCCTACCTGACTCTGCTTATTTGTTACAAGTATTTTTTTTTCTTTATTAAGGATGGAGAGCCACTCATCCTACCCACTTAAAAGTAATTACCTCTTTAGCCAAGAATTCTTCTTGATTGAATCAGTTGATCAGAACCACAGTGAATAGGGCCTCTATACCTCCTTGAATCAATCAGAGCCATTGTATGAGAGACTGGGTCTCCCCCTAAGGAATGTGTATGAAAGGGAAGAGCTATTTCAGAACCAGGGATAGAGATTATGAGGGACTTCAGTGGAGAAGTAGATCAAATCAGAGGTAACCAGTGGAGAGCGGAAGAGAAGGTAGAACCAAGTTGTGGTAGAGAATAACACGATTGGTAGATAGCAAGGAGGGCCATCAGTTCTACAGGCATCACAGAACAGAACCAAGCTGACAATAGTGTATCCACCCATTCAAAGCCTGGAGGAAGTCCCAAAGAGAAGAAAGAACAGATGCCATTTGTCCAGCTGGTACCTTACCAACTATGGTGTGGATATTCAACAAAAAACATATTAATTCTAATCATCCAACTTAACTGAATGTGTGCCTGGGAAACCAGTGCCTGAGGTTTCTCCTTGTCCTTCCTGTCCCCCACTAACTATAATTTAACTATCCACTGGTAGAACTGTACTCCTATCTATAAACAGAACCATCACTTCATCACATCTTGCACTAACTCACTTGTTTGTAAGTACGTATATATGTATGTAGAATGATGTATGTAGAGTTCATTTTTCTAAGAGGATCAATGATATCACAGGCTGATTTCTTGATTCGCATGTGAATTGGATTGAAGTGAGGCAGAGTTGCACAAAGTCATTAGTCTCCCTCTCTCTTCCAGTCTTCAAAGTCTGGTGGCAAGACAAAACTTTGTTAGGATGACCAGCAATGACTTAGTCCAGTGATGGGCAAACTTTTTAAAGAGGGGGCCAAAGGAAAGGAAATGCTCATCTGTCAGTCTGTTTCCAAGGCAACTCTTTTGAAATTTCCTTGTATTGTATCCTACTCATTGTATTAGTCAGATTAGGAATAATGTCATGGGGCTGGATAGAACATTTCAGGGGGCTGAATCTGGCCCACGGTCAGTAGTTTGCCCATCACTGGCTTAGGATGCAGTGGACAACTTTGTCATCTTCAGTGTCTCTACAGGATTTCTGTAGAGTCCGCTTGAACCACATTCATGACTTTTGGAACAAATTGTTCTCAACTGTCCATTCTGCCCTGGGTAAGTCTTCACATATTTGGGTTTGGCATTCCTCCTTGACTCACCCACAGGTTTGAGGCTATCAGTTAGCCTCCACCTGTTTTAACTGATCTGCCAAGATGGTTTTACCAGGTTGAGTCAGCTGCTCATGCTACAGGTTCTTAGAGTCACCACTGAGAGTTGACTGAGAGTCTAAAAGTTATAAACTAGTAAGCTTGCTTTTAATTCCGAGAGAAAATTTTAAATGGATTATTAGCGGAATATTTAAAAAAGGAAGTGTTAGTCCCCAAAAGCCAGCCTAGTTCCACAGACAACATGTTATGCCAAACTCCTCATCTTATCGTTTGATGGGTTACTACCCTGGTAGAACAGGGCAAACCATAGGCATAGCTTGTCTAGATTTTGGCAGGCAGTCTATCAGTCAGTAAACATTTATTAAGCACCCACCATGTGCCAGGATCTGTGCTAAGTACTGAGGATATAAAGGCAGACAAAACAGAGCTCTTGCTCTGGAGGAACTCACAGTCTGATGGGCATTTGACCAAGTATCTCATACTGTTCTCATAGATAAAATGGAGAGATGGGGCTAAATTAGAGTACACTTTTTGATGAATTCCAAGTTGGTTAATGATTAGACAATGGTAAACCTTCCTACCCAGTCAGTGCTTGGGGTAGGTAGGAGGGGGATAAAAAAGGCTTCAGTGGGTCTCTATAATGGAATAAGATAACAAAAAATAGAAATCCTGACCAAGTCATGGCAATGAAGGTTTGCCCTAGGCACATAGTGTCCCATGGGTCTCTCTCTGTTTGGCTCTCTGACATTTAAGCCATTGATCACTGTCTTGGATAAAGGTGCCATGGAGATGCCCTGTAGATATGAGGGTACACACACTAGGTAGCAGAGTCAAGCTCCACAAAGATCTCCACAGACCAGAGCACTGGACTGGATCTAACACAAACAAATGTCATGCAAATGTATGTCAAGTCTTGCACTAGGGAATTTAAAAAAAAAAAATATATATATATATATATATATGGGCAAGGGGGCCAGAGTACAACTCTTCTGAAAAAGATTGGGAGGAGATGTGGTCAGTGGGTTTCAATGTTGTTACAACTCAAAAATGTACTATGGTACCCCAAAAAGGAAATTTAATCTTAGAGGCCTATTTTGAAAGGCACAGAGATTGAGACTAGGAAGGCAGCATTCCTGCCATACACTACTTCTGCTACATACACACTTACATACACTACATACACTACAGCCTATACAGACTATATCGAGCAGATTGGGTTCAGCTCTGGGTACCACATTTTAGCAAATGCAGAACATTCAGAGGAAGGCAACCAGATTGCAAAAGGTACATGCTGTATGGTTGAAGGAACTGAGTTGCTTTGGTCTGTAGCAGTGGTTCCCAAACTGTTTTGGCCTACTGCCCCCTTTCCAGAAAAAAATATTACTTAGCACCCCTGGAAATTAATTTTTTAAAAAATGTAATAGCAATTAATAGGAAAGATAAATGCATCTGTGGCCATCACTGCTCCCCTGGATCACTGCAGCACCCACCAGGGTGCGGTGGCGCCCACTTTGGGAATCACTGGTCTAGAGAAAGGAAGACTTGTGAGATGCATGACAGCTATATTCAAGTATTTGAAAAATTATTAGATCGCTCAGCAGATAGAGTGCTAGACCTAAAGTCTGGAAAACTCAGCTTCCTGAGTTCAAATCCAGCCTCATCCACTTCCTAGCTGTATAACTTTGGGAAAGTCGCTTAACCCTGTTTGCTTCACTTTCCTCATTTGTAAAATGAGCTGGCAATGAGCTGTAAAATGAGCATGTGGCAAACAATTCCAGTATCTCTGCCAGGAAAACTCCATATGGAACCACAAAGAATCAACCACTACTGAACAACAACAAATGGAAGAGTAAGTAGACTTCTTTTGCTAGACCCCTTGGACAGAGTTAGGAGCAGTATTATAGAAGGTGGAGAGAGGAAAATTTAGGTTTCTTGTAAGGAAAAGATTATTTAAAAAATATACATATATACATATATATTAGGGCTATCAAAAAGTAGATCAGGGGGCAGCTGGGTAGCTCAGCGGATTGAGAGGCAGGCCTAGATACAGGAGATCCTAGGTTCAAATCTGACCTCAGACACTTCCTAGCTGTGTGACCTTGGGCAAGTCACTTGACACCCATTGCCTAGCCCTTACCACTCTTCTGCCTTGGAGCCAATACACAGTATTGACTCTAAGACAGAAGGGAGGGGTTTAAAAAAAAAGTAGAGCAGTCTCCCATGAGAGGCAATGGATTCCCCTTCTTTAGGAGCCTTTAGGGAAAGGCAGGACCACCTCTGGTGGGTAAGGTGTAGAAGAGGATTCTTGTTTGGGTTTAGGCTGAACTAGATGGTGTCAGAGGTCCCTTCCAACTCAGATCCTAGTTTTTTTCTCTTTGAGAAAGAGGTTAAATTATATTTCAGACTCACTTCTCCATTAGACAAAGATGTATGTCCAAGTCAGAAATAAGACTGGATTTTGAGGTTAAAGAGATCCTACCAGTGAAAGTGTAAATAGAAACTGCTTAGATTTTCAGCTTAATTTTCCAGCTTATGAGCTAAACTTGATACCATTCCTTCAGCCAATTCATCAGCACTGTCTGTTCTGCTCCTTATCACCTAACAATTTCTCTTGGGTCTGTTCCTCTCCATTTTTATAGGCCCCACCCAAAAGTTGATCCCTCTTCCTTCATGGTTGGCAACTGTTTCTCACATAGCTTATGCAGAGCTAGCTCAAAAGTATCTCACGTACCCTTTTTATCACATTGCTCCTGTCACATCCAGACATGGATCAAGTGTTAACCAGGGAGTTATTGGCCACTGAAAAAATAGCAGCTGTTCTTTGTACAGGGAAGGAAGCTGAATGCCAAGAGCTAGCAAGTGGTGGCTGATGTAAGGATCCAGGCTTAAAAATCTGGAGCCACTACTCCCAAATCCCCAGGGCCAAAAAGTCCAGGCAGCTCATGTGCAATGAGAAAGCCAGTAGGAAAAGAAAAGGGAATGCTATCTTAGGATAGCTCTGAAGTGTCCAGTTACATCCTATTCTGCCTTTGAAATAAGAAGACATTTCTATGGCAGTTTATATTTTACAAATCATTTTCCCTCTCTCTGTCTCTCCTTTTCTCTCTCTGTCTCTGTCTTGCCTTTATTTTCTTTCTGTCCATTTCTCTCTCCACACTTTCATTTTCTCCCTTTTCTCTCTCTGCCTCTCTCCATAGGAATAATAATATATGGACATTTATATGTATATATAGAACAGATTATTATTTTCATTTTACAGATGAGAGTACTGAGGCTCAGGAAATCAAGTGATTTGCCCACAATTGCACTTGGACCAAAGCTTAGCACGGTGCCTGGAACATTAGGTGCCTAATAAATTGTTGCTGACTTTACACAGCTTATATATGTCAAAGATGGGATTTGAACTCATGTCTTCCCAGCTTCATAGCTGGCACTCAGCCACTTTATCACATTGCCTTTCAATGCTGTTCAAAGGATAAAACTGTCAGCTCTGATCACCTACCCCCATTTCCTGCTCTAAAACCTACAGGGATTCTTTATACTGTCTGTTGGACAAAATCACAAGTGGATTTAAAATTCACCCCTTCTAGCTGATCACTCATTTATTATTCCACATCCCCTCAGCATTTTTAGAATCAGATGTCCTGATATTCACTTGTGTGAGACGCCCTCAACTCAGCCACTCATATGTGGACAACATGGCATGTAGTCTTTGTAATGCCATTATCAACATCGTAGTCAGCAGGTACCCACCCGAACCAACAGTTCTCAATAAGAGTCAAGCCCTTCCATTGAACACCAATTCTCCAAGATGCAAATAGCTAAGATAACTCAAACCACGCAATATATAATGATAGTTTCATAACAGGACTTTGACAAGAAATGAAAAAAACTTCAGTGACATGTTGATACATGTGTAATAGTTCATTTTAAAATCCACTGGTACGCCCTGTAAAAGTCACATCAAGTAAACCTTACCTAATCTCAGCCTAGGAAGAAAAAAATATTAAAAAGGAAAAAAAATCTTTAATGGAGTTCTTCAAATGCTAGAGCATACAAAAATAGAAAGAAATCCTGGCCAAGTGTCCACAAATGGAGCCCATGTCCCCCTCAACATGGCCCCCTGAAAGCTATGCCAGGCTCAATGTACTCCTTGGCATTTATACCACAGCTCTCCAGCCTCTTATCTGATGCTTCAATTTTATAATTTTATAAGCCAGAGGACACATCCAAAGTGAAGGCATTTCATTAAACAGAATAATATGGCAGATGAGAAAGAAGCAATCCCACATCCCCATAGGGGAGTACTTTCCCAAAGATTCCCATTCCACCAGTGGTAAAGAAAATACTTCTAGAACAGATAATCATTCAGGGTGGCTACCTGACTGACTGGAACACCCTTCTACTTGGAGAGAAGCCAACTTTAACAATTCCATATGCATCAGTGCACTTCTTGTTCCAGGTCAACAAATTATAGTCTTTAAACATGTGTACAGGCCCACTATGTGCCAGGCATGGTGCTATTTAGTGAGGATCCAAGTACAAAAAGGAAAATCAGTCCTTGCCCTTGAGGAGCTTACAATCTAATAGGGAAAGCCATCCCACAAAAGAGAACTGACACAGAGCTCAGGGATGAGCCACAAAGACAAAACAGGCCAGTCTACCCTGTGGAATTTCAGGGCAGAGAAACTAGGAAATAAAGAAACTCTGGCCTAGTTTTATCCTTCACAAACATGGCAAAGGAGGAGAAATGGGAAACTTATAGAACAGAAACACTTGAATACAAAAAAAGTTGTTTCAAAAATGGAATGCCCAAGGGGAAGAGGATGGTGAATACATGAACACAATTTCAATTTCAAAGGTATAGTCTTAATTCTAGAGGGAAGGAAAATGAGCATTATTAAGGTTCTGATTTATAAATATTGTTTTATTTGATCCTTACGACCCTGGGAAATAAGTGCTATTATTACCTCGGTTTTACAGATGAGGAAAGTGAAGCAGAGATTGCACCTTTTCCCGGGCAAGTCAAATTGCTAGTGTCTGAGGTCAGATTTGAACTCAGGTCCTCCTAATTCCTCTATCACCTACCTACCAGGGGTATCTCTTCTAGGAGGGATGGCGAAAAAGAGCAACAGAGGCCCAGAAGGTAAATGTGGCCAAGTTATGAGAATCAGAGATGTCCCCAGAAGGCACAGGAGGCCTATCCTCTTGGAGACTGGAGGGAAACACAGGAAGCCCAGAACATGCAAGGCCAGGGGACAAGGCAGGCAAGATCTGAGGTGTTTAGAAAAGGTTTGTTAGTTAAGGTTCAGTGTTAAGATGAAATGAGGCAGTACTCAAAGGCAACTGAAGAGTTAACAAGAGCGGCTTTATTTATCTCTAGCACAGAAAGAATATTAGGAAGACTATAATAGCTCTTAGCTTTGGGAGACCTCCCCAGGACCAAGTGCAAGGATTAGACTTGTCTGGGGCCATCCACCAAGTCTGAGGGGCTTGACCAGGAAACTATCATTAGGAGAGAGACAGGAATCCATAGTAGTTACTGGTTCTGTCACAGAAGACCTCAAGGGTCTGGAGAATAAAGTAAGACCCTATGGAACTGAAGTAAAAGGTAGAAACCTGAGGGAATATACTGGAGAACAAGGCAAGAATAGAGGCCCTGGGAGTTGCTGGGGGACAACAATAGCTAGCATTTATAAAGTACTTTTAGGCTTACAAATTGCTTTACAAATATTAACTCATTTGATCCTCCCAACAGGGAGATCCTGGGAGGCAGGTGCTGTTGTTAACCCATTTCACAGATGAGAAAATGGAAGCAGAAAACAGTTTGGTAACTTGCCTGGGGGCACAAAATAAATTGGTTACTAAACCTGGATTGAAACTGATGTCTTCCTAAATCCTGGTCCAGGGTTCTATCTCCTGTCAGACCTAGGTCCCAAAACAAAAAATCCAGTTACTGGGGCCTTGATGCATCAAGGGAAACCAATAGCAAGGCTTTTGCTCAGTGAGTGATCCACTGACATGGGGTTCCAAACAAGCTTCCTCTCTAGAGCAAGGGCTGGTGTTCCTGGAAATAGAGTTGGTGTCACAGAGTGAACTTAAGTAGGTCCAGTAGCTGTACCAAAGACCAGACCCACCCTTGCATCATGGACTTTCTAAAAATGAAGTTGTACTTATTATAGTTTTCTTTGAATTATGAACGTGTGTTAAGGAAACAAGAATATACTTTTGGGGGGGGAAGCAGGGCAAAAATCTTTCCCCCTCTCTGAGTTTCAGTTGCTTCCTCTTCATAATGATGGAGTTAGAATAGCTGACTCTGAAAGATCCTTCTGGCTCTAAGTCCCATGATCCTACGGATTGGTGTCTTCAATTAAGTCTTCAGGACTAGTTCAACTATTTTCATGGCAGTCAGTATCTACCATCATCACAAATATATTCCTTTTTATTTAATCACATTATTTCTTGGGTAAATCATATTGTAAGAAGAATAGATTAGGCTAAAGGAGATGTTGAACTCTCAGCCAGCCAAACAGCCTGCAACACTCCTGATTGTGGCCCAAACCAGATAAAATAAAATTGGAAAATGTTTAACAGAATACATAAAAATACAATGTAGAGAATGCTGATTTGTGGTTTTCTAAATAAATCACCTGCCACAGGGTTGTAATATGCTAAACGTAATTGGAACCTTTTCTTCCCAGGGTATATCATAAGGCCCAACTTGTGTGCTATCCACTATAGAGATCCTGCTCTATAACCAGTGACTTATCTGAATGGCCTAGGGTGGTCATCAGATGTAAAGAACAAAACAGATTGGAAGCACGGCTTGTTAGCTCAAAGTGCTCTGAGGTACAATGGAGTTACATGTTTTTATATAGGAAGTTAAAGATCCCTTTCCCCTAAAAGCCCAAGAAAGTTTCTCACAATAATACAGAGCAGTATTTTTACCATAGACAAAACAAAAGCCTTAGAAGCTTCAAGGTGTAGATAAAACCTATGCTAAACTATCAACTATATGTGTTATCATCAAGCGAAGTCTGGGACATTTTGGTAGGATGGAAATCCCCTGAATTTTTCAGCCTTGATGGCATTAAACAATATTTTTGAGACCCATTAATTTACATTAATTCTGGGCAAAATGCCCTTGCTAAGGGTTCGGCCTTGGCTTTACCAGGCAGCTTCATTCCTGGCCAAAGGGGAACAGTGTTAACCCTCTTACTGCTGGGTTACTGAGAGCTCAAAGTTTTTTCAGTACGACTATATTGCTTTTTAAAGAAAGGTGTGAATTATGAAAAGTAGTCAAACGAGGAATCTCAGATTTTTATCTTAGATTACCCAGTCCAGTCTCACCCTGAAAAGGGATTGGGGGTTCAACACATGGCTCTGCTAGGCTGTGTTAACCTTTTGATGGGGATCAGATAAAAATATCTATTTGAGATTTTAATTTTCTTAATGGCTTCCCACATAATTATCCCTTTTCTTTAAATTAAAATGATTTATTACACAGGAAAACTTTGAATAATGGAAGGAGTTATCAATTGGTTATAATCATCAGCTATAGCTGAATCTGATAGGATTTACAGATCAAACTGTTTATTTATAGCTCTCTACAATCCACCATTATTATCATTATTGTTATTATCAGTCTCAAGTAGGTTTTTACTAAGGCGGTACAGTAGTAACTGTTGGTACAAACACTCTCCCTTTTAAAAAAATTGTGGGGGGGGCAGCTGGTAGCTCAGTAGATTGGGAGCCAGGCCCAGAGATGGAAGTTCTGGGTTCAAATTTGACCTCAGTCACTTCCTAGTTGTGTGACCCTGGGCAAATCACTTAACCCCCATTGCCTAGCCCTTACCACTCTTCTGCCTTGGAACCAATCCACAGTATTGATTCTAAGACAGGAGGTAAGGTTTTTAAAGTATGATAACTTTCCCACAAGCACATGAAAAGCCCAAAGGAAATTGGATTCAAGCTTAGAAAAGACAAGTGGCAAAGGGAGAAAACACAACTCCAGGTTGTTAAAAGTTTTTATCTTTCTTTTGTGGAGTGCCCAAGAAGTTCTGCTTAGAACTCATGCCTAAAAAGGATATCTACCACCAAAAAAGGAACAGAGTACAAATGCAGATTGAAATATACCATTTTTACATTATTTCCTCCATGAATTTTTCTATAGTATAAATAACATGTTTTTGTTTTATAACATAACTAACACAAACATGCGTATTATATGATAATATATGAACAACCTATATCATATTATCTGCCTTTTGGGTAAGAAGGGTGGGAAGAAGAGAACATAGATTGCAAAATGTCAGAAAACAAAAATAAAAAATTGTATCAACACGTAATCTGGAAAAGACATTTTAAAAAGATAACTTTCCCTTTAGGTATGATATAGCTTCTTTGAGAGGCTCTTTTTAGAGTTGTGAATTTATGTCCTGTCTGTCCTTAGCTTACACAGCAAACACTGAGACTAGCAGCTGCTATCCCAGGAGATGATCCTAGGATGGTGATGGAAAGATGGGAAGTCCAAACGTCTAAGCTCACAAGTCCTCCTCTGGCCAAGAGTGTTGGGGGAAGACAATAAGGTTGAAGCCAAAGTTTTCTCATCCTCCTCAAGACAGGGCTAGCTGTAACACTCTTTCCTCACCACAATCCAAATTTATTTTATAGAATCCTCAGAGTGTGACTAACTTTTCTTAGTCAATCCAAAAACTCTTCCTGGCGATGTCATTCTAGTTCTTCTGAGGACAAACTCCCAGTTAATCTAAAGTTATCTGATTTATTTCAGGTTGTTCTCACCTAGTTAAGTTATCAGAGTATCTTATCCCCTGCTTTAAGTAGAGTAGGGCATCTTGATTGATACTAACTTTGTAATGTAAGATTTAGAATTGGTTTGACTAAAAATATGAATTAAAATAACTGAATTGTGGTCACCATTTATAAAAACAATGAACTTCTCCAGTCAAAATGACTATAAGAAGCTTTTATTTACAACTGGGTAGAGAGAGGAAATATAGGAAAGAGGTAGGAAAAAAATCACTTAGCTACAAAAGCCCTAAATCCTAGACTGCGAATGCAGATTCAAAAGTGAGTCTCACCAGAATCCAAAGTCCTAATTAGGAAGCTGAAATCCAAAGAGCCAGAAGACACTGAAAAAAACTGCTGAGAATCTTCAGCGCACACAAGGCTAAGACCACCAAGAATCTCACCAGAGCTCATGCTGAAGAGAGTGTCCCACTGAAGTGTCAACTGAGAGAGGGTCTCTTTGCAGAAGAATCAAAGAAGAGAGTGAATCTTGTCCTCACTCTTGCCTTTTATAGTCCTTTTTCCATGTCACTTCCTGTCTGTTTCCACTTTACAGGAACCAATCACAGCCTCCCAATTTGCCTAGCACTGTCCGTGTGTGTGTGTGTTTGTGTGTGTGTGTGTGTGTGTGTGTGTGCTTGTGGCCTTTGGGAGTGTGAACTAGTAAGTGACTTGTGAGCTCTCTTACCTAGTGACTTACCAAGTGCTAAATAGAGACACTTCAAATTCCTGCTTGATTAAATTAAAGGTTGTTGGTTGATTACATTAAAAATAAACTGAGAATTTAATTCTCTCTTCATAGTAACTAATTATACCACTACTAAGCATAAAACCCAAGAAAGTCAAAAACAGAAAGGTCGCATATGTACAAAAATATTTATAGCATCATCTTTTGGAATAGCAATGAATTTGGTAGAATTGAAAAATGATGGGATACATTGTGGTACAAATTATATGAATACATTGTACTGTAATAAAAGAATATGAAGAATTCAGAGAAAATTAGGATATCTCATGTAAATTAAGCTGGTAAATAGAAGTTGAAAACAATGGACAAAGATAATGATAAAAAAAAGGCAAAAATCAATGAAAAACTGCAGAACTCTGATTTGGTGTGAAGACTTCTTCCTAAAGCAAGGAGATACTGATTACAGGTGTGGATAAAGCATGAATTTTCATGAATGGCTAATGTGTTGATTTGTTTGGTTAATTGGATTTATTGCTACTAGGTAAGGTGCTATTGGATGGAGGGAAGGATGGGAGCAGCAGGGGGACTCTAGGAAGTGACAGTGCTTTAAAAAAAATAAATCAAACATTTAAAAAGACATCCATTTGGGAATTTTTAAATTTTCTGCCTGCAAAAATTTTGCACTCCCTCTCAAAATTGAAGAAACAAGACCTACTTGATGTACAGCCAAGGGAATATTTGCTTATTTCCCAAAGTCTCTCAATCGAGATGCATTTTTGGAACAGAACATCTGTATTCCCCAGCTCTGGTGCTCTGGGTGTTTGAGAGACCCCTTTGGTACCACATATTTACATACATAAATTCTCCATCAACACATAACCAGATCCACTTGAAAGTATATACTAAAACCTTCACTGATCATGGGGCTACATACTAAATCAATAATTAAGTGATTTTCTCGCTAAACTATGTGATAGGGATTTTAGCATGCTTAATTTCTTTTTCCATGATTCTGAAACATCTACTGGAATTTTCTTCTAGCTTCCTACAACCATACCAATAATTCAGGTGCAGAGAGTGATCCTGAAAGTTTGGATAATAAAAAAGGATTTGTCGACCTTTGGGATCCTTTCCAGCAGCTAGGATTGTATTTGGAAAGTGTCTGCAATGTCTGTGATTGAGTTAAAAAATTTTATAATAAGATAGATTAACCTCAGACATATGACTCTGGTCACATTCCAATTATTTCATAGGCATTAGAGCAAGAAGAGACCTTAGGGGTCGCTTATTCCAATCCATTCATTTTTTAAAAACCCTTCCCTTCCCTCTTAAAATCAGTTCTAAGCATTGGTTCCATAGCAGAAGAATGGTAATGGATAGGCAATTGGGGTTAAGTGACTTGCCCAGAGTCACCAGCCAGAAGATATCTAAGGTCAAATTTGAACCCAGGACCTCCTGTCTATAGGCCTACCTTTCAATCCACTGAGCTACTTAGCTCTCCCCAACACATTCGTTTTTTAAAACATTTATTAATATTTATTTTTTGAAAAGTTAACATGGTTACATAATTCATGCTCTTACTTTCCCCTTCCACCTCCCAAACCCCACCCCCCACATAGCCGACGTGCATTTCCACTGATTTTAACATGTGTCATCAAACAAGACCTATTTCCATATTATTGATAGTTGCATTGGTATGGTAGTTTCGAGTCTACATCCCCGATCATGTCCACCTCATCCCATGCATTCAAGCAGTTGTTTTTCTTCTGTTTCCACTCCCACAGTTCTTCCTCTGAATGTGGGTAGTGTTCTTTTCCATAAATCTCTCAGAATTGTCCTTGGTCATTGGGCATTGCTGTCAGTACAGAAGTCCATTACATTCAATTTTACCACAGTGTATTATTGGTCTCTGTGTACAAAGTTCTTCTGGCTCTGCTCCTTTCAATCTGCATCAGTTCCTGGAGGTCTTTCCAGTTCACATGGAATTCCTCCAGTTTATTATTCCTTTGAGCACAATAGTATTCCATCACCAGCATATACCACAATTCATTCAGCCATTCCCCAATTGAAGGGCATACCCTCATTTTCCAGTTTTTTTGCCACCACAAAAAATGCAGTTATAAATATTTTCATACAAGTCTACTTATCTATGATCTCTTTGGGGTACAAACCCAACAATGGTATGGCTGGATCAAAGGGCAGCCATTCTTTTATAGCCCTTTGAGTATAGTTCCAAATTGACAGCCAGAATGGTTGGATCAGTTCACAACTCCACCAGCAATGCATCAATGTCCCAGTTTTGCCACATCCCCTCCAACATTCATTACTCTCCCCTTCTTTCATTTTAGCCAATCTGCTAGGTGTGAGGTGAAACCTCAGAATTGTTTTGATTTGCATTTCTCTAATTATTAGAGATTTAGAACACTTTCTCATGTGCTTATTGATACTTTTGATTTCTTTATATGAAATTTGCCTATTCATATCTCTTGCCCATTTATCAATTGGGGAATGGCTTGATTTTTTATACAATTGGTTTAACTCCTTGTATATTTGAGTAATTAGACTCTTGTCAGAGTTTTTTGTTATAAAGATTTTTTCCCAATTTGCTGTTTCCCTTCTGATTTTGGTTACATTGTTTTTGTTTGTACAAAAGCTTTTCAGTTTGATATAATCAAAATCATTTATTTTACATTTTGTAATTTTCTCTAACTCTTGCTTGGTTTTAAAATCTTTCCTTTCCCAGAGATCTGACAAGTAAACTACTCTATGTTCACTTAACATATTTATAGTTTCCCTCTTTATATTCAAGTCATTCACCCATTCTGAATTTAGCTTGGTGTAGGGTGTGAGATGTTGATCTAGACCTAATCTCTCCCATATTGTTTTCCAAATTTCCCAGCAGTTTTTGTTAGACCTGAGCCCTCTCAGGTTTATCCTCACACTCAGGGTCTGTCTGAGCTCTTTAGGCTCCTGAGGTCTCAGTTGTTCTCAGGGTCATGCCTCCTAGTGGTCCCCTTACTTGTTCCTCTGCCCAGGGCCCCTTTAACAGTCTCAGGGTGTTGGTTCCATAGTTGTGAACCCTTTTTGCACTGGGTCCCTACTCAAGGTCTGTGCCTGTGCTCAAGATTTGAGTCCTGCCTGCACTCAGGATTCATGTCTCAGCTTGCATCCTCACCTGTACTCGTGCCTGCACTCAGGGTCTGCGTTCAAAATCCGCATGCATTCTTTAGCCTCTTGTGATCTTAAGTCTTGCTGCTCTCAAGAGCAGGCCCTGATGACCCCAGGTAGCTGCCAAGGACTTAATCCGTGCCCCAAACTTGCTCTAACTCTTGTGCACTGGCTTTGGCCCTGTAGGTGGTGTGGGGTGGGGGAGGGGGTTGCTCAGCTCTCATTTTAGTGAGAGCTGTTTCACCCCTTTATAGCATGGAAATGCCCCGATTCCACGTACCTCCAATTCTGGGCCCTGTTGTGGGGTCCCTTTGTTCATCTGGGTTTGTTTTTATGTCTTCTTGAGGAGTCCTGTATGTTTTGGTTAGGAGAGGTTAAGCAGCTGCTTTTTACTCTGCCACCATCTTAACCAGGAAGTCCAACCCATTCATTTTTAAAAACCCTTATCTTCCATCTTAGAATCAATATTGTGTATGGTTCCAATGCAGAAGAGCAGAAAGGGCTAGGCAATGAGAGTTAAGTGATTTGCCCAGAGTCACTTAGAATACACAATTCTGAGACCAATGGAACCCAGGAACTCCCAACTCTGGGCCTGTGTCTCAATCCACTGAGCTAATTATTTGCCTCCAATCCATTATTTTTTTTAAAACTCTTAACTTCTCTCCCATCTCTAGGCCTGGCTTACAATCCATTCATTTTTGAGCTACCCAGCTGCCCCCAATCTATTTATTTTTTCAAAAAAAATTAAACCCTTACTTTCCATCTTGGAGTCAATACTGAGTATTGGCTCCAAGGCAGAAGAGTGGTAAGGGTAGGCAATGAGGGTCAAGTGCCTTGCCCAGGGTCACATAGCTAGGAAGTGTCTGAGTTCAGATTTGAACCTAGGACCTCCCGTCTCTAGGCCTGGCTCTCAATTGCCCCCCCCCAATCAATTCATTTTTGACAGAGGAGCCCAGTGAAGCCTAGAAAAATGGAAGTGATTTGCCCTGGGTTAGTGACCTAGTAGCAAGGTGGTAAAGTGGAAAATGTGTCAAGTTTGGGGTCATAAAGATCTGAGGTCAAATCTTACCACACAGACACTTACTAGCTGCAACCTTCAGCAAGTCACTTAACCCTATTTGCCTCAGTTTTCCCATTTTTAAAATGACCTGGAGAAGGAAATGGCAAGCCACTCCAGTATCTTTGTCAAGAAAACCCCAAATGAAGTCACAAAGTATCAGACACAACTATAGTGAAGTAGTTAGTGACAATCAGGATTTTAATCTGGAATTGTTGACACCAAACAGTGATTCTCTATTAAATTCTACTCTTGGCACAGGAGGTCAGTTTAGGGGGTGGATGATCTAAAACATTTTCATTCATTTTACGATGGACTTTTATACTTCCTGGACAAGAATGGACAATAAGGTGTTGTTTTGGGGACTCACAGTGCCCCAAATAGAACAAGGAAGCCATGATGAAAACAAGGTGCTAAAAGTGTTCCAATATCTTTTGGACTGCTCCCCGCTCTCAGTTCAAGATGAGAGGAAAATGTCACTTCCTTGATTGCTCAGAAGAAACTAAAATGAACTTTTGAAAGTTTTCTTTATTTGTTATTGCCCTATCCAAGAGGAAAGTAATAGCAGGTATTTGGGCTTGACAGGTCACCTACAGAGCTGCAACCTGAATGAGTAAAGAAAAACCAACCAGAGTAAAGAAGGAAAGTCTACAATGGACTTCTACTTTGTAGCACTGTGTAAATAAACCTGGAAGGGAAGGCTAGAATTCCACAATCAAGAGAAGACTATAAAAACCTTCAAAGATCATGGGCTCAAAAGTCAGTCCTGACAAACAAGGAAACCCACATCTCCTAAGGTCTCTACTGTTCATTTGTGCTGCAAAAATCTAGGTATAAAGTTATTCTCTTCCTTAGTCTCAGGGGGAAAATGTATATTTAGGTTCTTCTAGAAAGGCTCATTTACTAACATGGTCACCATTTTGCATTTTTTTGGTTCAGGAGTCTCTAGACACAGGTACAACTGAACACCAAGGTGGTGCTGTGGTCAGTGCACAGTCTAGGTCACCTTCATTCTAAGCTCATCTCAGATATTTAAAAGCCGTGTGATCTTTGGCTAGTAACTTCACCTTTCTCTGTCCTCTTTTATATGGAGATTTAAAAAAATCCTTATACACTGACTTCAGTGGAATTAATGTGAGGAAAGTGTTTTGCAAACCTTGAAGCACTAAAGAAATGGGAATTATGATTACTACAAGTGCTGGCTCTAGTAGTGAAAGTTATCTGATTGGGAGTAAGTCTATATGTACGCATATTTTACTAAGACACAGCTTTTCTGAGCTTATGACTCTCCAGATTGACTAGCACCATGGCCAGAGTGCCTGGGAAGTACATTGAATGGAATTCTAGATATCCTGAGCCATTAACCAGATTTGTGAATGAAGACACATCACCTCAGAAGATTATAAGGTTCTATATTTTAGAGCTCCAAAGGACCTCTGAGATTGCCTGGTCTTCTCTGCCTCAGTTTCCTTCTCTGTAAAACTAGGGGGTTGGATATCATCATTCCCATTACAATAATAGCAATTGCTAACATTTCTATAGCGCATGAAAGTTTACAAAGTGCTTTAATATATTATCTGTATTAACTCTAAGCAATCAAAGGACTTCAGAAATCAAGTTCAACCTACACCAGAGCAAGAATTCCCTCTACATCACACCTGACAAGTAGCTTCCTGACTCTAAAATTAAGATGGTAGTATTTAGATAGTAGTCCTCAAAGAGGAAGAGACTGAGGCTTAGTCAAGGGACTTAAGAAATATAGCTAGTAAGTGTCAGAAACTGTTCATTGATATTTGAACCCAAGTCTCCAGACTCTCAAGTCTAAGTCTTTCCATTATAGTTTGTCTGCTATGATTCAATTGTGACATGTGGGCTCTGGCTTCACTCTCTCTGGGCTAGACCTGTTTCCACTACCTGCTCAGGGTTCTAGGACACCCAAAGAGATTGGGGCAACATTTCTTTACTGGCATTAGCTTGAGCACCCATTGGTATGCTTTATTTTTATTTTAAGAGGTAGTAACTAGCCCCTCAGTCCCATTAACCACTTAAGATCTGGTAAGTTACACAAAAAAAATATCTGCTTTAAAGCTATAGCAAAACCAAACATACGGATATTTTCCCCAATACCTGAGGGGAGCCATAATCCCCCTAGACAACTTGGATATGGGAGTAGCATGGAATTTGACTCACAATTATTAGCTCAGTTGCTACACAGCAGTGGTTCCACCAAGTTCCGGAAAGTCTGGAAGTCACACCTCAAGATCTCTCTTGTTGTCCCTGGCACCAAAGAAGTATCAGGGCTGTGTCGGCTGCAAAATCTGACCTATATGCAGACTCCCAGAAACTATGGACTCCCTGTTCCTGGACGTTTTCTTGGGCACCATGTAGCTTCAGGAAAAGATGATGCCATGGCCCTTCCCTTTATGATAAGGTTCTCTTACCAGAAGCTGAGAATGAAGGAGTTACTTCATTCCACCATATGTATATAAGCTAAAAAAAAAAAAGTCTGCCAGAGCCAAGTTGGGATCTTTTGAAAATGCTGACAGATCCAGTTATATTCCCAGTGGTAGGGATGGGGTGAGGTGGGGGGTGAGCCTTCTCCCAACCCTATGGTAGCCAGTGAAGGTCTACTATGAGGCTGGGAGCAACCAGGCCAACAGTTATGGAATGTCCAAGCATGTACTTCCTCACCTGTCATATAGGGCAGCTAACCCCACTCAGAAAGGCTGAAGGGTCCTAATTTGTGCATTCATTTATGTCTTGAAGACTCTCCTACACAATGAAATTGAACTTCAGCCCCTCTGGAAGGATTACAGAACTGGAAAGGAACCTCAGAGGCCATCTGGACCAATCCAATCCCCTCATGTATTGAAGAAAACCTGAAGGCTAGATTGATAAAGTGAATTGTCCCAGGTCACACACGGGAAACCAGGGGAGGGTTTTGAACCAAGTTCTCTGCATGGAAGACAAACATAAAATGAGACAAAGTATATATATATATATATATATATATATATATATATATATATATATATATATATATATATATACCATCAATTGCTATTATTCTTATTTTTGAGACAAAGGATGAATTGATATGAAGTCACATTAAGTTGCAGTGAACAGTTTCATGGCAAAGCTTTCCTTGTACTGGGAAGAGCCTGATGGCACCCTCATCTGCACTCATTTAGGAAAAGGAAACAACAATGATCTTGTTAAGCAAACTAGGGATTCAAGAAAGAAAAGTACATTTTTGCAAAATATACCCTGACAATTTGCAACTTTCAGAAAAGCAAAGAGCTCCCAAAAGGCAGCAAGAGAAGGCAGAAACCGCTGGCCTTCCTCTAGGGCAGTGATTTCCAAAGTGGGTGCTACCACCCCCTGGTGGGTGCTGCAGTGATCCAGGAAAGCAGTGATGGCCACCGGTGCATTTATCTTTCCTATTAATTGGTATTATGATTTAAAAAAATTATTTCCAGGGGGCTAAGTAATATTTTTTCTGGAAAGGGGGTGGTAGGCCAAAAATGTTTGGGAACCACTGCTCTAAGGCCTTCTACTTACTCATTTTAAGTCCTCTCCTTTTTCAGAATACTCCACTTAACTTAATCCAAAAATTGCGGAATATAATTGACATGACTGTGACATGAGAAAGGAAACAATGTCTTTGTCACCAGCTCCCTGGGACACTTGAATAAATCACTTCTTAGCTCTAAGGCTCTCTGTTTCCTTTTCTATAAATAAGAAGGGATAGATTTTCTTCCTTCCTAACAATAAAGACATCTTGGTGTAGTGGAAGATTCTACAGATTAGGTGTCTTGAGGGCCTGAGTTCAGGATCCTAGGATGCAAATAAAAGGCATTTTTGTAGTGCTATAAAGACATGAAGGGAAGGAGAAGGTAACAACCTTTTATAAGTGTTTATTATGTGTCAGTTATTGCTTTTACAAATATTATCTCAAGTGATCCTCACAATAACCCTAGGAGATGGGTGCTATTATGATCCCCATTTTAGGGTTGAAGAAACTGAGGCAGATACTTCTGTTAAATGACTAGTCCAGGATCACACAGCCAATCTCCTTTTGAAATGTAAGCTCCTTGAGATCTGGAACTGCCCCCTTTTGTTTTTATATCCCCAACTTAGAACATCAGTTGGTATACAGTAAGTACATAATAAATGTTTTTTTAATTTATTTATTTCCTCATCATTCATGTTTTCCAGACTCCAAGTCTTGCATTCTCCTAAGCCATATTATCTCTAATGATCCATTTAATAGGAAGCCTTTCCCAGTCTCTCTTAATTTTAGTGCCTTCTGCTGATTATTTCCAATTATCTTGCCTGGAGTTCATTTCTACATAGCTGTTTGCATGTCCTTTCCTCCTTCCCAACTAGACTGTAAATTATATTGCCAGCCCTTAGCACACAATAGGCACCTAATAAATGCTTAATGAAGAATGTGAAACTCTGAAGAAGACCTACAAACAATTTAACTATGAAAAACCCTGCAAGGGAGATCTCTAAAGTATACCTACCATTGATTTAGTGCTCTAGCATTTTATTTTTTTTTTTATCCTTATTTTCTGCCTGAGAATTGATACCAAGTATCAGTTTCAAGACAGAAAAGAGATAAGGGAAAGGCAACTGGAGTGAATTGACTCTTATAGGGTCACATAGCTAGGAAATGCCTTAGGCCAGATTCAAGCCTAGGACTTCTTATCTCCAGGCCTCTTTCTTTAGCCAGAGTCAACTATCTGCCCCTCCATAGAATTTTTTATACAGTTGTCCCTTGCTATATTGCAGTTCACTTATTGTGGCTTCACCGTTTGGTGTGTTTTTTTTTTTTTAAATCTAATTCTGTATCGTGAAGTTTTTGCTATATTGCAGGATTTTGCAGATGAATACCATAATGCACACAATGGAAATGCAGCACACCACTACGGCTGGCACAAGTCTGCCAGCGTGAGATTGTACACGGCACACTATTGGCTGAAAGAATGAAAGGCAACCAATCACAGCACTGTGTTCTGTATCCCGGGAGCTGATTGGCTCAGTGACGGTAGCATGAGTCTGTTTGCTGTCCCACACTTTGCCCATATTGTTCAGCATCTCTCCTTGTCTACTTCACATCACGGCTGTGCGTCATGTTGCTCTGTGTTGTGTTTTTGTGAAGTTTTCATAAAATTTGAATTTGTTTCAAGCCCCCGTGCCACCCAAATGTTCTGCACCCAAGTGCCAAAGGAAGATGCTTACTATCAAAGAATAATAAAATAAATATAACACTGCAATTTCGTGGATTTTCACCTATTACAGGGGTCTCGAATGTAATGTATGTTATTTCATTTGATGAAGTAATAGCAGCTCTGTGAGGTGCTATTACTATTCTCCCTTTACAGGTCAGGAAACTGAGGCTGAGAAGTCGAATGTCGTGTGACCAGGAAATGTCTGAGACAGGATTCAAACGCAGGTATTCCTCACTCTAGGATTTCCTAATTTTTTTTTTTTATATTATGGACTCCTCAAAATAATGCATGTTTTTTTTCTTTTTTAAATCCTTATTCTTTATTCTAGCAACCACTCTAGAACAGAAAAGTAAAAGCTAGGCAATAAGGATTAAATAACTTGCCCAGGGTCATACTGATAGAAAGGAAATTTCTGCAGACAGATTTGAACTCAGATCCTCCCAACTCCAGGCCTGATGCTCTATCCACTATGCCATCTAGCTGCCTTTCAGAATAATATTTAAAAAAATTGAAAGCTATGCTAAATTCCTATTATATGTTATTAAAAATACAGATAAAAAATTTTCCCACCCAAGTTCATGGATCTCCTGAAATCTATCCACAGGCATCTCCCTGTTTAAAATTCTTGCTGTCATGAAATCCAGTTCTATCCATTGAGCCACATGGGCACTGTTAGAGGGAATTACAGGGATAGAAAGGCTCTAACAGCGCCCATCAATTAAAAAAATAGGTGTATACAAATATATCACATTATATATATATATATGTGTAAGACACAGTTCCTACAAAAAGAGACATGACTATGAATGTCAAATTATCTTTAATAAAGTAAAAGAAATCAGCACTTACTTTGATCCTTTTTTAGATTTTTATGGCATAACAATGATAATAATATGTAATATTTATATACTGCCTATGTTCCAGACAGTGTGTTAAGCACTTTATAATTATCTCCTTTGATCCTCATAACAACACTGGGAGGTTGGCTCTATTATTATCCACATTTTATAGATGAGAAAACTGAGGCAAACAAGTAAAGTGACTAGCCTAGGGTCACATAACTAGTGAGTCCAGATTTTATCTTAGGTTTTCTTGACTCTGGGGCCAGCATGCTCCACGGAGTCACCAAGCTTCCATATCTGAAATATTTATAAAAATGCACCCTAAAGGGTTTATGAAACAAATGAAATGAAAAAAAAAACACAACAAAGACAAATATTAAGTACTTACTATGGTCCATGCTCTCTGGTAAGCCCTATAGATATAAAAGTCCAAAAGTGAAACCATCCTTGCCTTCAGGGAACTGATAGTCTAAAAATGGGAGACAACTCAGCATAAAATATCATGGTCTAGAAATTCACTGGAACAGACATACAACAAACAATAGTAAAAGATTACAGTAACCTTGTATTTGACATAAATATAGATACAGGCTATTGAGATAAGAATCTCTATTTAGTAAAAAAAAATTTCTGGAATAACTGAAAAGTAGTTTGGCAGAAACTAGGTATAGACCAATATCTTACACCAGTGATGGGCAAACTTTTTAAAGAGGGGGCCAAAGGAAAGGAAATGCTCATCTGTCAGTCTGTTTCTAAGGCAACTCTTTTGAAGTTTCATTGTATTGTATCCTACTCATATTCATCAGATTAGGAATAATGTCGTGGGGCTGGATAGAATATTTCAGGGGGCCGCATCTGGCCTATGGGCCGTAGTTTGCTGATCACTGTCTACACCATTCACTAAGATAAAATCAAAATGGATACATAATCTAAACATAAAAGGAGATAACATAAGCAAATTAGAAGAATATGGAAAATAACACCTATCAGATTTATGGGTGGGAGAGGCATTTATAATCAAGAGAGGAGAGCATTGTGAACGGAAAATGGATAATTTTGAGTACTTTAAATTGAAAAGCTTTTGTACAAATAAAATAAATGTTGCCAAAATTAGAAGGAAAGCAGAAAATTGAGAAAATTTTTTTCATAGATAGTATCTTAGAAAGAGGTCTTATATCTAAAATTTAAAGAGAATTTTGTCAGTTTTATGGGAATAAGAGCCATCCTCCAGATGACAAATGGGGAAAAGATATGAACAGACAGTTTTTGGATGAAGATATGAAAACCATACATGAAAAAATGATGTAAATCACTACTGATGAGGGAAATGCTAAGCAAAACAATTCTGAGGTATCATCTCACACCCATCAGATTGACTAAAATGTGAAATAACACATGTTGAAGGGGATGTGTAATAATGGAGATACTAATACATTATTGGTGGAACTGTGAACTGATCTAACCATTTTGGAAAACAATTTGGTATTACGCTGAGAGCTATAAAACCGTGTATAACTTTAAACTTAGCAATATCATTGCTGGTTCTATTTCACAAGGAAATCAGAGAAAAAGAAGAATAATCTTTATGTTCCAAAATATTTATAGAAGTTCTCTTTGTGGTGGCAAAGAACTAGAAATCAAGGAAATGTTCATCAACTAAGGAATGGCTAAAAATTGTGGTATATGATTGAGATGGAATACTACTATGCCATAAGAAATAATGAGTAGATTAATTTTTAACAAATTGGAAAAAAACTGCATGAGATTATGAGTGAAATGAGTAGAGCCAAGAGAACATTGTACACAGCTACAGTTTTAATAACTTATGAATGTTCACTTTCAGAGCATGAACTAAGAAATGGAAACAGAAAAGACAAAATCTATATATTTTGCAAGATGATACCTTCTATGATCTGGGGAAGGGAGGGCCGAACAAGATAAATATTTATTTTTAAAAGAAAGAAAGTCACTGAGATGGTAAGTGGAACAGCAGAGACAGCTCTTCTGGAAGCAATGTCCAAAGTGGGATCTTGGTGTGAGAGTTACAAAGCTTCTATGTCTACAGGTTAGAAAGTGGTTTCTGTGAAAGAGTATTATAATAATAATCCCTTTTATATGGCATTTTAAGACTTGCAAAGCACTTGCAAGCATGTCATCTTAATTCCCCACAACTCTGTGAATTAGGTGCTATTTATTAGTCCCATTTTGCAGGTAAGGAAACTGAGACTAGAAGAGAGATTAGCTGACTTGTTCAGGGTCACTCAGCTAGTGTTTGAGGTCACATTGAAATCTGGTCTTCCTTACCCCCAAGTCTAGCACTCTCTCTTTTAAAATTTTTTTTAAAATTTAATTTTATTGATTAATTTAATTTAGTTTTTAATTTTAATTTAATTTTTAAAATTTAAATGTAAATATAATTTTTGATTTAATTTTATTGATAAATTAAGAAAATTTTTCACAGTTACATGATTCATATTCTTTCCCTCCCTTCCTCCCACTCCTCTCCCATAGCCAACATGCAATTCTGCCAAGTCCAGCACTCTTAAGTCTAAGACCTCTAAAGCTGGGGCTCTCTCCAGTCAGACCTTACTGACCTAGATATTTCACCTACTATATAAGGATCTATTCAAGACTCAAGAGGAGCTTGAAAGCTCTTCTCAAGTTGCTGTTGGTCAATCATTTTTCAATCATGTCCAATTTTTTGCCACTCTGAGGTTTTCTTGGCAAAAGTTCTGGACTAGTCTGTCATTTCCTTCCCCAGCTCATTTTACAGATGAGGAGACTGAGTCAAACACGGTTAAGTGACTTGCCCAGGGTCACACAGCTAGTAAGTGTCTGAGGTTGGATTTAAACTAAGGAAGATGAGCCACCAAGCTGCCTCATCTTCCCAAGAATGATATTCCAAAGGCCATCTAATTGTCCTGTTTTGCCCCCTCACTACCCCCAGAGTAGAAGTTGCAAAGAGACAAAATTTTGCTTGATTAAGGAAAAAACTTCTTCACAATGAGAAATATATTTAAACAATGAGGCAGTTAGGCGGCTCAGTGGATTGAGAGCTAGGCCTGGAGATGGGAGGTCCTGGATTCGAATCTGATCTTGGACACTGCCTAGCTATGTGACCTTGGGCAAGTCATTTAACCCTGATGGCCTCAGTTTCCTCATCTATAAAATGAGCTGGAGAAGGAAATGAACGACTCTAGTATCTTTGCCAAGAAAGCTTCAAATGGAGTGGTGTAGAGTCAGATACAGGAGAACCACATTCAAGGAACTCAGCAATTTGGGTTAGTTTCCAATCCTGCAGGAAACATTATTGAGGGGACACAGAAAAGAAGAAGAAAAATGGAGAAAGAAAGAAGGCAGCATGCACTATCCTGTGTCCCTGGCTTACCATTCAAACAACACAACCAAAACAGAGCAGTATAAGAAGTTAGATTTGCACTGAGGTGGCTAGATAGGGCTAGAGAGTAATCCAACTAAGATAAACATGCTCTTGAAAACCTACTGCTAATGTAAATGGGTGTCAGTTCCTGAAATAAATACATCTGTCCTAGATCTGGCATAAATACCTCATCTAGAATCTAGTCCACTTCATACGTAGGAGAGACTGCAATTTCTATCTTAGAGGAGAGGAGGAGGCTTTTACTGGCACTATCAATAACCTGGGAGGGAGGAACAAGCAGATTTCAGGACATGATAAATATGGGTCAACAACCACATCTACATGAGTATTTTCTGTTATTGTGTGTTCCAGAGTTGTATGTCAGCTCCCCTTTTCTAATCTTTCTTTCCCTCTCTTCCCATGGCTTGCAATAAAATTATGCATTAAATTAATTCCTATTATTTTACACATTATTCTCATTAACCAGACTTATTAATGGACTATTGGCCCTGATGTGTCTAGCTCGCCCATGGGTCTTTCCTTAGAAGTAAGCTGGATACCCAGACAAGGACTTAATCACACACAGAGAAGTATGACACTGTGAACCTTGTTGTAGAAAGCAGGGTTCAATAGAGAACCCTATGTCCTTTCAGGAAGGACTCCCCAATACCAGAGGACTATCTCAGGAGAAAATGATCATGCTAGCCATATATTGGCTATAGCAATCAAAACCATGGCTGGATGTCCTGTTGCTCATGACTCATTCAACTAACCTCTGAGACTGATGTACCTCACGACTTTTTGGGGGACTTTGAGAAGGTATTACTTCTAAGAAATGATTCAAGAGTGAGCTCCATGTCCTTACAGCTTTAAATCTGATCCCGTGATCTTCCCTATATGCTCTGCTATGTACCTTCTTGTGAGTAACTTTTCCTTCTGTGGCATCTTTGGCAGAAAATGGCTAGAATTAGGTGACTGCTGATGTTTCTTCTTGTTCTGTTGGTAAAAGCAGCAGCTGATTGGGGGAGGCATGTTTCTAGGATGACTAGGGCCTAAGATAATGGATTTAAATCTTCACCCCCTCCCAGTTGAAAAAGAAAGAAAAGTCAAAAAGTTGTAACAAATATTCATTATCAAGTAAAACAAATTCTTACATTGGTTGTGTCCAAAAAAAGTATTTTTCTCAATCTGCACCCCAAGTCCATCACTCTGCCAGGAAGAGAGTAGTATTTTTTGTCATGAGTCTTACAGACATGTAGATGTTCATTTAGTTGATTAGAGTTAAGTTTTTCTAAAGTGTCTTTACAATTGTTGTCACTTTATAAAGTATGTTCTCCTGATTCAACTCGCTTCATTCTGTAACATCAGGTGAGATCTCAGGTTTCTCTGATACTCTCCAACTCATCATTTCTTATAAATAACATTTCTAGTATAAGGATCTTACATATATATGTATATATATTATAAAATACTTATTATATATATCATATTCACCAATTAGCAAGTATTCCTTTAGTTTTTATTTCTTTACCACCATCAAAGAGCTCCCATAAATATTTTTGTACATATGAGTCTTTTTCCTCTTTCTTTGATCTTTTTCAGGTAGGCACCTAGTAGTATTATATGTGGGACAGTTTATATAAATAATTTAATAAATTTTCAGACATTATACCACATTGCTTTTTATTTTTTTGTTTTTATTTTATTTTTTTAAACCCTTCACTTCTGTGTATTGGCTCCTTGGTGGAAGAGTGGTAAGGGTGGGTAATGGGGGTCAAGTGACTTGCCCAGGGTCACATAGCTAGGAAGTGTCTTGAGGCCAGATTTGAACCTAGGACCTTCCTTCTTTAGGCCTAACTCTCAATCTACTGAGCTACTCAGCTGCCCCTCCACATTGCTTTTTATAACCACTGGACTAGTTCATAGATGTGAAACAGCATCCTATCACCCAATGTTTTCTCTTTCCCTTTTTGTCAACTTTGCCAATATGTTGAGTTTGAGATGGAACCTCACATTTGGCTTCAGACTGTATTTCTCTAATTATTGGTGGATTGGAGCTTCTCCCCAACCCCACCAACACCCCAATGATAGTTTGGATTTCTTTCTTTGAGAATACCCTATTTATAGTATTTGACCATTTATGATTTTGGGAATGATTCATTTTCTTATGAATTTTTATTGTTTTCCTATTTATCTTAGAATGAGATCTTTATCAGAAAAAAATTGCTTCAACAACAAAAATATTTATTAAACTTACTATTAAGCACTTTCCAGGTGCCAGATTCCTGGAATATGAATATAAAAAAAAGAATCTCCGACTTCAAGGCACCCATGTTCCAATGAGCTAAGATAGAAAGAAGCTTAAATTGGGGGGGGCAGAGATATAAAGGGAACCTAGAGAAATAAGGTACCAGTCTGGTGAGGAGCAGAAAGAAAGGAAGAAAATGAAGGATAGAATATGACAATCCATGGTACTTCCTTAAAATAGAGATTTCAGGAGGAAATGAGAAGAGGAAAGGGCTCCTGGGTAGAGTGATCTTTCAGGGGTACATAGCTGCATCAGTAAAAACACTTTTTAGGCTGATAAGTTGGTAATAATGGAGTTCATAGGCTTGCGATCCTAATTTGGAGAATAATGAAGAAGTTTTAGTGTTTGTTAACATTGCCTTATTTAAGTCTAGTAACCATAGCATTAGTTTCATCAAGTTCTATCAAGTTCCATCAAGTTTAATTCCAAAGCCATTGGTCTAACATTATGGACCATTGTTCTCTATGGTTTTCTCCAAGCTCACTACAAAATTCATTCTGGAATCCCAGGCTTCAAGAATCCCATAATTTGAACTTGTGATGTGAGGACACACTTCCTTGTCCCTAGGAGTGAAAAGGGACAAGTCAAACTAGACCCAAATTCCAAGCTTATTTCTCAGGGTACTTGGTATAATGAGCAGGAAGTGGTACTCAGGTTCTTCTCCCTCTTACATAATCATTTGCTGTTATTGAAGAGGCCTAGGAATAATTTTTTCTCAGATAGCTGGTTTTATTTTTATCATAATTGTAGCTGTACTGGTTTTATATGAAACACTTTAAAAATCTATGTAATCAAAAATTTCCATTTTCATTTCTGTGATCATCTCTATCTATGATTTAGTCACAAACTTTTCCACTATCCTTAGCCAGTGGGAAAGTAAAATTTAAAATAATTCACCAGTCACCACTTGAAAGTGATGAATACAGGTAAATTCAAGAACTTCCAGATCAAGGATCTACCAAAAGAAGTCAGAAAGAATAGATTAAAATACCAGGGAGCCAAAGTCAGGATCACACAAGATTTAGCAGCTACCATGTTAAAAGAGTTTGTGTTGGTATATTAAACTTTGAAGACAAAGGAGCTAGGATTACAACTAAGAACAATCTACTCAGTAAAAACTATTATAGCCCTTCAAAGGAAAAATTGTCATTTAATGAAATAGAGGACTTCTAAGCATTTCTAGTGAAATAATACAAACTCTAAAGAAAATTTACATTAAAAAACAAAGTCTGGAAAGAGGCATAAAAAGATAAACATAAAGGAGACCTTAATAAATGTAAGTTATTTATATCTTTAAATAATAAATATCAACTCCAAGAACATTATCATTATTAGGGCAGTTAGAAATCACGAGGAAGGCATGAAAGGAAGAGTTTTTATAATAGAAAAGAAAATGTTGAGGTGTGGTCATTAACTTGAGCTCGATTCTCATCTGAACTAGTTCAAAGAGGGAAGAATACATACACATACATACACATACCCATGCACAATCAGTTCGCTGTACAAATCAGTCTTACCCAAGAGGGAAAAAGGGAGGGAAGGAGCTAAGAGAAAGGGAGAGTGTAATAAAAGAAAGAGCAGACTAAGGAATTCAGTGGTCAGAAGCAAAACAGATTTTTTTCAGAAGATACATGATGAAAAAGAAAGAGAAGTGAAAATGGAATAAAATAAGATGAAAGGAAATACAGTTAGAAATTATAACTGGAAATGTGAATAGTATTAATTCGGCAATAAAACATAAGTGGATGGTAGAATGAATCAGAAACTTGAATCTAATAATATGTTGTTTATAAGAACCATATTTGAAATGGAAAGTCATAGATTTTTTTAAAAAGGACTATAGAGAAATCTTCAAGTAAACAGTCAGGTGTAGAAATCATAGTTTTAGGAAGCAAAAATTTTAAAACCAGTCCTAATTAAAAGATATATTCAGGGAAACTACATTTTGAAAAAAAATACCATCAATAATCAAATAATAGATTCTAAACACATATGTACCAAATGGAATAGCATCCAAATTCTTAATTGAAAAATTAAATGAATTAGAGGAGGAAATAGAGAGTAAATTATATTATTGAGGAACCTCAATTTACCTCTCTCAGAAGTAGATAAATGCAACTGGAAAATAAAAAAGAAATTTTGATGATAAATAGAATTTTAGAAAAGTAGGTATGATAGACTTCTGAAGAGAAAAGTGATATACAACTTTTTATTCCCATTCAGTTTTCTCTAAGCATAAAAGCCTCATATAGGCAGGAAAGCAGAAATACTAAATAAACTCTTATCAGATGATAATGCAATAAAATCATATTCAACAAAGGGCTTTAGGAGTGTAGCAATTGAATTTTAGCCATTAAAGGAGATGAGGCCACTTCTCTGAAAATAACATTGTTTAATAATGGGGACATGCAATTCCAGTTAACAAATCATGGATTCCTGTCTTTTGCTTATAAAAGGAGTTGTTTCCTCTTTCTGATTAGTCTGACACTTCCCACTGTAGGATATTTTGAGAAAAAAGATAGACTGAGAGATTTCAACTCCTCTCTCATTACTTCATCACAGGAGGGGCATGTCCTTGTTAGAACCCAGAAGATGCTAGCCCAAACTTCCTCCAACCACATAGCTGGACTGCCATACTTTAGTCAAAGTTCAATATGACTGCTCAGCCCACTCATGATCAGAGTCCACCATGGATGGTCAGCCCCACCCTAAATCCCTATATCCTTTTAATATCTTAACAAGAGAAGGAAAGCCCTGGCCCAGTTTCATACTCTGGAGATTGCAGGGATTGAAAACCTAGAGGTAGATTTGTTTCAGCCTGGCCTTGGGAAGCCTAAGTAGAAATTATTTCACAATGATATCACAATTCAATATTATCTTGACACAGAAGTAAAGGTTAAATATTAATTAGAAACTGCATAATCCTAAAGACTGAGTGGGTCAATCATAGAAACAATTGTTCTATTATTTTATTAGATTATTAGTGTTATTAATGATTATGACAATAATAAAGCAACATATCAAAATATGTGATATACACTCACATACAGAGTAATAAAAGAAACAATAGATCAGTAAATTGGGCATGCAAATAAAGAGAGAAAAATAATAAACTTAGAATTTCCAATTAGCAACAAAAAAGAAAGCCTGTAAACCAAAGGCAAAATTTTAATTAAACTGAAATTTTAAAAATTGAATTAATGAGCAAAACCAAGAGTTTCTTTTATTAAAATAATAATAAAATAGATAATCTGTTAGTTTGATTAAAAAATAAATCAAATTATTGGTATTAAAAATTAAAAGAGTAAATACACCACTAATGAAGATGAAGTTGAAGAAATTATTAGGAACTCCTTTGCCAAATGATATGTTAATAAAATTGACAATCTTAGTGAAATTTATGAATATTTACAAAAATTTGGTTACTTTTATTAACAGAAGTTGAATATGTAAAAATTCTTATCTTAGGAAAAATACATTGAACGAGTTATACATTAGGTCCCCAAGAAAAAGAATTCCTGGACCAGATGGATTTACAAGCAAATTCTAAAAATATTTAAAGAAGTATTAATCCCAATACTATATAAAGTATTTTTTAAATAAGAAAAGAAGGAGCCCTTCCAGATTCCTTCTTTAGCACAAAGATGTTTTTGATAGCTAAACTAGGGATGGTAAAAATAGAGAAAAAAATTTAAAAAATATAGACCAATTTACATAATGAATATTGATGAAAAACTTTAAAATAAAATACTAGCAAAGAGAGTACAGTAACATATCAGAAAGATCCTATGACCAGATGAAAGTTATACCAAGAATTTAGAGCTTTTATAAAATTACATAAATTATAAGTATAAATGAACAAATGAATAACAAAAATTAAAAAATATTATATCAATAAAAGTGGAAGCAACCATGAAATCAATAATTAATAGCTTAATCAATGCTTGTAGTGTGATTTTTAGAGCTCTAACATGTAACTGTGTAATCTGTAGTAAAAATTTAGGGCCAGGCAAAAATCTGTGTATGTAAGTAGATTAAGAATGTAATTCTAGGGTAATTCCTGAATTATAATTTCAAGTGTGTATATTGTTATAGTAATTTTAATCATGTGTTATTGTAATCACAAGTAAGTTATGATATTACTCCTACTTGTGTGAATTCATTTTTTAATGTGATCAAGTCATGTGGGAAGTTACAAGGAGCCAGGAAATGGCCACAGAGACCTCTTGAAGACTCTTGTGAGGGTTGGGGATAGATCTGAAATGATAAAATTGTGTGTATTTTGCAAATTGAGGTCTCAGATTCACCTGGGGAATCTGCAGACCTCTGGCTTTTTTGCCTTGCCCACCAAACAGATCACACTTTCCTCAGAGACTATTTTTCCCAGTCCTTTTCCCTTTTATGGATAAGACTTTCAACAAAATATATTCCCCATTCCAATAGTAACAAATAAAAATTGGTCTGGTGGGTCAGCACCAGATTTATAAGTATTTATTACTACAAATAAGAGATAAAGTGATGGAGAGAAAATTTATTTCAGCCCAACTATAACTGATTCATTTGACTGGCTCAGGTCTTGCTGCCACCTTGGTAGTGTGGCTCACTATAGATCAATGGCCAAGAAAAGCTGGCGCCTAGACAGCTTGGAGAGCCAAAAATCCCACACTGGTGTCAGTGTAGGTATGGAAGCTAAAAATAGTCCAAGAGTGCTTCCCACCTGGGTTTAAGAACCCTCTTCTTGGCCACCAGCCTTCAAATGTCATGCCATTTGCACTTCCATGGCAACATTCCCCTGGCTCTCCCACGTTTGCTAGGGTTGCCCATACTGACTTTGGCTTTGCCCCATTGTCACTTATACTGATGCCAAGGTTTGTTACTCTGTGACATTCACTGTTCCGCATGATGGAGGGATTTTATTTCACACACAATTAAAACAAAACAAAGCACTAAAAAGCAGAACAAATAGTTTTCTTAAAATGGTAAGTAGTTTCTATAAACCAAGGCTGAGCATTATCTATAATGGAAGTAAGATAGAAGCCTTCAATTTAGGAGGGCGAAGCTAGGATATCCATTATCATCACTATTATTTAATATTGTATTAGGAATGCTGGCTATAGCAATAAGAGAAGAAAATTAAATTAAGGAATAGGAGTAGAAAATGAGGGAACAAAACTCAATCTTTGCAAAATGTATACTTCGAGAATCATCTAAAAACCTAGTTTACACAATAATTTTAGCAAAATTGAAGGATATAAAATATACCCACATAAATCATCAACATTTTTCTATATTACCTATAAAACACCACTGGAAGAGAGAGAGAAAAATTTCATTTAAAATTATGGGAGCTTAATAAATTCTTGTTAGTCTTTCTATCAAGATGCATCCAGGGTTATATGAACATAATTACTAAACACTTTTCACACAAATAAAGTTCTAAACAATTAAAGTAATGTTAATTCCTTATGTACAGGTTGAGCTAATAATAAAATGATGATCCTACCTAAATTAATTTGCTTATTTAGTGTCATACCAATCAAGCTATCATAAAATTATTTTATAGTTATAAAAAGTAATAGCAAAATTCTCCGGAAAAACAAAGGATCAAGAATATCAAGTGAATCAATGCAATATATGTAAAGGAGGGTGGCTTTGTAATACTAGATTTCAAATAGACTATAAAATAATAATCATACAAATAATCTAGTAATGACTAAGAAATAGAATGTTTAATCAGTGGGACAGAATAGGTATGTAACATATAGAAATAGATTGCTGTATTCATATAGTTTTTGATAAACTCAAAGGTCAAGCTTTGAAGGGTAAGAACTCACTATTTAACAAAAACTACTCTGGTAAACTGGAATGTAGTCCGACAGTAGTGAGGCATAGACCAGTATTTCACACTATAAGTCAAGATAAGCTAAAAATGGATAGTTCAATGCTATTTTGAATTTGCAGTCGCTGAAAAAGTATCAGTGTCTCTAGGTCAGTAATGGTGAACCTATAGCAAGGGTGCCAAAGATGGCATGCAGAGTGCTCCCTGTGGGCCCTTGGCCATCCCTCCACCCCTCCTCAAGAGTTCATTACTAGAAAAGCAGAGAGACTTGGGGGAGCTGCCCCCTTCCCCCTCTCCATGCACCTGAGGACATTTTTTCACATCAACCACCCCTCTGCCCAGCAGCCCTATGGGGGCACTTTCTCCCTCCTCTGTGTGAAGTAAGAGGAGGAGGCAGGGTGACCCGGCACTTGGGGGAGAGGGGCATGGCACATGGTCTTGGGGGCAGTTGGACACTGCACTCTGTCTCTAAAAGGTTCACCATCATTGCTCTAGGTCAGGGGTTGGCAACATATGGCTCTTTCTGCAGGAACCATAAAGTTAATTTTTTTTTCAGGCGCTGTTACAGGAGCGAGCACTGTGAGCACTGTACGGCTCTCACGAAATTACATTTTAAAAAAATGTGGCGTTTATGGCTCTCACGGCCAAAAAGGTGGCTGACCCCTGCTCTAGGTAATAGATAATGAATTAAACTTCTGCTTCTCCACAGAGGTGGGAGGAAATCAGGGAAGAAAGCTACATATATTGTCAGACCCAGCTACAGTGTCACTGGAAGGTTCAATTTTGGGATACAAGGTGGTAGAGACCTAAAGCACATTTAAAACTTAAAGTATGTAACATCCATGATTCTGTGAGGGATTCAAGCTGCATCACAGAATTCCATAGTGCCCCCCAGAACTCTAAGGGAGGGGGCAATTAAGGAGGGCAGTTGGAGACTTGGTATAAAAGCCAGGTCACCCCTCTCGCAAGAATCTGGACTCTTGACTCGACTCTTGGCACACACACTCTGTGTAGCTTCAGGGGCTGAAGCATTCAGTCTCTGACAGCCAGGAGCTGCTTTACTTTGATAGGTATCCTCAAGATAGACCTTCAAGCAAGATCACTGTCCACCTTCAGTTTAGCTGTTTAGGTTTTAGAAGGAAGATTATTTAGGGGCTTAGATAGGCGTTCATCCATTCAATATACTTCCCCTTAGCCCCCCACCCCCGGAATGTGTTGCTAGCCTGTATTTAGCAGAACTTCCCTCCTCTTCCCTAAACTGATTCCTTCCACCCTGTTCCCTGAAATCCTTAAATTCATTTGTTCTTTGAATATTGAGCCCACATCCAGTTAACTTGGGGTCATACTTACCACCTCCCTTTCACTAAGGGAAGTATTTCCTATCCTGTAGGAGAATAATTTATATAGTCATTATCTCAGAGGGTTTAGTTTCTATCCATTTACCATCTTGGCCCAGAATTTACCAAGCTTGATTAGCCATCTTAGCCAGCTCAGAAGGTGTTCTGTTAACTGTTTCCAACTGCTTCCAGTGTGGGGGAGGTGGAGGAGTACTCCACTTGCTCTTGCCCCTCCCATCCAGTCAAGTTTGCTTGCTTCTCCTCTGATCTGGAACTGGGAAGAAACCATTGCTATTCTGACCTGAATCCTACAATTACCAATCTGACCCTAATCCTACAAGTGCTATGTTAATATACATGATGTTAGATCCAGAAGGAACAATATAAAAAAAGACAAAATAGAATGTTTTAAGAGTAAATTAAACGTGGATTTTTAACCAAAATTAAGGTGGGATCTAGTACCTGGAACTGAGGTACATAAGAACTACCATTATGAACTCTATCATTTCTATCTCCTACCTCACCTTCCACTTGTTGACAGCTATGATGATTCATTCCCCAACTACAAGGCTAACCTTATTATTACCAGGAGGAGTTGAGGAAGAGTTGTAGTGGCTTAAACTGTACATGAGAGGTATTATACACACAATAAATGACAAGATTTACCTAAAGAATACCACCAGGGGGCAATAGAATTATTGTCTGCCTATTCCCTCTGGTCCTATCATCAGGCCAATGATAGCATGAAACCCTAATAGCATTAATTACTCTAGAAGGATTAATCCAAGATAACACATTTAATTTATATATTTGGGAAACAGAGTCAAGCCAAAATAATCTTCTAGACTGAGTCCTCTAAGTATTTCACTCCCCAAGCACTTTTATGACTATAAAAGTAAATAATATGATACATCTGAAAGACTGTTATGATTATCAGGGAAAAGGAATTTCATTGCTAGTTAGTACAGAACAGAATCATTCTTTAATCATCTGACTATAAAAATAGTCCCCTTCAGGGAGGAGGAAAGTTGGAAGACCAAAACAGACCTGGCAAAGATCTACTGAAAATGAAACAAAAACGGTCGGAATGACATGGGCCCAGCTAGGGGAAGTTGCCCGGAACAGAGTCCATTGGCGTGAGATGGTTGCGGCCCTATGCTCCTAAGGAGTCAATACAAATAATAATAATAATATAAAAATAAGATGTAATGCTATTATTCCCAGTGCAATTTATTACAATGGAAATGTTGATATTTATAAAAATTTTATATGAAAGTACAATGCTATTAGATTCTTTTTGTCTAAGGTATTTAAGAATAATTAGTCCTAACATATGCAATAGAAAAATCAAAGGAGGCTTTATTTTTTTGGTAATTTTAATAAGGTCTTAGATAATGTATATAAATGTTTTTATTTGTGATTTTCTTTTATTATAATTTCATTAAATCATTACATTTGTTATAGAATTTTCAAAACAATGTTATGTCACCTTTTGTTTTTAAATTTAAATCTCCCAATCCTAAATAGCAGATTGAAGTTGAAGTTTAAACTTCAGCTTTTCCATAAATATTAAAATTACACAGAATTGTTGTATATGAAATCTTAAGTAAATTTAAAGAAAGATAAAGTGAACTGTAGTTTATTCAAAAAGATCTGATATTTGTAGATATTTAGAAAGATTAAAAAGGACTTCAGGTTGAGTCAACACAGAAATATTCAATAAGAGGGAAGGAAAAAGGGAATGAAAGAGAGACAGACAGAGAAAGAAAGAGAGAGAGAGAGAGAGGAAGGGAGGGAGAGAAAGAGAGAAAACAAATAAAAGTATTTATTTAATATATCAAATAAAATATAATTTGATGTATGTCAAGAACAGATAAAGTGTCTCTAGGAGACCAAATATAGTGTTTCTCTTGCAAACAAAGCATTCTTCCTCTACAATTAAAAAAAACCACAAAAACAACCATCCAGCATCACTGTAACACTGTTGACACCTGTATTTTCCTCACTTCTACAGAAAAGAAGACTTTGCCCCAGGGCAGCAACTCAGACAGAAAGTTCTGAAAGATAATTTGAAAGAAATGAAAATGTAGTCACATTTTTAGGGTATTCAAATCTCCAATCAAATCATCTTGAGTGAAATTGGGTCTTGAAAGAAACAGGCATGTTTGTAAGGCTTAATACTAAACCATAAGCAGCAAAAAAGTATAATGTTAGAAACAGGATTATTCAGTAGAGCTATCAGGTCTTTAGATTATATTTTAAAGTTATACTTTTATTGTTCAGTCATCCAGTGGTGTTTGACTTTTTATGACTCCATGGACCATAGCACATCAATATTGTCCATGGAGTTTTCTTGGCAAAGGCACTTGAATAGCTTGCCATTTCCTTCTCTATTGAATTAAAGCAAACAGAAGTTAAGTGACTTGCCCTGGGTCACGTAGTTAGAGAATGGCTGAGACCATATTAGCATTCAGGTCTTCCTGACTCTAGGCCCAGCACTCAGTCCACAATGCCACCTACCTGAATCTAGTAGTTATTTAATTACAGGCATCCTGCTTAAATGTCTAGATTCTCCCACCTTCATCTCTTCAAATAAAAAAGTAAGTGATAAATTCCTTTTAAGGCAGAATTTTTGATGCGTGATATGCTATAAAATGACTGTGAAGCAACTTAGTTAAATTCGCCAAACACTTAGTAATTTTTATTTATATTTATGATATTGGGTGATACTTCAATAGGAAATCACAGTAAATTTTAGGGTTTTCCCTTACTTTAAATTTTAATTTGAGTTATATGCATATAAATTTGGGCTTGAAGTTATGAAATAAATTGGTTCATGTTTATTGTCTAGGAAGTTTTTGTTATTCTTTTTATTGTTGTCATTTCCTCATTTCCCAATGTATCAGAATAAGTTTAGATCAAATGGACAAACATTTATGCCTTAATTCTAAGGCCAGTAGGTCAACAGAATGCTCAGGCAGCTTAGTCATTGGAACTTTATACTCTGAAGGAACTTGATGGAATCAGGAGAGCTATAGTTTTGGCTCTGTAACTCCTTCACAATGATATTATAGACTTGTTACTTTACTCTGGGCTCCTATAAAATGAAGGGGTTGGTCTGGAAGACCAATAATATTCCTGTTACCTCTGGCATCTTGTGATTCTAACATCTTAAGTATAATCCCTAATCAGATCTCTCTCTTTCTCTCTTTGTCTCTCTGTCTCTGTCTCTGTCTGTCTCTGTCTCTCTGTCACTCTCTTTCTGTCTCTCTGTCTCTCTCTCTGTCTCTGTCTCTGTCTCTCTCTCCCCCTCCCACAGACATACATATATATATATACACACACACACACACACACAAACACATATATGCAAAGTTTAAAAAATCCAACAACAACCAGTGTCATCATACTCACCAGAGTGCTAACTAGGGTAGAAAAATTGGGGCTTTTATCTCAGAAAGTCAAATTTAGAGACCATTAACACCACTTGAATTTCTTCAGCAGCTAGAAATAACAGACGTTAGCATCTACTTTTCAAGAATAATTAGTTAAAATAGGAAACTACCAAATGTCACCAAGTTTGAGTTTCTTCCTCATAGCTTGCTCACTCTTCTACTTTATCCTCAACTTAGTACTCCAGTATTATGTCCCCCACATTTTGTCATTGCTCATCTCTTAACTCAGAACATATTTTGTACTGATTACTTCATATAAAAAAATTCTACTTACAGCTCTGTTATGTACTCTGGTACCTGTGATGTGATAGTTAATCTTTGTGAAAGTATGCTGGATGGGAAACTCCCAACATGAGGTTAATCATTTAGGATATCTTAGGAGATTGCTCTAGATTGAAGTACTGGACATATCATTTGGTAAAAGGTTATTATCTCCTTTCTATCAATCTCAAACAAGTTGTGAGATGATGGGAGAGGATTAGGGAATGGACCATTGGTACAGGCAATTCCCAGGTGAAGAATTCATGGAAAAGTTAAATAGTTTACCCTGGGTCATATAGTAGTGTATCTGAGAGGTGGCACTTGAACCCAAGTCCTTTTTGACTTGAAGCACACTAACTCTTCAGAAAGATCACCTCATATTTTTATTTATTTTCAGGTTTATTGAGGACTTTCTTTATATTCATCTTGTAAGATATGTGGAACTAATATTGATATACCCAATTTTACTTTTACTCTTCCAAATGAATTTTTAGTATTCTTTTTTCTAGTTCTATAAAATAATTTTCAATAGTTTTATTGGTATGGCACTGAACAATAATTGTCAATTTTATTTTATTAGCTCAGCCTACCCATGAACAATTAATATGTTTCCAATTCTTTAGATATTACTATTTGTGTAAAAAGTGTTTTGTAATTATGTTCATAAAATACATGGAATTGTCTTGATGCGTAGATTCCAAGGTACTTTATATTGTCTAGAGTAATGTTAAATGAGATTTCTCTGTCTCTTGCTGCTACACTTAACTGGTATATATAGAAATGCTGATCATTTATGCAAATTGATCTTGTATCTTGTGACTTTAGTTATTATTTCAAGGAGCTTTTAGTTGGTTATCTAAGTATACCATCATGTCATATGAAAAGAATATTAATTTAGTTTTCCCATTGCCTACTTTAATTCTTTCAATTTCTTTTTCTTCTCTTATTGCTAAAGCTAATATTTCTAGTACAACATTAAATAATAATGTTGATAATAGGTATATTTGCTTCACCCCTGATCTTATTGGGAAGGCTTCTAATTGATCCCCTTTGAAGATGATACTTGCTGATGGTTGAGGTAGATATCACTTATCATTTTAAGGAATAACCTATTTATTCCTATGTTTTCTAGTGTTAATTAATAGGAATGTGTGATGTATTTTATTGAAGATTTTTTCCAAATCTATTGAGATAATCATATGATTTCTGTTAGTTTGGTTATTGGTATGGTCAATTATGCTGATAGTTTCCCTAATATTAACCAGTCCTGCATTCCTGGTGCAAATCCCACCTGATCATAATGAATGATCCTTGTGATATATTTCTGTATTCTCCTTGCTAGTATCTTATTTAAATTTTTTGCATCTATATTCATTAATGAAATTGACCTATAATTTTCTTTCTCTGTTTTTGCTCTTCCTGGCTTAAGTAACAATACCACATTTCTTGAATAAATTATTAAATTGTCTCTCCTGGATCTATTTTGTAGGTTAGCTTGTGTTCTTTAGAATTCCTTCTAAATTAGTTCAAAATTATAACTAAAAGAAAAGTTATTATCTGCCATACCAGTAGCCTTTGGAATACTTCCAGCACCTATAACTGTTATCATTGAGCTAACTTAGATTCCTTATAGATACGCATTCCAAATGTATATCCACTCTTTTAGTTGACAATATGCAGTAAAGGACATCTGTGTCTTATGGCAAAATATTTTATAGCCATTGTTGTTAGTAACGATTAACATAGTAGTTAGTAAATAGCTTTGCTTTGTGCTAACTTTGTCTATTAGTTGACCAATAAGTTAAAGTACATTAGTGAGAGTTCAAAATTCTGTTTCTAAAAATGAATAACCACAAAGTTGATCTTGAATCTGAAATACTTTTTTGGGGACTCAGTCTTCAAATGCAAATGTAAGGGGTTATCTCCTCAAGAGGATCCAATTACCTGGTTGGGGTTCATCCAGAATACATTCAGATACTCTATACATACAAAGATATATTGGTATATTCTCTGACTGGTATATTCCATCTGGAAAGGCTAGATTTTCCCTTTAGCCCAACCCTCAGAAAGAACATCCTAAATTTTTTCAGGACTGGAAATATTTCTTGTTAAAGAGGAAAACAATAAACAACTCACATATACACATGGATGTGAAATTCCTATTGTCCTAAAAGGAAGTCAAGTACTTTTATTCTTGTCATTACTGCTCTTGGCAAGTACAGATTATTGAATTTGTGGAGAATTATTGATAAAAGCATTTGAAATTCTAGTGTCTACCCCCCCCTAAAATTATAAGAAAATGGAAGAAAATGCATGAGGCATTTTTAGTAAACTACAAAAAAAGAATAATACAAGTTACACTATGAATTTATTTAAAAGTAAATTATTTGTGTACAGCAAGGTGGCTTTAGTGGATTGAGAATTAAGCCTCCAGATGGGAAGTCCTGGGTTCAAATAAAGCTTCAGATACTTCCAACTTCCTAGCTGTATGACAGTGGACAAATTACTTAACCCCCTTTGCCTATCCTTTACTGTTCTTCTGTCTTGAAACCGATACATAGTATTGACTCTAAGCTGGAACATAAAAGTTTCATGTTTGAAACCACATGTCATGTTAGAGACAATCCTGAACTCTAAGCCTTTTACTCAAAGTAAATTTCTTTTTTTCTTATACTTACTAGCTCTACAACCATGAAAAATCATATCACTTAGAATTCTCAGATTTTATATTTTAAAAGTGTTCTAAAGATAATTCATTTACTTACTTTCCTGGACTATGAAGAAAGTGCCTTCTTAACCACAAAATACTATATTGTTGCATAGAAGCAGCCAGTCACTTAGTACCTACTGTCCAGGCATTGTGCTAATTACTGGAAATACAATAAAAGCCATACTTTTTCCCCCTATTACTAAGGAGCTCACAGTCTAATAAATCAAATATCTTTGTAAAAAATAGTAATCAAATAACTATATAAAAACAAAATATTTACAGGACGAATTAGGGATAGTCTCAGATAAAATACATTAAACTTTAGGAGGACCTTGAAAGACTCCTTGTAGAAGTTAAGACTTCAGCTCAGACCTGGAGGAAGTTAAGAGGAAGAGATGAGGGATGATAAAGTCAGAGATCTGGGAACCAGCTAGTGAAAATTTTGACAATCAGGAAATGAGTATGGTATGATAATCAATAAGGAGACCAATTTATTGGATCAGAGTATAGAGGTGGGAGTAACTTGTAAGAAGATCAAAATAGGAGGGAAACATGTCATAAAGGTTTTGAAGGTTAAACAGAGGATTTTGATTTGATCTTGGAAGTAACCTCTGGAATTTATTGAATTTTTTTTGTTATTTAGACATTTCAGCCATGTCCAATTCTTTGTGACTTCATTTGGGATTTTCTTGCCAAAGATACTAGAGTAGTTTGACATTCCCTTCTTGAGGTCATTTTACAGATTGGGAAATTGAAGCAAACAGGGTTAAATGACTTTCACAGGGTTACTAAGCTTATAAATATCTGAGGCTAGATTTGAACTCAGGAAGATGAGTTTTCCTAACTCCAGGCCCCATGTTTTATTCCCTGTATCACCAAACTGTCATGTTTACTGAATAGTGACATTGTCACTTTTGTATTTTAAGAATATTAATTTGACAGCTCAGTAAAGGATGCAGTATAATAGAGGAGAGACTTAAAACAGGCAACACTGGAATTCGATAGCCCTCAAGTGATGTGCTATTGAGCTGCACCCTAGTGGTGGCAGTATGAAACCAGAGCAAGACTTGGGGACATACGAAATTATTATAAAGATGGAAATTAAAGTAATTGACATCTTATTGGATGAGTGATGAGAGTGAAGGGTCAAGTCTGAAGCCTAAGTTATAAGCCTGAATGACTGAGAGGACAGTAAATACCAGAAAAGTAATAGGGGCTTTCTGAAGTGTTGAGATTATTCTGCAAAGAGAGCCTGAGGCACAAAAGATTTGGGCTTCTTTTTATATTGGCAAGTCTACCAAAAATAGAGGTCATGGTCCTTCAGTGATCTAAGATCTTTGACACAGAATATTTTTTTATACAGTTTATTGGTTACATAATGTCCAGAAACGCACCCCCTCCAAAATAAGACTATGATTGGTTCTTAATTATACTATCTGACCCACCTAATGATGAGACATCACTCTTCATGGTGACCAGAAAACTCAAATCAGGACAATATCCTCTTGAAAGAACCAAACCCACAGTGTCCTCCAGAACCAAAGATGTTCTAGAGTTCATGGTGTTATGAAGAAGGGCAAAGAATTAATCTTTTCCCCAGAACATTCTCTGGAAGGTCTCTTATCTACAATTCTCTGAAGCAGTGCAATCCAGAACCAGGAAGACATCTTGTGACCAGGTTGAATCACCCCTCATCTATCTTTCTTGTATCCCTCAAATGACATCATGTTTTTCTTGCTTAGTGAGGATTGTCATTAGATTTGTGCAATAATACTATAACCCTCAAAACCTTAGAGCTTGGTTACAATGAAAACTCATCAGGATGATCACAACTGAAAATGCTTTGGTACATTGGAAAACAAGAGAAGAAATAGACACATTCTTATATGTTACCTAATGATTATCTTATCTTACCTAAACCTATATACTTGTATAAACAGAAGGCCTTTCTCCCTCTTTGAAGATTTAGAAATAGTTAATATATATTGAAGACAAGTATTATTTCATGAGACACTAAGGAAAGTCTTGAAGTCCTTCATTTGATCCAACTTCTGCTTCACCAATTGCATCACTGAATTAGTGAGGATCTGAAAGGAAGTATCAGTTATATGGAACTTTATTTATACTCAGCCTCTGAATATGTGCAATTGATAGCTTTAGGTGGGGCATTGAATTCTATTTTGATAATATTAAACTCCATTTACAAAATAAGAACCTTAGATTTACTTCTCATTCTTTTACATATCTCATCCTTTTACATATTACATACATTACATAGCATACATCCTTTTACATACATACATCAGATATACCTGATAATTTTTTTAGTAATATCAAATTAGGAACCCACATCTGAAACTTAAGAGAATTTAAGTGGTGAGTGTCTGTTTTTTATATAAACCTTATATTTTACATGACCACTGCTATCCATCCTAAAAGAAGTGAATGAAGTTCTAAGCTAAAGTATATTAGGTGAAAATAATTTATATTTGAGATCTAATGGTGTGCACACACTTATCTTGTTGTTCCTCAAAATTGTGTGCTTCATTTAATTTTTTTTTTAGTTTTACATTCATCTTTATCTAAATCTGATTCCCTCAGTTTTATCTATCTTCATCAAAATCTGATTCCGATTAATTCCCTCCTAAGGAGGATATTATGATTATCATGCATGGGAAAGAATATTGTAGTATTAATGTCATAAACTAAATTCCATATCAGCTAAGGTCAGGAATGGGTCTTCTCTGTTGTTGACAAGGTTAATATTTGAATGAATGGCTTCCATTATTTGCAGTTCAGATGACAATTTAAAATTATTCATCACTATAGGACTACCATATAATATTCAGTCAAAAGTCACTAGTAGAGCTCATCCTTTTCATTGTAAAATTAAAGAATCATTATGTACTTGCCCTTATCAATGGGGTTTACTATGCAAGGAACACACACATCTAATTTATAAATTTATGTGTATATGTATATATATGTAAAACATTTATATATAGAATTCTAGAATACTCTTCCTCCTTCCTCAATATGTTCAGCACCTGCCTCACAGTTTTTCTCTCCTCCCCAACTTCTGCCTGCCTTAAAACTATGGTACTGCAACATATGTATTGATATTCCCTCAAAAAACTTCTCCCTTGTCCTCACTTCAAATAATGCAGATCTTCCACCATTATATCCTTCACTCATGTTTCAAATGAAAGATAGGCTAAGGCAAAGTCCTCTACATTGTAATGTAGAAAATAATACTGCCATATTTCTTGGGGCAACCTGTCAGTTGCCCTAGTTGGAATGTTGACCTTGGCATGAGCCATAGGGCAGGTACCAAGTGGTGGTTGGACCCAGGGTATATAAAGGCCTGGAGACCCAGGGCTGGGGTTCTTTTTCCTACTTCACTCTTCACCTTCCCTTCTACCCCTTGGGTGTGGAAAGTGGGTGGATTGAGGGAGGTGGAACATGGGATATCTTAGTTTCCTAGGCTAGGCAGGGTTAAAGATCATTGCTGACAAGATAGGAACATCAATCTGATATACCAATTATTCCTTATCAAGAGATTACTTTATATTTACCATCAAAGAGACCATTTTACTTCTGTCCCAGGGCTGGTCCTTTGGGTCAGATGAAGATCATAGCAAGGAGTTTATCAACATCCTGAATTTAGATCTAGAAGGCAGTAATAAACTAGTTTCATTGTTTTCCTTACCCTCCAATCCCTTCTCTTATGCTAATTTATTAAATAAATCCTTAATTTAATTTAAGAACTAGTGTGTCCTACCTTCATCTTAGATCTAAATAGTGACTGCTGTTCAAGATTCTAAGTGAGAGACAGAGTAACTCCTTTACTGTTTAGACAGGAAGCACCATACTTCCCTTCCTGTCTAATTTCTCTACCAACCAATAGGAGTTACTTCCTCAGCCAGGTCAGAGGCTGAAGGAAAATCATTTTAAAGGGGTTTAGTCCTTACCAAGAGAAATTACACCAATCCCTTGGCTAACTTAGGCACTGGGTATTTGACATTTCTACATTCAATACCTCCAGTTTACAGCTTGTGACTAGTCCATATTAATTTCCTGACTGTTTTACAGCTTTATCAACCACCATTACAGATTTAGTAATAAAACCCTCATTACAACATGCACAAGAGATCCCATTCCATCTGTCTTCTCCAGCAAAATATCTTCTTTCTTGTCATCACTCTCTTATTTATTTTCAATCACTTCCAATCTGCTTGCCTACTTCCATGAGAACTACTTTGAAAATCATTATTTCTCATTAAATTATTAAATATTCACATAAACTAAAAAAATTTACTATTTACTTCCTCTGTACAAAACAGTTTTAGGTTAGCATTGTGAAGATGGGATTACTATCCCCTGCTCATTTTTAGATTTAATTACCAGAAGCGTATATATCTCACTTACAACAGGGAGAGGTCTGTGATCCACATGTGCAAAAGTGGGTGACGAATCAGAAACTACCTAAGCAAAACTATAGACTATAATTGATTCATGTAAAAGTGGAGGAAGGCACAGGAAGTGATGCAAAGAAGCATCTTTAAAAAGGAGTTACAACTTGCTGAAGGGAGCTTCTTCATTCTTTGGAGTTCCAAGTTCAAGTTGGAGGCTGGAGGAGAATCTGCTTCATGGACCTGAGACCCTGCACTTGGTGAGACTATTCTTAAATCTCTCCCTTTGAATTACCACTTGGGTGAGTGAAAAATACTGACTCCTTTCATGGATTTTCTGAAAGGACTATCCTCAGGAGAGGCCTCTCCTCTTAAGAGAGGCTTTGTGGCTGAAGTCCTTGCTTTATTCATCACTTTATTCAACCCTTCTGGTTGAGGACTAATTAGCCCTGCCTGTGGTTGAGACAAGGGCCAGAGCAAAATACTTAGTGTGTGAGGTCAGATATCTTACCCTAATCTCTCTCTGATTTTCTTACTTTCACTCTCTCTCCTTTTGTAAATAAATGACCATAAACATCATTTGGAATTGAGCAGTTACCACAGTCTTAAATGACCATACTCTTAAATAATTTAGTCCAACTCTTTAATTTTAACCCCTTACACATTCTATCCCTTTCAGTACGAAGATACAAAGTTTAGATTATAACTGGTCATGTAACTTAATGGAAATGACATAGACATGAACTATAATATGAACTATAATATGCGACATGGATCTGTAATTGCATCAACTTGAATATTCCTCCAATTGATCTGGGTATCAACCACTCAACTATGCCATGACACAAACATGTACCCAAACATACAATATGAGACAAGAAAGGGACATTTCCCATGAACAAGCTGAGAAATAGGAACCTTGAGTTAAACCCCTTTAGTTGAAAGAAGAAACAATCAAAGCATCCAGATGGTCTCTAGCAGTTTTAATCCATCAGTATTCTAATAAATCTCTGTATATTCTGCACCCTTTAGCTTGCATTCTCCAATATCTATATCAACATCCTGCCAATTCAATCTTATTGTCAAAGGTGACATAAAAAAAAGGATACCCAGAGTAAACATCTATTTTATTTGTTCCCACCATCTTTCTGCTCTACATGGATTTAAGAGATATCATCAATGGTGTGTCATTCTTTTTGCTGCTTACATTTCTGTTTCTGACATACCCCTTCAAAAATTAGCTCCCTTTCCCCTCCCAAGTGTATCTGCTCCTGATGGGTATGACCAAAGTCAAATTACATTCTGAAAAATCCATTACAGTCCTTGAAGCAAATGTTAATAGAAGTATGACAACATAATATATAATGAAATATTCGAGTACCCAAATTCCTGGAGTAACAACCTGTGCTCTGTTGAGTAAATTGCTTTATCACGAGAATTTATAAGAAGTCAATTTTTATTTCCATTTTTGAAGAATAATATTTATTTTAAAACTTAGAAATCTTTTGAGAGTTATAAACTTTCTCCATTTAAGAAGATGTATTCAAACAAAAAAATTGAAACTACTCTAAGTCATGTCAGTGTATCAATTTAACAAGTCCACACCTTAGTAATTAGACATAATGAAAAATGATTGTATCACATAATGTAAAAGTCAATCCTTTAAAATAATTACCCTAAGATTCTGTGCATTTTCAGACCGTAGTAATGATTCACAAAAAAAGGTTTTTGAAGACTTTTATTATATTACATGGAAAAGAATAAAAATCCCATGTGATTCCAGGAAATGATATTACTTAAAATTTTGCTAAGGTTGGTATTTTACTTTTAGTCACAGTATTGATTCCTTTTATAAAGGCATTTATCTGCTGCATGTTTTATTTAATGTCTTTAAGGAGTCCAAGGACTGAAGAGACATGTGTTTCCTTCTGGTAATGTTTTTGAATCTTCTGGAAAATATAACACAAACTGTTCTGCCTAAGTTTTTTTAATGAATTGGTTAGCTATAAATTTACAGGAATGAGTACACAGAGAGTATAGAAGAAAAAAGAATCAAACTGAAAATTCTCTGCTTTATTTTCAGAATCCTTGTAGTTGCATTGATGACTCCAAAAACTATACATACTTGAGGAATACTCATTTCTACAATAATCCAGATGTCTAAGGATGTCATAGTTTTCCTATAAGTACATTATATTAAAATTATCATTGGAAATATGTTTATATCAATAAAGATGTTTGGAATATAGTTAAACTAGCAACAGTGATTTTAAAATATAATAATGTACTTGTAGTGAATGTATAAACATAAAACTATCCTTTTACTTTTGTATAATATTCATGCTTTTTCCTAGTACTCAGGTCACTATGAAAACTCTGTTTTTAAGAACAAAACAGAGAAAAAATATCAATCATAATTGAAGTTACTTCTCACTATAAAAAAAGAAATAAAATGGGGAGACCCAGACCCAGAGTGGATAAAGTACTTTCTACTTAGGGATTCCCCTGAATACCCAGCCATGTTCTTCAGGTATTCTAATCTCCTTCTGCCTCCTAAAATCCTTTCCCTTGAGTTACGTGTATGTGCCTTAAAGACAGCCTCCTTCTTCTCTTAAATCTTATCCTATCTCTATCCTTTTCCCATTACACCTAGGATGAAGGATGAATTTCAGTGTTTAATTCCTACTTTGTTATTATGGCCTCCTCTGTAACTTTACTAATCTCAAACAGCTTGTAGAATAAAGGATTTATTCATGAAATTACTCCATCTAAGGCTTACTTGTTAATCAAATAATTCTTCAATAATAACTAAAATGCTGACAAGCCTTAATCTTATCTCGGCAAAGATGAACTGTATAAAAGAAATACTTTGGAGCTTCCGGATTAAGATGGTGGCAGAGTAGAAGTAGTGTGCTTAACCTCTCCTAACCCACATATACATGACTCCTCAAGATGACACAAAAACTCAATGCAGATGAAAGGTGGGACCCCACAACAGGGTGCAGCATTTAAAGTACATGGTACTTGGGCATTTCCATGGTATGAGGGGGTGAAATAGCTCTCATTAAAATGCAAGCAGAGCACCCCCCCCCACACACACACACATACCACCTACTGTGCAAAAGCCAGTGCACAACAGTTAGAGCAAGTTTGGGGCATTCATTAAGTTCTTGGCATCTACCTGGGATCACCAGGGCCAGGTCCTGAGAGCAGCAAGACTTAAGACTTCAAGAGGCTAAAGAACATGAGGACTAGGAACACAAACCTTGAGTTCAGGTGCAGATCTTGGGTAGGGACCCAGTGCGGAAGGGTGCATGACTGTGGAAGCAGCACCCTGAGACTGTTAAAGGAGCCTTGGGCAGAGGAGCAAGCAAGGGGACCACCAGAAGGCTTGACCTTGAGAAGAACTAGACTTGAGAGCCCAAGAGCCTAAAGAGTGCAGAATGACCATGGTAACAAGAATAAAGCTGATAGGGCTGCACAGTGCTGTGACTCAGGCAAGAACTGCTCCACAGCTCGATAGGCAGAGAGCCTATCTGCCTCACCCAGACTTCTGATTGAGAAAGAAGAACAACATAATAATAATGGCAAGCCATGCACAAGAACCTCCAAAGGGAAAGATCAAGAAGAAATCTTTAACCCTCGACAACTTTTACACAGAAAAAATACAGACAACAGAGCAAACAGCAGAGGAGAACAAACAAGTAATCATCCAAACCTTCCCCCCAAAATGAAAATTGGTCACAAGCTTTTGAAGAGTTCAAATCTGAGATCATGAGAAAGATGGAATAGATTCTGCAAGAAAAGGGGGAAATAGCTCAAAAGAAAATTAACAGGTTAAAAGAAAGAAAATCCCAAGTAGAGAAAGATGCCCCCAAATCAAATGAAATGACAATTAAATAGCAGGGAACCATGAAAAACAGAATAGACCAAATCGAAAAGGAAAATCAAAAGATTGTAGGAGAAAACCAGTCTCTAAAGACCAGAATTGGGCAAGTAGAAGCCAATGTTCTCTCAAAACAGCAAGAACTAATAAAACAAAGTCAAAAGAATGACAAAATAGAAGGAAATATGAAAGATTTCACTGAGAGAATGACAGATCAAGAAAACAGGTCTAGAAGAGACAATTTGAGAATCATTGGTCTTCCTGATAAAGCAGAAATTAATAGAAATTTGGACTCCATTCTACAAAAAATTATCCAAATAAACTGCCCTAATGTTCTTCAACAAGAGGGCAAAATAGACATTAAAAGGATCGATAGATCACCCTCTACACCAAACCCTCAAAAGACAATCTCCAGGAATATAATAGCCAAATTCAAGAGCTTCCAAGTAAAAGAAAAAAATTTTACAAGAAGCCAGAAAGAGACAATTCAGATATCAAGGAACACCAGTCAAGATCACAAAGGATCTAGCAGCCTCTACACTAAAAGACTGCAAGGCTTGGAATATGTTATTCAGAAAGGCAAGAGAACTGGGTCTACAACGAATGATCACCTCCCCATCAAAACTGACTATTGTAGTGCTGAGGTGCAATTAACCCTGCAAAAGGTTAACTTCAGAATTTCTGGCAGTTGAGAGGGTTTAGAACCCTGACTAGAGGCAATTGATTCATGGTGGCTCACACAGAGCAGAAGGGTCGACTGAGCTCAGTCTTTGGGCTGAAACATGGCCTTGATTCTATGGCTTTCCTCTTGTGATTTTGTAGCTTAGCTAATTGCTCTGGATCTCCCTGACCTTCCTTATTCCATTCCCCATTTCCTTTCCTAATTTCCTGTGGGCTTGGGAGAACAGTGGATTTGATAGGGTAGTTGAAACCTCAGAGACAATTCTTGGTCTCAGAGATACACATGCCCAGGATACCACTGACCACATATATATACTGTTTGTGAAGGGAACCTTGATCCCAATACAAAATTACTTTAGACAGAGTTGTCCACAGTGGGAATCATTGCTACTGGAGGATGTATGGCAACATACAGCTTACATTCATGACTCGAAACAAAAAGAAGCAAGATTAGCTAGACAAACTGAATCTGATAAGGATGAAGTGATAGCTGATCTAAAACATCAATTAAAACAGGCAAAGAGTCACAAAGAAATCGAAGAGGTGAAAAATTTTGCCCTCCAAACCAGTAGGAGCCAAAATCTGTACAGGCAACCTACAAGCAACACCCAAAGAACAAAATCATAGTCCCCTCGTTGTTATATATGTGGACGGCTTGGTCACATAATTCCTTTTTGTAGATTTTTTTAAACATTTATTAATATTCATTTTTAACCTGTTTACATACTTTATGCTCCTACTTTCCCCTTCACCCCCCACTCTCCCTCTACCCATGGTCGATGCACATTTCCACTGGTTGTAACAGGTGTCCGTGTTCAGGGCCTATTTCCATATTGTTGTTAGTTGCATTGGTGTGGTTGTTTCGAGTCTACATCCCCAATCATATCTGCCTCTGTCCATGCATTCAAGCAGTTGTTTATCTTCTATGTTTCCTCTCCTGCAGATCTTCCTCTGAATGTGGGTAGTGTTCTTTACCATAAATCCCTCAGAGCTGTCTTGTGTCATTGCATTGCTGCTGGTACAGAAGTCCATTACATTCTATTTTACCACAGTATATCAGTCTCTGTGTATAGTGTACTTCTGGCTCTGCTCCTTTCACTCTGCATCAGTTCCTGGAGGTCTCTCCAGTTCGCCTGGAACTCCTCCAGTTTATTATTCCTTTTAGCACAATAGTATTCCATCACCAGCATATACCACAATTTGTTCAGCCATTCCCCAATTGAAGGACATACCCTCCCTTTCCAGTTCTTTGCTACCACAAAAAGCGCAGCTATAAATATTTTCATACAAGTCTGTTTATCTATGATCTCTTTGGGGTACAAACTCAACAATGGTATGGCTGGATCAAAGGGCAGGCATTCTTTTATAGCCCTTTGAGCATAGTTCCAAATTACCAGCCAGAATGGTTGGATCAGTTCACAACTCCACCAACAATGCATTAATGTCCCAATTTTGCCACATCCCCTCCAGCATTCATTACTCTCCCCTTCTTTTATTTTAGCCAATCTGCTAGGTGTGAGGTGATACCTCAGAGTTGTTTTGATTTGCATTTCTCTAATTATTAGAGGTTTAGAGCACTTTCTCATGTGCTTATTGATACTTTTGATTTCTTTACCTGAAAATTGCCTATACATGTCTCTTGCCCATTTATCAATTGGGGAATGGCTTGATTTTTTATACAATTGATTTAACTCCTTGTATATTTGAGTAATTAGACCCCTGTCAGAGATTTTTGTTAGAAAGATTTTTCCCAATTTGTTGTTTCCCTTCTGATTTTGACTACATTGTTTTTGTTTGTACAAAAGCTTTTTAGCTTAATATAATCAAAACGATTTAATTAACATTTTGTAATTTTCTCTAGCTCTTGCTTGGTTTTAAAATCTTTCCTTTCCCAGAGATCTGACAGGTATACTATTTTGTGTTCACTTAACTTATTTATAGTTTCCCTCTTTATATTCAGGTCATTCACCCATTTTGAATTTATCTTGGTGTAGTGTGTGAGATGTTGATCTAAACCTAATCTCTCCCATGTTGTTTTCCAAATTTCCCAGCACTTTTTGTCAAATAGTGGATTCATTTCCCCAAAGTTGGGCTCTTTGGGTTTATTGTACACTGTCTTGCTGACGTCATTAACCCCAAGTCTATTCCACTGATCCTCCCTTCTATCTCTTAGCCAGTACCATATTGTTTTGATGACTGCTGCTTTATAGTATAGTTTAATATCTGGTATTGCTAGGCCCCCTTCCTTCACATTTTTTTTTCATTATTTCCCTTGAAATTCTTGATCTTTTGTTATTCCAAATGAATTTTGTAATAGTTTTTCCTAATTCAGTAAAGAAGTTTTTTGGTAATTTGATAGGTATGGCACTAAATAGGTAAATTAATTTGGGTAGAATGTTCATTTTTATTATGTTAGCTCATCCTACCCATGAACAATTAATGGTTTTCCAATTGTTGAGATCTAGTTTTATTTTTTTTTCAAACATTTATTAATATTCATTTTAACATGGTTACATGATTTATGCTCCTCCTTTCCCCTTCGCTCCCCTCAACCCTCCCATCCATGGCCGATGCACATTTCCACTAGTTTTGTCATGTGTCCTTCATCAAGACCAATTTCCAAATTGTTGGTAGTTGCATTGGTGTGGTAATTTCGAGTCCACACCCTCAATCATGTCCACACCGACCCATGTGTTCAAGCAGTTATTTTTCTTATATGTTTCCTCTCCTGCAGTCCTTCCTCTGAATGTGGGTAGCGTCTTTACCATAAATCCCTCAGAACTGTCCTGGGTCATTGTATTGCTGCTGGGACAGAGGTCCATAACATTCAATTTTACCATAGTATATCAGTCTCTGTGTACAAAGTTCTTCTGGCTCTGCTCCTTTCGCTCTGCATCTGTTCCCAGAGGTCTCTCCAGTTCGCCTGGAACTCCTCCAGTTTATTATTCCTTTTAGTACAATAGTATTCCATCACCTGCATATACCACAGTTTGTTCAGCCATTCCACAATTGAAGGACATACCCTCCTTTTCCAATTTGTTGCCACCACAAAAAGCGCAGCTATAAATATTTTCGTACAAGTCTGTTTATCTATGATCTCTTTGGGGTACAAACCCAGCAATAGTATGGCTGGATCAAAGGGCAGGCATTCTTTTATAGCCCTTTGAGCATGATTCCAAATTGCCAGCCAGAATGGCTGGATCAGTTCACAGCTCCACCAGCAATGCATTAATGTCCCAATTTTGCCACATCCCCTCCAACATTCATTACTCTCCCCTTCTTTCATTTTAGCCAATCTGCTAGGTGTGAGGTGATACCTCAGAGTTGTTTTGATTTGCATTTCTCTAATTATTAGAGATTTAGAACACTTTCTCATGTGCTTATAGATACTTTTGATTTCTTTACCTGAAAATTGCCTATTCATGTCTCTTGCCCATTTATCAATTGGGGAATAGCTTGATTTTTTTATACAATTGCTTTAACTCCTTGAATATTTGAGTAATTAGACCCTTGTCAGAGGTTTTCGTTATAAAGATTTTTTTCCCAATTTGTTGTTTCCCTTCTGACTACATTGTTTTTGTTTGTACAAAAACCTTTTAGTTTAATATAATCAAAACCATTTAATTAACATTTTGTAATTTTCTCTAACTCTTGCTTGGTTTTAAAGTCTTTCCTTTCCCACAGATCTGACAAGTAAGCTATTCTGTGTTCACTTAACTTGTTTATAGTTTCCCTCTTTATATTCAAGTCGTTCACACATTCTGAATTTATCTTGGTGTAGGGTGTGAGATGTTGATCTAGACCTAATGTCTCCCATATTGTTTTCCAAATTTCCCAGCAGTTTTTGTCAAATAGTGGATTCCTGTCCCAAAAGTTGGGCTCTTTGGGTTTATCATACACTGTCTTGCTGATGTCATTTAACCCAAGTCTATTCAATTGATCCTCCTCTCTATCTCTTAGCCAGTACCATATTGTTTTGATGACTGCTGCTTTATAGTATAGTTTAATATCTGGTATTGCTAGGCCCCCTTCCTTCACATTTTTTTTCATTATTTCCCTTGATATTCTTGATCTTTTGTTATTCCAAATGAAATTTGTTATAGTTTTTTCTAATTCAGTAAAGAAGTTTTTTGGTAGTTTGATAGGTGTGGTGCTAAATAGGTAATTTAATTTGGGTACAATTGTCATTTTTATTATGTTAGCTTGTCCTACCCATGAGCAATCAATGGCTTTCCAATTGTTTAGATCCAGTTTTATTTGTTTGGAAAGTGCTTTGTAGTTGTTTTCATATAATTGCTGTGTTTGTTTTGGTAGATAGATTCCTAAGTATTTTATATTCTCTAGGGTGATTTTAAATGGTGTTTCTCTTTCTACTTCTTGCTGCTCTAGTGTGTTGGAAATGTATAGAAATGCTGATGATTTATGTGCATTTATTTTGTATCCTGACACTTTGCTAAAGTTGTTGATTATTTCTACCAGCCTCTTAGTTGATTCTCTAGGATTTTTAAGTAGACCATCATATCATCTGCAAAGAGTGATAGCTTAGTCTTCCCCTTGCCTATTTTGATACCTTCAATTTCTTTTTCTTCTCTAATTGCAACTGCTAGTGTTTCTAGTACTATATTGAATAATAAAGGTGATAATGGGCATCCTTGTTTTACTCCTGATCTTATTGGGAAGGCTTCTAATTTATCCCCATTGCATATGATGTTTGTTGATGGTTTTAGGTATATACTGTTTATTATTTTTAGGAAAGGTCCTTCTATTCATATACTGTTCAGTGTTTTCAATAGGAATGGATGCTGTATTTTGTCAAAGGCTTTTTCAGCATCTATTGAGATAATCATGTGATTTTTGTTTGTTAGACTGTTGATATGGTCAGTTATGTGGATGGTTTTCCTAATGTTGAATCAACCTTGCATTCTTGGTATAAATCCCACCTGATCATGGTGGATGATCTTCTTAATTACTTGCTGGAGTCTCTTTGCTAGTATTCTATTTAAGATTTTTGCATCTACGTTCATTAGGGAGATTGGTCTGTAGTTTTCTTTCTCTGTTTTTGATCTCCCTGGCTTTGGAATCAATACCATATTTGTGTCATAAAAGGAATTTGGTAGGACTTCTTCTTTGCTTATCATATCAAATAATTTGTATAGTATTGGAATTAGTTGCTCTTTGAATGTCTGATAGAATTCACTTGTGAATCCATCAGGCCCTGGCGATTTTTTCTTAGGGAGTACTTTGATGGCTTGTTCAATTTCTTTTTCTGATATGGGATTATTTAGGTATTCTATTTCTTCTGCTGTTAATCTAGGCAGTTTATATTTTTGTAAATATTTGTCCATATCTCCTAAATTGTTATATTTATTGCCATATAATTGGGCAAAATAGTTTTTAATGATTGCCTTAATTTCCCCTTCATTAGAGGTGAGGTCTCCCTTTTCATCTTTGATACTATCAATTTGGTTTTCTTCTTTCCTTTTTTTTTATTAGATTGACCAGTACTTTGTCTATTTTATCTGTTTTTTCAAAGTACCAGCTTCTAGTCTTATTTATTAATTCAATATTTCTTTTATTTTTGATTTTATTAATTTTTCCCTTGGTTTTTAGTATTTCTCATTTAGTTTTCATCTGGGGATTTTTAATTTGCTCGCTTCCTAATTTTTTGACTTGCATGCCCAATTCATTGATCTCTGCCCTCCTTAATTTGTTAATATATGCACTCAAGAATATAAATTTCCCCCTGAGTACTGCCTTGGCTGCATCCCACAGAGTATGGTAGGATGTCTCATCATTTTTCTTCAATGAAATTGTTGATTGTTTCTATGAATTCCTTCTTTGACAAATTGGTTTTGGAGAATCATATTATTTAATTTCCAATTAGTTTTTGATTTTCCTGTCCGGGTGCCCTTACTAATTATTATTTTTATTGCATTATGATCTGAGAAGGTTACATTTATTATTTCTGCTTTTTTGCATTTGTTTGCAATGATTCTATGCCCTATAACATGGTCAATCTTTGTGAATGTGCCATGTGCAGCTGAAAAGAAGGTCTAATCCTTTTTCTCCCTATTTATTTTTCTCCACATATCAATTAAATCTAATTTTTCTAGAACTTCATTCACCTTCTTTCTTTCCCCTCTGTATCTTATTTACCTTTTCATGTTTCTCTCAATTTTTGTGGTTGGATATCAAACTTTCCATTTAGCCCTGGTCTTTTCTGTGCAAATACTTGGAATTCTTCAATATTGTTGAATGCCCATACTTTCCCCTGGAAATATATAGTCAATTTTGATGGGTAGTTGATCCGTGGTTGCAGGCCCAGCTCTCTTGTCTTTCAGAATATCGTATTCCAAGCCTTGCGATCTTTTAGCGTGGAGGCTGCCAGATCCCTTGTGATCCTGATTGGTGCTCCTTGATATTTGAATTGTTTCTTTCTGGCTTCTTGTAAGATTTTTTCTTTTGCTTGGAAACTCTTGAATTTTGCAATTATATTTCTGGGTGTTTACTTTTTTTGATTGAATGTCGCAGGTGTTCTATGAATCCTTTCAATGTCTATATTGCCCTCTTGTTGTAGGACTTCAGGGCAATTTTGCTGAATTATTTCTGTTAGTATGGAGTCCAGGTTTCTATTAATTTCTGGTTTTTCTGGAAGACCAATGATTCTCAAATTGTCTCTTCTAGACCGGTTTTCTTGGTCTGTCACTCTCTCATTGAGATATTTCATGTTTCCTTCTATTTTTTCAGTCTTTTGACTTTGTTTCATTTGTTCTTGTTGTCTTGAGAGATCATTAGCTTCTAATTGCTCAATTCTAGCCTTTAGGGATTGGTTTTCGGCTGTAATCTTTTTGTTTTTGGCTATGATCTTCTGGTTTTCGGCCATAATCTTCTGGTATTCCTTTTCATTCTGGTCATTTCTGGTGTTCATTTTGCTTATCAGTTCATTTGCTTTCTGAGCCTCACTTTCCGTTTGCAAGATTCTACCTTTTAAACAGTTATTTTCTTGCCAGATCTCTTCCATTTTCCTCAAAATCTTGGTTTTGAACTCTTCCATAGCTTGTGAGGAGTTTTCCTTATTTGAGGAGGGTCCGGACGCTTGTTTGTTCTCCTCCTCTGTTTGCTGGGTTGTCTGGATTTTCTCTGTGTAAAAGTTGTCGAGTGTTAAAGACTTCTTTTTCTTGTTGTTAATCTTTCTCTTCTGAACTTCCTGAGACTGGGTAGCCATCATTAGCCCAGCAGCTTCTCAGGTTTATCCTCGAGCTCAGGGTCTGTCCGCAGTCTTTTGGCTCCTGAGGTCTGACTTCTGGTTTTCTCCAAGGTCAAGCCCCCTGGTGGACCCCCTTGCTTGATCCTCTGCCTGAGGTTTCTTTACAAGTCTCAGGGCGCTGCTTCCACAGTCGTATACCCGTCTGCACTGGTTCCCCACTCAGGGTTTCAGAGCTTTAGCTTGTGGCTGTGTCTGCCTCCACCCACGCCTCTGCCCGCGCCAGTGCTCTGAGCCTGTACTTTGCGCCCTGCGTCTGCTCTCTGGGGCCTGCTCCCGGGCTCAGATTTTGTGTGTGTTCGTTGGCTTTTTGGTGTCCTAAATCTTGCTGCTCTCAGGAACAGGCCCCGGAGCTGCCAATGATTCGATGGGTGCCCCAAACTTGCTCTATTTCTTTTTAGCTGGCTTCGGCGCTATAGGTGTTGTGTGTGGAGGACGTGGGGGTGGGGTGGTTGCTCAGCCCACGATTTAGTGAGAGCTGTTTCACCCCTTTATAGCATGGAAATGCCTCGATTCCACGTACCTTCCACTCTGTGCCCTGTTGTGGGGTTCCTCCGTTCGTCTGGACTTGTTTTAATGTTCCCTTGAGGAGTTTTGTGTGTTTTGGTCAGGAGAGGTTAAGAGCTGTTTCTTACTCTGCCACCATCTTAACCTGGAACTCCTCTAGTTTTATTTTTTTGGAATGTGTTTTGTAGTTGTTATCCTATAATAACTGTGTTTATTTTGGTAGATAGATTCCTAAGTATTTTATATTGTCTAGGGTAAATTTAAATGCTGTTTCGCTTTCTATCTCTTGCTGCTCTAATATGTTGGAGATATATAGAAATGCTGATGATTTATGTGCATTTATTTTGTATCCTGCCACTTTGCTAACGTTGTTGATTATTTCTACCAGCCTCTTAGTCGATTCTCTAGGATTTTTTAAGTAGACCATCATATCATCTGCAAAGAGTGATAGCTTAGTCTCCTCATTGCCTATTTTGATACCTTCAATTTCTTTTTCTTCTCTAATTGCTATTGCTAGTGTTTCTAGTACTATGTTAAATAATAGAGGAGATAATGGGCATCATTGTTTCACTCCTGATCTTATTAGGAAGGCTTCTAATTTATCCCCATTGCATATAATGCTTGTTGATGGTTTTAGGTATAAACTGTTTATTATTTTTAGGAAAGGTCCTTCTATTCATATACTTTTCAATGTTTTTAATAGAAATGGATGCTGTATTTTGTCAAAGGCTTTTTCAGCATCTATTGAGATGATCATGTGATTTTTGTTTGTTAGACTGTTGATATTGTCAATTATGTGGATGGTTTTCCTAATGTTGAACCATCCTTACATTCCTGTTATAAATCCCACCTGATCATGGTGGATGATCTTCTTAATTACTTGCTGGAGTCTCTTTGCTAATATTCTATTTAAGATTTTTGCATCTATGTTCATCAGGGAGATTGGTCTATAGTTTTCTTTCTCTGTTTTTGATCTCCCTGGCTTTGGAATCAGTACCATATTTGTGTCATAAAAAGAATTTGGTAGAACTCCTTCTTTGCTTATCATATCAAATAATTTGTATAGTATTGGGATTAGTTGCTCTTTGAATGTCTGATAGAATTCACTTGTGAATCCATCAGGTCCTGGTGATTTTTTCTTAAGGAGTTCTTTGATGGCTTGTTCAATTTCTATTTCTGATACGGGATTATTTAGGTATTCTATTTCTTCTGCTGTTAATCTGGGCAATTTATATTTTTGTAGATATTCATCCATATCTCCTATATTGTTAAATTTGTTGCCATATAATTGGGCAAAATAGTTTTTAATGATTGCCTTAATTTCCCCTTCATTAGAGGTAAGGTCTCCCTTTTCATCTCTGATACTGTCAATTTGGTTTTCTTCTTTCCTTTTTCTTATTAGATTGACCAGTACTTTGTCTATTTTATCTGTTTTTTTTCAAAATACCAGCTTCTAGTTTTATTTGTTAATTCAATAGTTCTTTTACTTTCAATTTTATTAATTTCACCCTTAATTTTTAGTATTTCTAATTTATTTTTCATCTGAGGGTTTTAATTTGTTCGCTTTCTAATTTTTTGAGTTGCATTCCCAATTCATTAATCTCTGCCCTCTTTAATTTGTTAATACATGCATTCAAGGATATAAATTTCCCCCTGAGTACTGTCTTGGCTGCATCCCACAGAGTTTGGTAGGATGTCTCATCATTGTCATTTTCTTCAATGAAATTGTTGATTGTTTCTATGATTTCTTCTTTGACAAATTGGTTTTGGAGAATCATATTGTTTAATTTCCAATTGGTTTTTGATTTGCCTGTCCATGTGCCCTTATTAATTATTATTTTTATTGCATTATGTTCTGAGAAGGTTACATTTATTATATCTGCTCTTTTGCATTTGTTTGCAATGATTCTATGCCCTAGTACATGGTCAATCTTTGTGAATGTACCATGTACAGCTGAAAAGAAGATGTATTCCTTTTTATCCCTTTTTATTTTTCTCCACATATCAATTAAATCTAATTTTTCTAGGACTTCATTTACCTCTCTTAACTCTTTCTTATTTATTTTTTGGTTTGATTTATCTAGATCTGAAAGAGGAATATTTAGATCTCCCACTATTATGGTTTTACTATCTATTTTCTTCTTGAGCTCTGCCATTTTCTCCTTTATGAATTTGGATGCTATACCACTTGGTACATATATATTGAGTAGTGTTATTTCCTCATTGTTTATACTGCCTTTAATCAGGATGTAATGACCTTCCCTGTCTTTTTTAATCATATCTATTTTTACTTTGGCTTTGTCAGAGATCATAATAGCCACTCCTGCCTTCTTTTTTTATTTAGCGCCCAAAAGATTTTGCTCAAGCCCTTAACCTTAAACTTGTGTGTGTCTACCCGCCTTTATGTGTTTCTTGTAGACGACCTATGGTAGGATTTTGGTTTCTGATCCACTCTGCTATTTGCTTCCATTTTATGAGCGAGTTCATCCCATTCACATTCAGAGTTAGAATTATCAGTTGTCCATTCACTGACATTTTTATATCCTCCTCTAGACCCACCCCTTCTTCTTACACTATTTTCTTTTAAACCAGTGGTTTGCTTTGAGCCAGTGTCACTTATCCCCTGCCTTGATTGACTTCCCTTTCTGCCCCCTCCCTTGTTATTCCCCTCTTTTTATTTTTAAAGGCCTATTGAATTCCCTCCCCCTTCTTCTCCCCTCCCTTTTTTGACCTCCCCACTCCCCTGTTCCCTTTGCTTTGTCCCTTCTGACTTTCTCAGTAGGGTTAGATAGAGTTTTTTTTTCATCTGAATGGATAATAATGCTACTCTTTCCTTCTGGGTTGATTATACTGAGAGTAAGGTTTGATTATTCCCTCTTAATGCTCTCTTCCCCTCCTTCTTATGATAGTATTTATTCCCTCCCCTTCCCATGCCTTCTTTGTGTGTAATAGAATATCCTACTTTTCTTATTTACTCAGATTTTTCTTGGTGTCCCCTACTATCCACCCCCCTCTTTCCCATCCTCTATGTCATCTTAGACCATTTAGTATCCTATCCTCTCCCTATGAATTATTCTTCTGGTTGCTATAATAGTGAATATTATACTAGTGAATAGAGTTCACTACAGAGAATTATACATAGCATTTCTCCACCTAGTAATACAAATAATTAGATCTTATTTAAGCCCTTAAAGAATCAAATTTAAAGAATTATAAGTTTTCTTTCTTTTCCCTCTGTTTCTTATTTACCTTTTCATGTTTCTCTTGGTTTTTGTGGTTGGGTATCAAACTTTCCATTTAGTCCTGGTCTCTTTTGTGGAAAAACTTGGAATTCTTCAATTTTGTTGAATGCCCATACTTTCCCCTGGAAGTATATAGTCAGTTTCAATGGGTTGTTGATCCGTGGCTAAAGACCCATCTCTCTTGCCTTTCTGAATATTGTGTTCCAAGCCTTGCGGTCTTTTAGCGTGGAGGCTGCCAGATCCTGTGTGATCTTGATTGGTGCTCCTTGATATTTGAATTGTCTCTTTTTGGCTTCTTGTAAGATTTTTTCTTTTACTTGAAAGCTCTCAAATTTTGCTATAATATTCCTTGGTGTTGACTTTTCTTTGTCCATAGTAGAGGGTGATCTATGGGTTCTTTCAATGTCTATATTGCCCTCTTGTTGTAGAACTTCTGGGCAATTTTGCTGAATAATTTCTTTAAGTATGGAGTCCAAGTTTCTATTAATTTCTGCCTTTTCTGGAAGACCAATAATTCTCAAATTGGCTCTTCTAGACCAGTTTTCTTGGTCTGTCACTCTGTCATTGAGATATTCATGTTTCCTTCTTTTTTATCAGTCTTTTGGCTTTGTTTTATTTGTTCTTGTTGTCTTGATAGATCATTAGCTTCTAATTGTTCAGTTCTAGCCTTTAGAGACTGGTTTTCCTTTTCAATCTGGTCATTTCTGGTGTTCAATTTGCTTATCAGTTCATTTGATTTCTGAGCCTCACTTTCCAATTTCAAAATTCTGCCTTTTAAGCTGTTATTTTCTTGTCAGATCTCTTCCATCTTCTTCAAAATCTCTGTTTTGAACTCTTCCATAGCTTGTGACCAGTTTTCCTTGTTTTGGGAAGGTTTGGATACTTGTTTGTCCTCCTCTGTTGTCTGGATTTTCTCTGTGTAAAAGTTGTCAAGTGTTCCAGAGTTTTTCTTGATAATCTTTTTCTTCCTCTGGATTTCTTGGCTTGCCATCGTTAGCCCTGCCCCTTTTCCACTTTGTCTTCACACTCAGGGTCTGCCTGCGTGTTCTAAGCTCCCCAGGCTCCGGGCTCCTTGTCCTTGGGGTCAGGCCTCCTGGTAGATCCCGGTCTGCTCCTCTGCCTGAGGCTCCTTCAGTAGTCTTTGAGGCTGCTTCCACTGCCGAGCTCCGGTCCACACTGGGTCCTCACTGGAGGTCCAAGCCTGGGCTGGAGATCTTTATTCAAGCCTAGGGCACTGCCTTTGCCAGAGCAGACACTCTTAGGGCACTGCCTTCACCCAAGCAGAAGCTAGGGAATGTCAGTGGGCTGGAGATCTTTATTCGCACCTGAGGCGATGTCCTCAGGGGCTTGGGAAAGTCTTTGTGTTAGAGATCTTTGTCCTGGCCCAATGCTGTGCCTTCACCCATATAGAAGCTTGGGGAAAGTCCTTGCCGTCCCCCAGCCATTTGGGGTCCCTAGTCTTGCAGCACACAGGTACAAGCCCTGGGGCTGCTAGTGATTTACTGGTTGCCCCAATCCTGTTTTCACTCTTGTGTGTTGGCCTTGGTGTTGTGCTAGGTGTGTGGTGTGGGAGGTGGGGGAGAGGCTTCTTCCTCTCGTGTTTTAGTGAGAGCTGTTTCACCCCTGGGAAATCTGGGCAAAATAGAGCAAGTGTCTAAAGCAAGCTACACAGAATATGAACACAGATCTGTGGTAGATAATCAGCAATGGGAAGAAATAATGCAAATGTGCAGAGAAATCTATGGCAATAATGAGGATGATTATATAAGGGATCAGCTTTCTCATTCCATAACAGACACATTGGATGAGAACCATAAGGATCAATCAAACTATTGCAACATCTCACATCAGGAGGCTTTGAAATCTCGTTTGAAATAATCAAAAACTCAAATTCCTCTCTTTATTCCAAGTAAAAAACAATTGAGGCAACTTTGATGAAGAACATTATGGTGAGGATTTACAATGTTTCCAGAAAGGAACATTTTCAGTAATCCCAGGGGAATTAAATGCCAAAATTCTATCCTGTTCATTTGCTTCAGACACAGTGTCACAGATTGAGGTTAAAGAGCAAACCAATCAGTACACTGGCAAAGACTCAAATTTGAAAGTACAACCCACTGAGTGGCAGGGTGATAGCAGCTGTTTAGGAAATTCCACATCCACCTTTCTCAACCCCTTAGCTACAGAATTTCAACCAAAACTTTGGGGAAGGGACAAGGAGCAGTTATTATCTCCAGTAATCACTGTGGCTAATGATAACATCAATGAAACTGTTGCTGTGATTGATAACAAATACCATCTGACTTCAGTCACACAAAATTCAGGGCAAGATAGGGAACATCAGTCAGCTTTTGAATCAGTAGTTGTACCTGAAGTGTTGAAGGGAACACAATCTATCATACATTCCCGGTTACTACTGAGGGGAAAACTTCTGATTTGGGGCATGAGAGTTCTTTAAATATCAGAGTGGAAGATAAATCAAATCAAACCTCCATTTCTACAGCCATTAGTGAAAGCGAACATGAAATTTGCACAACTGACAATGACTTACCAGCTCTCAAGGAGGCAATGCTCTTTAATCCTGCTTTCTGTATTCCTGAGTCTAAACTGAACTTGCCAAATGGTGCTAAAGGAAGTTTGGGTTTAGACACAAATGACCACACGCAACACTGGATCTATGATAAGTGTACATGAAATAATGAGGATTCTTTATTACCCCTAGTGCCAGTGAAGTCCAATGACAGTGGAGAGCTATTAGTTACCCTAGAAATCGGGGTGGGGGGGTACACTATGAAGGACTACTAGACACTGGTGCAACTTGTTCCATTTTATGCAAGGCACCTGAAGGATGCCAATATCAAGACAGTTTGAGAGTAAGAGGAGCTTCTGGGGTAGCACAACAAGTCCTGAAGCTAAAAGTTAAAATGGTAACATTTGGACCTCTAACTCTTGAACACACCTTCTTATTGATGCCATCATGTCCTTGAAACCTCGTGGGATGAGATCTCCTATGCAAATTGGTTTCCACCATCCAATGCCAACTGGATGGACAAATTTATCTCCACCTACCCAAGAGATCTCTAAAACACCATCCCATTTTATTTTTAGACCCATGTAGTGAGGAACCATCATACCAATCAATTGATAACATCTACGATGTTCCAGACGATATTCCAGATTAAGTGTGGGCTAAAAATTCAAATGAGGTGGGCAGGATATTGTCAGCAGAACCAGTAAAGATGGAGGTAAAAGAAGGTTTATCTCCAAGAATTCCTCAGTTCAGACTTAGCCAAGAGGTAATAGAGGGAGTGGAACCCATCATAGAGAGTTTATTAAAGCAGGGTATATTAAAATATGGCTTTTCACAATATAGTACACCAATCATACCTGTAAAGAAAGCCAAATTATCTCCTGATGGGAAGACTCAATGGCATTTGGTACAAGATCTCAGAGTAATAAACGACCATGTGCAAAAGACCTATGCTGTGGTACCAAGTCCATCACAAATCATAGCAGCCATTTCACCTGAAGCTGCTTGGTTACTGTTCTGGACCTGAGCTCTGCGTACTTCTCTGTTCCCCTGCACAGAGACAGCCAGAAGCTGTTTGCTTTCTCATGGGAAGGCAAATCCATGTTATGGACCTGTCTGCCTCAAGGTTTTTCAGATTCAGCTTTGGTCTGCTGTCAAATCCTGCAGAGAGACCTTGAGTCGATCACTTTCCAAAACAGCAAAATGGTACATTATGTTGATGACATCCTGCTAATGTCAACATCTGCAGAAGTCTGTTACACTGGTAGTGTATACATAATCAAAGAGCTAGGCAAAAGGGGCCATAAAATTTCCAAATCAAAACTTCAATTCATGATGGAGAAAGTAAATTATTTAGGATTCATCCTAGAAAAGGGCTCCAGAAGAATTTCCCAAAAGAGAACACGATGTTCAAAATTTGATTTTGCCTAAGACCAAGAGGCAACTCAGGGCAATTATAGGAATAACAAGCTTCTGTAGAAAATGGATTCCAGGTTATGCTCTCATCGCAAGACCTCTGATAGAGCTAACCAGGAAGGAAGTTCCAGAACCCTTAAAGCTGACTAAAGATCATGTCCACGCAATAGAGAAATTAAAATCACTTATTCTATCAGCTCCAGCCCTAGGTATCCCTGATCATGACAAACCATTCCTCCTTTATGTACGCAAAGATAAAGGGATAGCATCTAGTGTTCTCACACAATCATTTGGGATAGGTTAAGACCAGTCGCCTACTATAGCTCAAAATTAGATTTGGTGATTTGTGGTATGCCGGCTTGTTTAAAAGCCATACCTGCTGTAGCCATCATGATTACAAAATCTTCATCTTTGGTATTCGGGAGTTAACTGAAAGTATTTTCCCCACACCAAGTGGAATCTACTTTAAGAAACATCACATTACAAGCATTCACCTCCCAAAGACTATCACAATACCAAGCAATATTGTTGGCTAATGAAAATATAACTTTTCACCAGTGCAGAAACTTAAATCCTGTGACTCTGATTCCAGATTTACCTCTGGAGGGAGAAAGTGTACACATCTATGAAGATGCATTGTGCATTAAAAAAGGCCAGATTTAGACAACAAGCCCATGAAAAACCCCAATATGACCTTATTCACAGATGGATCATTCACATATAGTATACAATCAGAGATATACCAGAGCAGCCATAGTGACAGCCTCTGAGACCCTTTGGTACTCATCATTACCATCTACCATGAGTGCTCAAGGAGAACTGCGCTCAGGGTCTGTGTTCAAAGTCCGCTCACATTCTTTAGCCTCTTGGGGTCTTAAGTCTTGCTGCTCTCAGGAGCAGGCCCTGGTGACCCCAAGTAGCTTCTAGGGACTTAATGTGTGCCCCAAACTTGCTTTAACTCTTGTGTACTGGCTTTGGCACTGTAGGTGGTGTGGGGTGGGGTACAGGGTTGCTCAGCTCATGTTTTAGTGAGAGCTGTTTCACCCTTTTATAGCAAAGAAATCCCCTGATTCCATGTACCTCCAATGCTGCGCCCTGTTGTGGGGTCCCTTCGCTCCTCTGGATTTGTTTTTCTGATTTCTTGAGGAGTCCTATATGTTTTGGTTAGGAGAGGTTAAGCAGCTGCTTTTTACTCTGCCTCCATCTTAACCAGAAAGCTATAGGCTTGTTTTAAATTGTCCTCTTCCACAAGGGTGAAATTCAGAACATGGATAAGGCCAAATCTAGCTCAACACTTTGCTGTTATGCCTGCTATATGGTTCCCTAATAATGTGCTATCTTCCCCAAAAGTGTGGCCCAAGAAGTGCATGACTGCTACTTCTTTAGGTAGTTGTACTGCTTCTAGAAGTTTCAGAATGCTGTCCCTGTATGCAATTTTTTTTCCTCCTGATGTTATAAATCCCCTATTTTTCCAGATTTTTCGGGTGGCATGTAGGACTGTAAAAGCATATCTGGAATCCATGAAAATGCTTATTCATTTGCCTTTCCCAATTTGAAGAGCTCTTGTTAGACTTAAGATTTCTGCCCTTTTGTGCAATCATAGTTTTTGGCAAGGATGCATACCACAGTGTATCTGTTTGAGTTACAACAGCTGCTCCCATGTATTGTTCCCCTTCAAACATGTATGAAGAACCATCTGTGTACATGTTTAGGTCTGTGTTTTTAGGGGAGTGTTCATTAAATCCTCTCTAGTCTTTTGCACTAATTCTAATGTGTCTTTACAGCTGTGTACTGGTTCTCCTTTCATTGGCAGATCTGGGATCAGGGTGACTGGATTAAGTTCTTTGCAACATTTCAAGGTTATGCTTTCATTGCCTAATAACACAATTTCATATTGAGATAGCTGTTGTGATGTAAAGTCTTGTAAACTGCTGTTTTTTTAACATGGTTTCTATTTGATGTGGGGAGTACACTATTAGCTTGCATCCAAGAACCAATTCAGATGACTTTTTTATGATGAGGGCAACTGCAACTATTGCTCAAAAGCACTGAGCCATTCCTCTGGCTGCCACATCTAACTGAGAGCTATAATAAGCCACGGGTTTGAATTGTTGTCCTAGGGTTCGTACCAATACTTCAGAAGCTACTCCTTTGTCCTCGTGGACAAAAAAGATTAAATTCTTTGGAGTAATCTGGAATTCTGAGAGCGGGCAATGTAAGCATTGTAGTTTTTAGTTTTTCTATTGCATGGACATATTCTCTTGTGAGTTTCAGAGGCTCTGAGACTGTTTTCCTGGTTAAATCTCTTAGAGGTTTAGATATCAGACTGTACCCATGAACCCATTGCCTATAATCCCATCCTTACAAAATGAATACCCTGCCCTGCATGGGGTGGGGCAGGGAAGGCAGAGTTGTGTGTCATTTGGAATGGTTGTAAGCCCTGGAAGACTACGATTCCCAGGACTCTCTCTGCTACAACTTCCCCTGACAACTCCCACTTCCTTTGTGGGAGGTGTCAGGGAAAGTATAAAAGGGAAAGTTTGGTACCTTTTCAATTTCTCTACCCAGGAGGGTCTGCTCTGTATGCTATCTGGCCTGTGGACATTATTCCTAATATGATGAATATAATGAGTAGGATACAATACAATGAAACTTCGAAAGAGTTGCCTTAGAAACAGACTGACAGATAAGCATTTCCTTTTCTTTGGCCCCTCTTTAAAAAGTTTGTCCATTACTGCTCTAGGTATTGCTATTACTTCTGTTTCCTTTCCCACTATTGGTGTTACAGGTATTGGTATTTGCTTTTCTTCTGTACAGTCACTATTTATTTCAATATTGCTATTTTGTATTTCCTTGTTGCTATATTCACTTCCTAATTCATTTTGCCTTGAAATTCCAAGTTCTTTGTTTTTCTGGATAAACCTTCATAATACAGCTGCACCCTTGAGCTCTTATTTGCTGCATCCAGATACTTTCACTTAGGAACACTTAAGTCTAGCTCCATTTCTTATAAATTCCTGCATGCTGTATAAATCTGGTGTCTGTTGTGATCCCTGGCCACAGTTTTGGTTACACCATTGTGACTATTCTTGCCTTTGGAACTGGGGATATCTGGGACATGAATTTTGACAGCCATACCCATTCTGTCTCCAGCCATTATTATTATATCTATTATTCCTGTTAAATTGATTGACCTGGCCTCTAAGCCAGCAATCTCTAAGGAAATGCCCTGGCCTATTGCAGGGGAAACAACAGGGTGGGCTAGACCTCTATTGTCTAGGCTTATACTCAGTCCTAGGATTATACGATCTTAAGACTGCCACTGCTTTAACTTCCTTGATTTCTGTTTCTCTAAGTTTACTATTAGCCTCCTTTAACTGGCTTCTAAGATTTTCTACCAGATCATTTTTGTCATCCATCCATTTTTCTCTATTAGCATCCCATATGAAACATGCATTCCTCCTAAGTTCCTCCAATCCCATAGATTCCCAGGTAGGACAATTTATTCTGAAGTAATTCTTTACTGCATTGCAGCTGTTTTTAATAAATTGTCCTAATATGAGCTAGGTCCTGTTTACTCATGTTGTCTGTAAAAAGTGGATTTGGGAAATGTATAAAACTACATTTCCCGTGATCCAACATGGTCCAACTGATTTCCGTCTCTGACGTCTTGACGCAGGGGAGAGCTTAAATCTCGTGGGTTAGGAGGGAGTGGTCTCTCTCTTTGGCGAGTAGGCGCTTGGCTAGGAGACAGTATGGAGGCGGCAGTTTTGAATGCTTACAAGCGCGTGGTCTAATGATTTTATCTATCAACATGGCTTTAATTAAAATACTAATTTATATATTTATAGCAGCCCTTATCATTTTTAATATTAACATGTCCATCCCCAGAAGATGCTCTCTTCAATAAGCCTATCAAAGAAAGTTGCAGAATTCTCCCCAACTTTCTCTGTTAGCCATTCAAATTTGGACCAAGTGTTAGGTCTTTTGGCATGAGCCTTCATGGCCTCAATCAATGCCTCCTTAGTCTGTCCCCAAAAATCTATATAATTCCACTGAATTTAATTCAATTTGCTCTGCTGCAGAAGACCATGCTGTTAAATTAGGATTTTGAATTGTTTCTTCAATAAATTGAATTCCATTCCCTTTTAGTACAAAGCTCTTGAAGAAGCATTTCCATGTCCAAGAATTCCAGATCATAAGTCGCACTGCTCTCTTGTACTCTAATAACTGTGGGGTTCCTTGAAATACATTGGGGTGTGTTTTCTAATAGAATCAAGGTCCCCAGCAGTGAACTGCTTATGTTGTCTCACATGTATTATTCGTACATCAGGTTATATGTATGTCACATCTCTGAGTGGAAATAATTTGGCTGCAGCAGTGTCTAATGCTTCATCTTCCAGTTGTAATTTTGTTTGTGCCTTGGAATTATAGCATTTTGGCTTTCTATTTGTTTTAGCTGTGACTCAGTTTCTTTTCTTTGCTTGTCATTGTTCTCCTATATCTGCTCTACCATTTCCTTAAGTGCCATTATCATCTTTCTTAATTCAGTGTCCCTTAGGCTAAAGCATCCACTTATTTTTATTTTTTTCACTAATACTATGGCCAATCTGCATTCTTGATATGTTAACCCTACCAGAAACAGCAGCACTGGCAGATAGGAAAACATTGTTTTCAGGGTGACATCAAGTATGTTCTGATATTTCCACTAGGAAAAATTCATAAAATAGGATACTACAATAATATTGTATCTCTACAACTCCCATCAGCTTTGCTTAGTTGTTGTTCTTTGTATCAGTTCTTATTTTCAAAATTTGAAGAAAAAAATTTTTTTATGTACTGGCCCTTTAAAATTTTCAAACCTTGAAGCTGAAGCAGCTGGATGATTGAAAGCTCCTGTTGCCAGGCAGATTTCACTGTGTTATTGGAATTAAAAAAGAAATGGCCACCACTACTGCTAGTCAGGCTTTGTAAGCCCAACTGCCACCAGACCCAAAAAAGGTTGTTTTAACCCAGAAAATCCCAGCTTCTTTCTGTTTTCTGTCTCTGCCAACTGAAATAGGCAAATAAGATGACTAAGAGGGTTTGTAGATTTGTTGTTGGTATATACTCAGAGGAACTCACTCTACAGGCCTGGGTAGGCCTGAGAGTCAACTCTTAGGCCAAAACGCTATCTGACTCTTCTGTAAAAACAGTAACTTGGCTTTATTTATAGTCAAGTAAAATAAATGATGGAGGGCTAGGGAAAAGGAGTCCTTAAATCTTAAAACCTATATTCTCCATCCGATTCCTATGTGTTCCTCATGGAACCTTCTTCAAGTCTTCAAGCTGCTTAAATCTACTTTCTATAACTAAAATCCCCATCTATATAATCTACCCTAACCTACTGGTCCTCAAAATAAATTCTAGACACAGAAAAAGTTTGTCAGAATAGAAAGTGGGCTTGAACTCTCGATGAGCTCAGCCTCTTAGCAGAGACCAAGATGGCTACAAGCCTCTTCTTCAAAGGCAGAGTTTTTGGGGGGTACTGGCTCTCACCTCTCAGGAACCAGGAGCTTACAAGATCTTTGGGAGATGGCAACTGGAGACAGGGATGGAAAGGATCTCAGGAATATCTCAATAGCTGGAACATAGGAACCTCTGAATTTCAGGAAAAGTAAGTCATCTCCTTCAGGCATTTCCAATAGGAAGTGAATTCTTTGCTCTCCTGGCTGAACAGGAACAATGGATGCCCAGTGGTCTTAGGTCCTCAGTTTTATTCCTTCCTCAGATTCTGAAACTGCTCTTTCAGTTCTGTGCATATGACCAGACTCTCTTTGCAAACCTTTGCTTTCCTATTTTCTACTTTCAAAGTCTTTTGTTTGTTATTTCTCTCTCTTGGTACTCAGGACGTGTATTTGACTGGGATGTGGGTAATGACAATGGAACTGGGTCTGCTTTGAAAGGTACAAAATGGTGGATGAATAAGGATTCTGCTTATATTTCTCTTTTTACTGTATTAATGATCTTTTTTTTAGTTAAGGGTTATACTCTTCTCTTATTCCCTAGTTATATTCTTCATGCCAGTAATGAAAATACACACTATGTATACTGCTGAATAAAGGAAGCCAAGGAATGCTGGAAGGTTTAGTTATGAAGTTCTACTGGGTCTGTGTAGAGAATCACCAGAGATCTTTGGGAGATGGCAACTGGGTCTGTGTAGAGAATCACCAGAGGTTCTAACTATGTCTGGTAAAGTCAGAACAATATTTAATCTAGCCTTTTATTGTTTTCAGTGTTGATTCATTTTTATGAGATCAGTTCAGCCCTTCTATATATTAGTGTGGTATGGGAAATAAAAGGCAAGCAGATGGCAGATAAAGCTTCAAGCATTTAAAATGATTCAGATTAATATGATTAAGGGTTTATTCCTCTCATCTTCGTCTTTGGAGGTATTGTGTGTTTCTTGAGATATAACTCCAAAAGAGGGCAATGCATCAAAGCTTTATGTCTGAATCTCTGCTTGACTGGGGATTTTTTGTGACCCACTGTTAAGTCCTGCACTGTTTTGGAACCATCATATATAAACAAGTAGATCTGAGCAGTGATTCTGTTTTCTATAGATGTGGCTTTGGAATAATATAAAAGATCCTTCCTTTCTGAATGCAATTCCTGTCACTAGGAAAGCTTGCAGAGAAACTGACACCTTCCTGACAAGCCAAGACATAAATGAAATTAGGAAGCACTTCCAGATTATTGGGTGTGGTTGATTTGTCATTGTTCTACATATACTATTAAAGGATCATTTTGTTATCAAGTAAGACTCAGATGGAGCAATTGCATGAGCAAATCCTTTATTCTAATAGCTGATTGATATTATTTAAGTTACAGAAATAGTCATAATGACAGAGCAGGAAGCATACATTAGAATTAATTCTGTAAACTGAATAGAAGCAATTTGCACAAAGACTCATAAACTCTTTTTGTATTATGTTCTTTGAAAACTGAGTTTTCATAGTTAGCTAAGGACCAGTGACTGTGATCTCAGGAACTTAGAATGAAGCTTATGGCCAAATCTCAAAAACAATTTCAATCCATTAATTTTGCAAAGAACACTATTATTAGAAGAAATATAAAAAGAGGTTATCATAATTAGTGCTCTTTTCATATGAATTTAAACCAGAGGAAAAGGGTTTATTATTATTATTATTTTAAATTTTGGAATGCCAATTTAAAAACTTTTTTTGTAGGATGCATGCAAACCTCTAAATGATTTAATGAAAAGAAAATGATACCCAGGGTCAAATGATTAATTAATTTCTGAAACTAATTAGGAACTAGTATCTTACAGCTTCACTGAAAGTATATTACAATTTTAAATAACCATTGCTGTTGTTACTTTGTTGCAATTATCTGTATTGATGGAATCAAATTTTAATGAATTTTATTGGCACAATGACAGGTGGCCTTACATTTGTTCTTGAGAATTTCATGTTGGCAGGAAACTTGCTTTTTCAAATCTTCACAGTTTGAAATGTTATCGGTGTATTGACATGGATTGGCTGAAATTAAAGCAAACATTGAAACATTTTTGGTTCATTCTCCTTCTCATAATAGACTATGCCAATCCCAAGTTAAAACATAACAGACAACCAATTCAGCAAGAATAATATTTGGCAGTACATTTGGTGTTGCATGATACAGAATATCTGAACCATGACCAGAGGCCCACACATTTCCCTTCAATTTCATATAGAGCCCTTGAATCAAACATGCAGTAGGGAAATGCCTTTTAAAATGTATTAATACAATGACTAAAGGTAACATATTATCCTTAGCATAATTCAAGGCTATGTTATTAGCTAAAGACACATGGGATTTTGATTCTCTCCATTGTTATATGGATTAGGCAGAGATAATTTGATATTTTCTTGGGGATCATGATCATATACATCAAGGTTAGCTGTTAGTCTGCTTTTAATGTATTTTATTTTTGAAAATGTACAGAACCTGATTGTGATTCATGTGGTGTAACATGATTATTTTTCATTGTAATGTGATCATCAAGTTGTAGATATACTGAACTGAAATACTGAGATCATTTAGAGTAATTTGAGTCTGTTTAAATACATTCTTCATTCTCTATAATGGGCCATAATTAAATGGATTCAGTTGATACATTACTGCTCAAAAATAAAAACTAAAATCACTTGTACATTGCCATGTTTAAATTAATGGTTTAAATTAATTCCCCCATACTTACTGCACAGTTTGTTACTACAGGAATTTGGACACTTGTCACAAGATGGTCCTTTTTCATAAGGATTAGTCTTGTAATTTCCACTGGAATACAAAAGATAAGATAGTTAAATAATTTTTTGACCTTGTTCTTAAATATTTTCTTCTACAGTATGCCACCACACTGATAGTGGCACTTAGTTGTACAGCACTTTTCTTAGCTACCATTTAAAAATATATAAAAATATAATATATAACAGCAATTATATAATCCATATATTTGTTATAAATATGTAATAAATTAAAATAAATATGCTTATCCAAGATAAATAAATTCTTACATTGGCTATGCTCAAAAATGTCTCCTTCGTTAATTACCTCTTTAATTAACTTATTGGAAGTAACCTAATTTTCGTAATGACTACAGGGATCAGAGAGATGAGGGCAAAGGGATTGATCTTGATCTTTGGGGACTTGTAAGAAAGAGAAAATGAAAGCTACCAAAAGGATGACACCAGAAATTCCATCTTTCCTATACGTATGGAGTAGCAGCCTCAGATAAGGTTGGGACATGCAAGTTAGATAGATTTGCTTACATTGGAGCTAATCTCTAAGGTATCTTCTTCAACTCTGGGGCAGAGTTGATAACTTGTTGGTGTGGATATTGGAGAGTGCAAGATAAGTTGTGATATATAGAGACTAAATGGCATATTGAAATTTCAGGCTATTAGGGACAATCTGAGTACTTTGCTTCTTCCCTTTTCCAACTAAGGGATTTAGATAAAAATTAATAGTTCTGATATCAAACATGGAATAAATCCCTTTCCTAACCACCAGAGGTGTGTGTATATGTGGATTTATGCCAGGTGGTTTGGGTTGACATCTAGATCATTAGAGATATCATTCGAATTGATGTCATTACAGATATATTTTAATATCATGCCTATATAGGTCTGGATTGTATCCTCCAATTAGATCCATGAGGATGTGGACCTTACCTAATCCAAATCTGCTATTTCCTCTTACCACAGAAAAGTACGACACACAATTATTTTATAATAAATATTTGTAAGATAAAATATTTAATAATTAGAAAATGTTCATTTCAAGGTACAGTTTAAATAACTCAAAATAAAAATGATCTGTGTTCATAAGCTTCCTTGATTATTCTTCCTTTATTGGGGAAGAAGGTGAGGAAGTACTATTGCAGATGCATTCTATTGTAGCAACTTTTGGCAAGGGATTACTCTTTTCATTACAGTGACAAAATCCCTTTGAAAACAAACAGTAGGTTACAGAGGCTGTAGGTTTCATTTGAGTAGTTAATTTGGAGGATAAACTAAAATCATCTGAAAAGTCATGAGGGAAGAATATATATATTGAACATCAGAGTTGGGAGGGTCACATAAGTTGTACCTGAAAAATCATCCCTACTAAAAATACTATTGCTGGCAATGCACCATTTAAGTCTTTATATGAAGGCCCCCATTGAGAAGGAGATTACTATGCTCCAAGGCAGCTCATTTTAGTTGGGAATGACAGTACTAATTGTTCAGTCCTTTTTTTTTTTTTCTTTTTTAATTTCCTTGTCATTAAGTCTAAAAATACTACTTTAGAACTATCTACCACCATATTTGATTCTGCTATCTGGGAACTAGTAGAAAAATTCTAATCCCTTTCCCATATAATAGTTTATAAAATATTTGAATAGAACCAACATGTACCCCCAGAATCTCCTCAAGGTAAAAAAAACAACAACTCATTTATTTCAAGCAATCTTCATATAGCATGGGCTTCACCATCCTGGTCACCTTCCTTAGAGTAATTGCCAAATTATCCATATCCCCCCCTAAACTATAATGTATGAAACTGAATACACTTGCCCAAATTTTATCTATCTAGTCAATCAGTCAATAAATATATTTTTAAGGATGTTCTATTTGCAAAGCAATATCAAAAATGCACACATGAGGTGATACAAAGAAAGGTAAAAGACAGTCCCTGTTCTCAAGGAGCTCATAATTTAATATGGGATACAATATGCAAATAGCTATATCTAAATAGGATATATTCAGCATAAATTAGAAATGATACACAAAGGAAATAAATTAGCATTAAGGGTTAGGATAGGCTTTCTGAAAAGTTGGAATTTTAGTTGGTAACTGCAGTAAGCTAGGGGAGTCAAGAGCCAGAGATAATGAGGCAGAACTTTCCAAGAGAAAAATGGGAAAGTTATGGAAAATTCCTGGAATCAGGAGAGGAAGTGTATTATTTGAAGAAAAGGAGACTTTTGTTGTTTCTCTCCAACCTTCCTTCTTCTTAGGTTCCCCCATTACTGTTTTTTATAAATTTATTTTAATGTTATTTTCAGTTCCAAATTCTCTCTCTTACTCTCTATCATCCATTAAGAATGCAAGACTGAGACTTGACTAGATGTAATCAATTGGTAACATGATTATGGATCTAGATATTCAAGAGAAGAAGACAATGAAGAGTTGAATTGATACATTATGAAGTTAAGATGGGGAGAAGAGAGTGGTTAGTACAGGGAAATGACCAGAGAGAGGAATGAGGGGTCAAGGGATCGAAGATCATTGATACAAATGAAGAGTAGGATTGTGTAAGTGAAGACAGATGGAGAGCTAAAAAGTAAAAAAAATTATGATTGTATAAAGAAATTTCAGAATTCTTGAACATGGAGTTGGTATATTTGTCAGTGCTGGCAAGACTGAGCTGACCATCTTTGTGTACAGTTAGGGTAGAGTGTAGTTCATGGTAGGTAAGTAGGTTGAGGAACTGGGTGGTTAGCTTTGTTTTGCTCTTTTTGAGGGACAATCAATATGTAGTTTGAAGTTCCTTGGTATGAAGACTAGGTCCAGAAGGAGAGAAAAAAATTAAGCCAAGTATTGAGTTCATTAATGAAGGAAAAAGAGTGACTTTGGAGGTATGAAGACAATAGCTACCAGGATTTTGATTGGGGAGTAGATATAAATAGCATAGACCTTAATAGAGGAGATGTATCTTCATGATGGAGGAAGGGGGACAATCTGGAAGTGGCAATGTGGGGCAAACAGTCTTTCATATTGTTTATCTTTATATTTCTTTATAGTGGGGGTAAGTTTTCCAGATCTTGTTCACTTCACTTTGTATTAGTTTAAGTCTTTCCAGATTTTTCTGAAACTATCCTCTTTGCCATTTCTTGCAGTACAACAGCATTTCATCACATTCTTATGGAATAACTTGTTCAGCCATTCATCAATTGATTGGCTTTCCCTCAGTTTAGATTTTTTGCTACCACACAAAAAATGCTACAATAAATATCTGCACATATGGGTCATTTTCCTCTTTGTTCCCACTCTGTGGTATAGGCCTAGTATTGGTAGTTTGGGGCAAAATGTATGCATAATTTAATAGTTTTGGGGGCATAGTTCCAAAGTGCCTTCTAAAATTATTGACTAGTGTACACCTCCAATAGCAGTGAGCTGTTACTGTTGAGGATATCATGATTCTCCTAGTTAGTCAGACTTATAACATGTGTCATATTCAACTCTTCACTTTTCCTCATCCCCATATCCAAGCATCTGCCAAGTTTTATCATTTCAACCTTTGTAACATCTTTCATGTAAAACCCCTTCCCTCTGAAAATGCCACCACTCTGATGCAGGACATCATTATTACTTAATTCCTAGATTATTCCAAAACTTTACTATATTTTTCCTCTCAGCCATAAATCTTTCTCCCCTTGAGTCTATTCTCTTTTCAGCTATTAAATTGATTTCCTGAAAGAATAGGTCTGTTTATGACTTTCTCCTATTCAGTATATTCCAGTGACTCCTTTTAAGTTCAAGAACAATAAAAAAGGACCCTCAAAACCGTATAAGCTGTCCTCTTTTTTGCCTTTCCTTTGTACAGGGCCAAATGTCTGACACAGCATCTTGCCTGTCTTCTTACACTTTTCTCAAATATTCTGGGATATAGTGGCACTGGCTTTCTTGCTATTTTTTGTAGAAGACACTCCATGGAACAATTCAAATGTTTTCATTGACTGCTCAATGTGGCTCAAACTCTATCCTTTCTCATTCCTACCATCTGGCTTCTCTAGCTTCATTTATGTCTTTTTTAAATTTAATTTATTTTAATTTTAGAAAAATTTTTTCCTTGGTTACATGATTCATTTTCTTGCTCTCTCTCCCTTCACCCCCTCACCCCTTACCCCCATAGCCAATGCGTATTTCCACTGGTTTCTTCATATGTCATTGATCAAGACCTATTTTCATATTATTGATTAATTGTTCTAGGGTGGTCAGTAAGAGTCTACCTCCCAAATCGTGTCTGCATTAACCCATGCATTCAAGCAGTTGTTTTCCTTCTGTGTTTCCACTCCTTTAGTTCTTCCTCTGAATGTGGGTGGCGTTCTTTACCATAAATCCCTCAGAACTATCCTGGGTCATTGCATTGCTGCTAGTACAGAAGTCTATTACATTAGATTTTACCACAGTGTATCAGTCTCTGTGTACAGTGTTCTCCTGGTTCTCCTCCTTTCAATCTGTATCAATTCCTGGAGGTCATTCCAATTCACATGGAATTCCTTCAGTTTATTATTCCTTTGAGCCCAGTAGCATTCCATCACCAGTATATACCACAGTTTGTTCAGCCATTCCCCAATTGATGGGCATTCATTTATGTCTTACTAAAAGTCTCACCTTCTGTAAGAAGTCTTTCCCAGCAAATCACTTAATGCCAATTGTATTGCCCTTAATTTTTTTAAATTTTGTCTTGGAACCTCCCCCACATACACACACATACACACAAAGAAACTTTTCTCAGTCCTTCTTAATCTTATCATCTTTAAGACAAACTCAATATGCCCCGCATATATTTTGTTTAAACATGGCTCTTTGCATATTGATTCTCAAATTAGACTGTGAGTTTCTTGAAAGCAGACTTTTTTTTTTTTGGCTTTTCTTTGTATTTTTGTTTCTTAATACAATGCTTGGCACATATTAAGCACTTAAAATGCTAATTTACTGATTGAGTAGCTCTAGACAATAACTCAGATATTATTTTGTGGTTAATAAGATATTTTTTGTCACAAACCAAGAGGCAAAAAAGATGGCATTTTTATTATACTAATTTAATAGATATAGAAACTGAGTCTCTGAAAGGTGATACAATTTTCCCATGATCATTAGGTCATTCAGCTCATCAGGATCAGAAATAGATCTTTTACTTTTTCTTCTTCCTTAGAAATCAGGGCTTTTCCCAATATGTTATGTAATTTTACTAATATGAAAGAGTTATCTTGTAATAAAATTAAATTGGAATCTTTTAGAATTTTTTGGAAGTTTATTTCTTCAGTTTTGTACATTTTCCTTTCACTTACTACAACTTAGTATAATTTTCTGAATAAATTCAAGAATTTCAGATACTGCTATCAATGGTACTTTTCTTCATGAATTCCATTGTTTTAACTTACCTTGGGCAGTATTGACACACATAAAAGTATGGAAATGCCGCATTAGGGCAATAGGCTATTCCACATCCAACTTTGTAACTTGAAAACCACACCACCTAGACAGTACAAAGCAAATTACATGAGAATGTTGTATTAAGTCTAATATGCCAAGCAAATCTTCCAGTTATGCAAGAATCCATAATTTCTTCTTTTTTTAAAGGGGTGGGTTGGAGTGCAAGTAATAATTTCTCCTGATGCAAATAAATAACTTTTCCTTATGTTCATAGATTACTTCATCTGTGGTAGGGGATAAAAGAACTAAGAGGTCAACCTTCTGGTGGGCCTCTCTTCAAGAAGGTTCCCAGAAAGCAGACAACTGTAATAGGGTCTGAATTCAAAATCTTTGCCACTTGGTTAATTGCTAAGGGAGCTTATGATACTTTTGCCCTACTTTCATATTAAGCCTTTTAAGCAAAATCCATATGGCACGGTTCTTAGAAAATAAAAAATTTAGACTTCTTCCATGAAGGTTCAGGCCTATTGCAGCTCCAGAGTATATGATGAACTTTCCCTTCTTTACCTTCAAGGTAAAGTATGGAATAATATATGTGGTGTTTATTTTGGTTAGACTTAGCAAGTTTTCTTTTAAGAGTCAAGCAAGCTATCCTAAAAAATTAGTCATTCAAGAAGATTAAGCTTTTAACAATTGGCATGGCTTCTTTGTCATCCACATCATAAAAATTCTCATCCTGGGGGAATTGATATCCTGGATATTTAGTGAAATTTCCATTGCCATGTAGGACATCTTTCTGAACAAGCCTAGATGGAGGGGGAGCAGCAACATTTATTTATTTATTTGTTTGTTCGTTTTTGCTTACCTATTTATTTTTAATACCCTTACCTTTCAGTCTTACAATAAATTCTAAGTATCATTTAAAAAGCAGAAGAATGGTAAAGATTAGGTAATTAGGATCAAGTGACTTCCCCATGGTCACACAGCTGGGAAGTGTCTGAAGCCAGATTTGAACAGAGGACCTCCTGTCTTTAGGCCTTTCTCTCTATCCACTGAGCCATCTTGCTGCCCCCAGCAACATTTTAAAAAAAGTTTTTATTATTTTGTTTTTAATATCACTATTGTTTTGCCAAGTATCTTCTCCTCTTCAGAGAACACCATTAGATATAAGAAATAATATTAACAGACAAAGTAAAGGAAAAAAAGAAAAAGAAATCAGTTTATAATTAGAATATTATCTGAACCTATATCTATTTATCTATCTTAACAAATCCTTAGAGAAATATGAAACAAATTTTTCCCCTTTAGGTTATTTCACCTTCTATTCTACAGATTGTTTTTAACCAATAGTGTAATACTTTTAAATGTAAATAAATTTATTGAATTTTGTTATCTAGAATTATTTCATTGATTTTTAAGCCCAAGACTGAATCACTGGATTGGTTTTATGTGAACTTATTCCAGAATATTTTACTATATAATTCAAAAAATTATTATTTCAGAAAATTCTCCATGGTTATGATTTTGATGCTTGTCCAGTCTTTCTGTAATCCAAAGTCAATAAAGAAAATGAAAAAAAATTGAGTTTCTTCAATAAGAGGAAAATTCTGGTTCAAAAAGATACTCCAAAGGAAGGAGGGGATTTGGGTTTGGTTAGAAATACATTTTTCACCTTTCAGTAAAGAAATATGAAAATTGCTCTGGTCTCTGATAACCCTCATACATCCAACTAGAAGGTATGAACAACCATTTCCTGCGGGTCTCTATAGGGCACTTCATAGGGAGACCAAAAGTTAGCTTTCACTAGACCTAGTAGCCTAGCAGAAAAATAAATCATTCATGTCTATAAACTCACAAAGAGATGCAGGAATTCTAAAGAGAAAATATCCATACTGTTCATTTACATTATCTTCCCTATTTAAAATGGGCAAAACAATTCTATCCTTACCAGTACATAGGCATTCAATAATGAAAAACTTATCTAAGTGGTCTGATTTGTAGAGGAAACATTCCATAGACTACAACTCAGACACATCTATATCATCACTGATTTCCTCATTGCTTACTCTTACAAAAAAGAAAAAGGCCAAACCCTCTTCTTGGCATTTTTATCCTATCTCTTCCCATATCCTCTAGAGTATTTTGCCTCTTCAATCACTCCTTCAACTTAAACCTTTTTCATTTAGCTCTTTACCTTATTTATAAAAAGTGTAATATTTCTTCCAACCTTAAAGAATCTTTCCTTAATATATCTGATCCCCCCAAATTATCATTCCAACTGTGCTCTTCTCATAGTCAAACTTAAAAAAAGACACCTACATTTATTTCTATCACCTATTGATCTTCCACCCAATATGATATCTCTTGATATCAAGTCTCTAACAGAAACACAATAAAAATTTCTCTCTCTACAGTTAACAGTAAATTCTTTTTCTAAGCTTTACTTCTATTTTTTGTTTTCTATGCCTTTCACTTCTAAATATATCATTCCCTCTTTCCCTACTCAACAATTGATATATACATAATTTCCATATATATCTAAAATAGTTGCCCAAATCTAAAAGACCAACTGAAACCAGTAAACGTAATGTTCTATATCTGTAGTTTACTAGTTTTTCAAATAAGGAAGGGAAGAATGTATTCTCATGCGTTCGCTAATTCAAGCTTGCACATTTCAAACACAAAATATTAGATTGATTTCTGTCATCACTAGGCTCAGGTTCCACTTTTTACAGCAATATTTTCTAAATCCCAGTAGAGGTTAGTTAGCATTCCCTCCTCAAAATATACTGAATTTATTAGTTATTTAAATTTTATATTGTTCCCTCACATCCTCAATGGAATCCAAACTCCTTGAATTCAACAATTGTTCTCTTGATTTTTTTTAACTTTTTGTTCCTCTGCATTCCCACTAATTATCATAGTTCTTTATACATAGGAGGTGCTTACTTTTGTTGAATTAATTTCTTTAAGTCTAGAAATTGTAGCCAAAAAGGAAATGAGGTTAGTTTGGTGGGGCTCTTTAGTAAATAACCTGAGATTATTGAAGTCTATCTTGCCATTATATTTTTGCAAATAAAAAAAATCCCAAGTTAAAAATAGGGGAGTAGATTTTATAATCTTGGTTAAAAAATAGGGTGCATCATCCCAGCTTGTATTTTAAAATGAGGTTAACAAGCCTTTTGTTAATATGACTTATAAAAACAATAAGGCTTACATTATCTGTATTTTGAAGAATGAATGAAAAATGATAATTTTTAAATAATACAAAACAGAAAAATCAATTTAATAAATTGGATTAAGACAGCAGATCTACACTTAGAAGTGATTTTAAAACTCAGGCCTAGAGTCAGAGGACCTGGCCTCAACTCTGACCTCAGACTTCCTATCTGTTTAATCTTAGACTAGTTATTTTATCACAATTGCCTACCACTTTTCTGCACTGAAAGGGATACTTAGTATCAATTCTAAGACTTTCTGAAAAAGTAAGGTACTTTTTAAAAAACAAATTCTCTTCTTTTTACAACTAAGGAAACTAAAGCCAGAGAAGTTAATTGATTCATCTGAGGTTAAATAGGTAATATGTGGGCAGAGTCAAGATTAAGTTTAAATTCCCATAAAATCAAGTTTAGGGTTCTTTTTTTATTGTACCACTGATGCCTATTGAAAAAAATCAATCTTCCCAAATTATTTCTATTCCTTACCTGTGTATAATGTCCAATTGGTTTTGTTGGGTCAATTGCTCCTTTTCCATATTCAAAATTTGAAACTTCATCATACCAGTCTTGGATAGCCTTTGACCATTTCATGGGAACAGTTGACATAAAAAGATTTTCACCACATGGATTTCCTGAGAAGAAAATCAAATATTCATGATGAGAGGATAATATTTGTAACTAAATCTTTAAAAACCTCTCTGAAGAATATAGATTATTTTCCTGTATCTTTAAGAGGCAATACAGTCTTGAGAAACTAAAATTTTAATTGTCATACGGGAACATCTATTTCTTAAGTTGTAGGGTAGAAGAGAACAATAGAGAGAAGTAGGATGAGAATAACTGATATTTTGAGAGAAATGTTTCACTTTTATAGATGAGAAATATGAAAACAAATTCTGGAAAAAATATGATTAGTATTCTGAATAAACTGAAATGTGAGGTTGTGTTGTCAGAAAACAATAACTATACTGATGGACAGAAGGGACTGTAATTTTTCTCACAATTAATACTTTGTAAATATATTTTAATTTTATTTTCTGATACGTGACTAAAAGTATAGTCAATAATATTGATTTTTATTCAAGTCCAAGAGATTGGATGTTGGAGTAGCATTGATAATAATTTCTCTCTCTTTCTTTTTCTCCCTCTCTCTTTTTTTTCTCTCTCCCCTCACATAAATAAATAAAGAACCAACAAAATGGATAAATAAAAAAACAAATAAATAAATATATACACACAGCCACCCCACCATGGATAATATATATTTTATATGTATACATACTGCATATACTACATAGATATTACATTAATTTCTACAAGACAACTTCCCCCACTTTTAAACTAAAATTTTTCTTCTACTGGAAGCCTTCTCTAATCCTTTTTAAATCTAGGCCCTTCTGTCTGTTAATCATTTTCTATTTATGATCTATATAGCTTACTTTTTATATATTTTTTGCATATTGTCTCCTCCATTAGATTATAGGCTAACTGAGGCCAGGAATATCCTTTGCCTCTTTTTCTATTTCCAACACTTAGTATAGTGCCTGGCAAATTGTAAGCATTTAATAAATGCTTATTGATTGATATCTGTATTATCTATATTTAGATCTATTTTAAGATCTATTTATCTAGATCTTTTTGAAATCTTGATACATGGCTATATAAATATAGATTGATATAGATATCTAAATATATACATTATACATCTATCTATCTGTCTATCTGCCTCTCTTTATATTTATGAAGAAAGACAAGTGTCAGAGGAATTGTAGGAAGAAATACATAATATTGTACTCTTAACTATATATAAGAAGCCATTAAACTGTGAATAAATGTTAACCCCCTATTACCACTGTTAGGTATATACTATATCTCAAAGAAGTCAAAGGGAGGAGGAAAGGTCTCATATATTCCCATATTTACAACTACATTTTTGTAGCAACGAATTATTAATCAAGTGGGTACCCATCAACTGAGAATTGTTTGAACAAAGTATGTTGTATCAATGCAAAATAAATTTATTAATGTGTAAAAAATACAACAAGAGAGTAAAAACCCTAAATGAGTGAGTGGCTGGGAAGATGGAAGCTTAGATGGAGCAAATCTTCAGAGCTCCACACCCTTTCCACACCAAGATAAAAGACAAAGAGCTTCCAGAAGAAAGAAAATCAAATCTAAAAGCAGGACAGAGCAGGGGAATCCTACTGCTGGCCAGCTCAAGAGGTATACAAAGAAAAAGGCTTGAATTCTAGAACTGTTGGGTCTGAGGGTATAGAAGAGGAATCCCAGGACCCCTCCCTCATGAGCTGTGTGGAGTAGTCTCCAGTGGTTCCTGAAATCTCTAGGCAGGCAAACACACCAACCAGCAGAGAGGGCCTTGCTGAAGCCAGACTCAAGGACACAATAAAACACAGACTCAGACACCAGTGAGGTGGCTAGAGGAAAAGGCGGAGAAACACAGCAAAAACACTTGGAAGATGGAGGCTTAGATGGAGCAAAACTTCAGACCTATGTACCTTACCACACTGTGATGAAAAAACAAAGCACTTTGAGAGGAAAGAAAACCAAATCTAACAACAGGACAGAGCAGGGGAACCAACTGTTGGACAGCTCAGCAAAGACACTCCATCTTGCTCCCCCACCCCATTTCTCTTGAGGTTTTAGCCTCAGGACACATTAAGCTCTACACATTAACCCAGTCCAGGCTTAATCCCATCAGTTGGACAGATCAGAAGTCTTTAGAGGGCAGGGAAACACTAACCCACTCCCTCATAGACTGAAGAGAAAGTAACTACAAACCTCCATTGCCAGCTGGGGGAAGATCGTTCATCAAAGCTCATTAAATCCATCTGCTTAAACTAATCAACTAATCAGCTAGCAGAACAGAGACGGAAAAAATATGAGTAAATAACAGAAAAAGAGAAAAAACTACAATTGACAACTTCTTTCCAGGAAGTGAACAAAGAGCAAATGAAATAGAAGATCAGGAAGTTCCAGTGAATTGGACACAGGCTTTGAAATACCTCAAAATTCAGTTAACTTAAGAGAGGAAGAAGGTATTTGGAAAAAGGAAATACATAAACTAAAACAAGAAAATAAAGTCTTAATATCCAAAATTGACCAGCTCGAAAATGAAGCAAAGAGGGTGAAAGGTGATTTACAAAGAAAATCAGACCAGAAGTAGAAGGATGACCAAAAAGCCAGGGATGAAATTCTATCTTAAAAAATAGAATTCAACAACTAGAAGCAAATGACTTCACAAGGCAGCAAGAATATATAAAACAGATTTTTTTAAAAAATGAAAATTTGAGGAGAATATGAAACACCTCAATGACACAACCACAGACCTGAAAACAGATCTTGAAGAGACAATTTAAAAATCTTTGGTCTACAAGGACATCACAACAAAAGGAAAAGCCTGGACATCATCCTACAGGAAAATACCCAAAAAAATGGTCCTGACATTCTCGAACAAGAGGGAAAATAGGAAATTGAAAGAATCCACAGATCACCTCCTACATTTAATCCACAACTGACAACTCCCAGGAATATTATAGCCAAATTAAAAAACTACCAGACTGGAGCAGACTTCTGGGTTAAGATGGCTACAGAGTGGAAGCAGCATGCTTAATCTCTCCCAACCCACCTACACATGACTCCTCAAAAGGACACAAAAACCAAATGCAGATGAACTAAGTTCCCTCACAATAGAGTCCAGCATTGAAGGTATGTGGGATCTGGGCATTTACATGCTATAAGGGGGTGAAATAGCTTTCACTAAAATACAAACTGAGCAACCCCCCCCACATACACACACCATCTACAGTGCCAAAGCCAGCACACAAAAGTTCCAGCAAGCTTAGGGCATTCATTATGTTCTTGGCAGCTACCTGGGATCACAAGGTCCTGCTCCTGAAAGCAGCAAGACTTAAGACCACAAGAGGCTAAAGAATGAAAACTTTGAAAGCAGACCTTGAGTGCAGGCATGGACCTTGGGTGGGGACCCAGTGCGGAGGGGTGAATGTGGAAGCAGTGCCCTGAGACTGTTAAAGAAGTCTAGGGCAGAGGAGCAACCAAGGGGACAACCAGGAAACTTGACCCTGAGAACAGCTAGGCTTGAGACCCCAGGAGCCTAAAGAACTCAGACCTTGGGTTTGAGGATAAAGCTGAGAGGGCTGCAATAATATTAAGAAAAATGGGAAAACAAACAAAATAGAGTAAATTTATATTCCATAAAAAAGCACATGGGGCAAAAAGGGGAGAAGACCAATACAATGGAAGGGTAAAGAAGTTGGAGAGAGGAAATACTTAATTCTTAAGTGCATTGAAATTAATGTAAAGAGGGAAGAACAATCAGATGCATTGGGGCAGAGAACTGATATGCAACCTATAGAGAAGCAGAAGGGTAACAAACAGACTGGTGGGTAGGGAAGCAATACTAGGGAGGGAGAAGGTGGGGGTAAAAAGACCCTAAAGATAAATAAGAGGGGAACAAGAATGGAGGGGGAGAGAGGGCAGTACAATAAGGGAGGGAATTAGGGGAACTGATTAAAAACAAAACACTAGTATAGAAAGAAATAGTGAACAAAGAAAGGGCAAGACAAGGAGAGGGAATCAAAATGTCTGGGAATACACAGTTGATAATTATAACTCTGAATGTGAATGGGATGAACTCGCCCATATAACAGAAGCAAATAGCAAAGTGGATTAGAAATCAAAATCCTACCATATTTTGTCTATAAGAAACACACATGAGACAGGCAGACACATTGAGTAAAAATGAAAGGCTGGAGCAAAATCCATTGGACTTCAACTGAGAAAAAGAAGGCAGGAGTTGCAATAATGATTTCTGAGAAAGCCAAAATAAAAATAGATCTGGTTAAAGGAGTTAGAAAAGGTAATTATATCTTGATAAAAGCAGTATAAACAATGAAGAAATAGCAGTACTCAACATGCATGCACCAAATGGTATAGCATCTAAATTTCTAAAGGAGAAACTAACAGAGTTCAAGGAGGAAATAGATAAAAATATACTAGTAAAGACCTAAACCTTTCCCTATCAGATCTAGATAAATCAAACCAAAAAATAAATAAGAAAGAGATGAGAGGTGAATGAAAATCTAGAAAAATTAGAGGTAATAAATGTGTGGAGAAAAATAAATAGGAACAAAAAGGAATACATCTTCTTTTCAGCAGCACATGGAACAATCACAAAGATAGACCATCTGCTAATGCATAGAAACATGGCAAAGAAATGCAAAAAAAGCAGAAATAATAAATGCAACCTAATCAGATCATAATGCAATAAAAATAGTTATTAGCAAGGATACATGGATAGGCAAATAAAAAACTAATTGGAAATTAAATAATATGATTCTCCAAAATAAGTTAGATAAAGAACAAATCATAGAAGCAATAATTTCATTGAAGACAATGATAATGATGAGACATCTTACCAAAACTTATGGGATGCAGCCAAAGCAGTTCTAAGGGGAAAATGTAAATCACTGAGTGCATATATCAACAAATTAGGGAGGTCAGAGATTAATAAATTGGGCATGCAATTTAAAAAACTAGAAAATGAACAAATTAAAAATCCCCAGTTGAAAACTAAATTAGAAATACTAAAAATCAAAGGAGAAATTAATGAAATCAAAAGTAAAATAATTATTAAATTAATAAATAAGCCTAGAAGCTGATATTTTGAAAAAAACAAATAGACAAAATACTGGTAAATGTAATAAAAAAAGGAAAGAAGAAAACCAAATTAACAGTATCAAAGATGAAAAGGGAGACCTCACCTCTAATGAAGAGGAACTTAAGGCAATCATTAAAAACTATTTTGCCCAATTACATGGCAATAAATATAGCAATCAAGGTGATATGGATGAATATTTACAAAAATATAAATTGCCTATATTAACAGCAGAAGAAATAGAATACTTAAATAACCCAATATCAGAAAAAGAGACTGAAAAAGTCTTCAAAGAACTCCCTAAGAAAAAGTAACCACCTGTTGGATTCACAAGTAAATTCTATAAAACATTCAAAGAACAACTAATCCCAATACTATACAAATTGTTTGACATAATAAGCAAAGAAGGAGTTCTACAAAGATCCTTTTATGACACTAATATGGTACTGATTCCAAAGCTAGGCAGACCCAAAAAAGAGAAAGAAAACTACAGACCAATCTCCCTAATGAATATAGATGCATAAATCTTAAATAGAATATTAGCAAAAAACACTCCAGCAAGTGATCAAGAGGGTTATCCATCATGATCAGATGGGATTTATACCAGGAATGCAAGGATGGTTCAACATTATGTTATTATTAAAAATGATGAGGGCCGAGATAAAAAGGAAGAATAGTATTTTAATAAAAGCCATGCTGATAGAGATAAGCTGACCACGCGCCTGTAAGAAACCTATTCCAACCTCACCTCCGCCATTTACCTCCTCTCTCCACGAGCCCAAGTAGCTAAAGAGCCAGGTAGCTAAAGAGCCAGGTAGCTAAAGAGGAAGTTCAAAGTCACTTCTCCCCTATTTAAAACAGTCCCTCACCTTGAATACGTCATCCAAAACAGGAAACCCATTAGGGATCACGGGAAATGTAGTTCCAAGTATCCCAAGTGATTTTAAATGACACATAACCCCCCTGAGATCTGTTTAAAAAGACTGGTCTTTTTCAGTGGATCTTAAACCAAAAGAAATAGTGCTAAGAAAAGCACAAAGGTCATGGAGACTGACCGACCAATCCAATGGGATTAATGAGAACATCTGCACAGTGCCAAGGAGCACAAGGTCAAAGGGACATGCATACACAGGTGGGATTCAGGTGCTCCCACGCCAACACTAAGGACTTGAACTCAGTGTAAGAATCGAAGCTGCAACGCTTACCATATGTTAAGACGTAGGACTCTCCAAACTACACTGCCAGTCAGGTACCACAGGTTGGCTATCATCTGGCTCACCCATATATTCCTGAGAGTGAAGGGAATGACATACACTTCCCTTGCATATAAATCTGGTCCTTTTTTCTCTCTTATAGAATGGCAACTTCCTGTAGTCTTAGCTGCAAATGGGTAAGTGCAGTATTACTGCATTGTGTCCTACAGACTAGTAGGATGGAAATTATAGTTGATTAGACCCTAATACAAGGGCCTGTTATAATTTTATTTTGTTTCTTCAAAAATTTTATATACATAGCTTTTGATATTTTGATTTTGATTTTAATGCTTTTCTTTTCAAAAGTTTCAATTTTCTTCTATTTTCTTCTATTTTTTTTCTTTCTTCTTTTTCTTTTGAATTTTACTCATACAACCCCATGACTCAACTATATATCTTGAGCTGATCTGGGTATTTCTTTCTAAATACCCACCTCAGGGGGGATAGTATTTTTATGAAATCCAAGATTTAATTTTCGTTTTTGTTTGAGAAAAATTCTCAGGGAAAGAAACTTGCTGATTCCTTAATACAGAGAATGAACTGTTTGCAGAGAGATGCCTGAAGAACCTACATTAATCAAGAGATCCAAAATGAACTTTGGGTTGCAATTGATTGAACTGACGGGGTTGTTGCATTGAGCGATCCAGAATGAACTTTGGGTACTAATGAATGGACTGATGGATTTTGAACAGCTACTTTAATTGTACATGTTATACCAATAGGGGACTGCCCCCAATTGGTTTCTTGTCAATGAGCTTAGCAAAACATTGGCTTTGCTTTCTCTCTTTTCCATTTCCCTCTTATCTCTAACTATTGTAGTTAGAAGACCTTTGTGAGTATAAGATGTTTATGTAAAATGATCACTTGGGGTGACTAGGCACCCAAAATGATCATCAGGGGGGATTGTGTAAATGGAATTAGTTCCAGCCCATTCATAGTTAGACTTGTACTTAAACCTAGGCATAGAAATGATGTAATCCTCACCTTCCATAGTGGGGAGGGGAGACGAGTTACCCACACGTGACAATAAGTAACAAATCAAGAACAGGGGACTGCCCTTTGGGCAGTCCAAATCAATGTAGAGACTTCCATTTGCCCATTTGAATTAGCAGTGGACCCACAGGAAGTGATGAAGGACACTATCTCTTTAAGTGTGTGAGTTACTTCCTGTTGAGCAGTTCCCAATTCGAACTTGGTGATGAAGGATCTCCTAAGACCACAGACAGCTTACACTCTGTATTGTTACATGGGTAAGTTAGGCTGACTTCCTTGGCCTAGTTAGGCCGCTTCTAAACTCTGCCTATATGGCTGTTGGGCCTTGTGGCTTACAGCTTCATTTATTTAGCCTTTTCACCTTCTCTCTCGTCCAGGCCTGACCAGGCCTGGACTAGCCTCTCCCTTTCTCTTTATTCCTATACTTTACCTTCCTGATTGTAAATAAACTTGCCTCAACCCCTTGCTGACTTGGGTCTGATTTAATTACGGAATCAACCTGAATTGTTGATTCCTGGCAGCCACACTTTAAATATATATCTATAATACATAAATTTTTCCCTCTTACAATTAGGAAAACCAACCACATAACTGACCATATCAACAAGCAAACCAATAAAAAGCACATGATTATCTCAATAGATGCTGAAAAAGCCTTTGACAAAATACAACACCCATTCCTCTTGAAAACACTAGAAAGTATAGGAAAGGAGAAGGGCCTTTCCTAAAAATAATAAACAGTATATATCTTAAACCATCAACGAGCATCAAATGCAATGGGGATAAATTAGAAGACTTCCCAATAAGATCAGGAGTGAAACAAGGATGCCTATTATCACCTCTATTATTTAACATTGTACTAGAAACACTAGCAGTAGCAATTAGAGAAGAAAAAGAAATTGAAGGTATTAAAATAGACAATGAGGAGAATAAACTATCACTCTTTGCAGATGATACAATGGTCTACTTAAAAATTCTAAAGAATAAACTAAAAAGCTAGTAGAAATAATCAACAACTTTAGCAAATTTGCAGGACACAAAATAAATGCACATAAATCATCAGCATTTCTATATATTTCCAACATCACAGCAGTGAGTTTTGTTTTAGCATGATATACTAATGATGAATTAAAGTTGGATATAAGCAGTGGAGCTCACATATTGGAACAGATCACCAAGAAAATTATTAAAGAATCAGTAGAAAGGAGGAAAAGATAGATAATTTCCATTAGTCAGCTTACCAACTAATCAAAAGAAATGCTAACAGTTATGGGACAGGAAACTAAAATGAGTGTTATGACATCAATGTAAATTAAATTATCATTGCTATTATTTTATTTTTTCAATTGTATTTAATATGTTATTCAACATTAAACTATTGTATTTTGAGCACTTTAAAATGTAATAATGAATAAATGCTGAATTTTTCTTCAGTGTCAAGAGATCTACTCATTTTTTCAAACTACTTTTGTTGTTACTTGCATAATTTCTGAATAGACATTGTTTCATGGGTATTTGTCTTACCTTCACAGAAGTTTAGTTCCCTTAGGCCAGTGATGGGCAAACTTTTTAAAGAGGGGGGTCAAAGGAAAGGAAACACTCATCTGTCAGTCTGTTTCTAAGGCAACTCTTACAAAGTTTCATTGTATTGTATCCTATTCATTGTATTCGTCAGATTTGGAATAATGTCCTGTGGCAGGATAAAAGTTTCAGCCCCGCCCCCATCTGGCCCACAGGGTCTTAGTTTGCCCATCACTGCCTTAGGCTAATCCATGTCATTTACTTCTACATATTTTCCATATAACCTGGCACAGTGTTGGGTATAAATATTTGGACGTTGATTAATAAGTGTTTTAGAAAGATGGGGTAGGGATTAGACTTTTTTTTACTTTAAGAATAACAACTGATATCAACACCTTCATTGCAAATTGAATTTTCTTCAATATTTGCTTGGAGTAGTGAGGGATTAAGTGTTTCAAGGTTAAACAATATATAGTCAGTATGTGTCATAGATAAGACATGAACTTATCCAAACCTGATCAGCTTTCTATCCCCAGTGCCAAATTGCCTCTGTTTTAAGACAAGATAATTATTTTTAATTGCAAATATAAAAAAACACACCTTTTCAGAGCCTACCCCTCTGCATTACTAACAGTATTTTCACTAAGCATGAGTTCATTTTCTAAAATATGAGTGTACTCTTTACTGAGCTAGTTATATCCCATTCTATATATTTCCCTAAGTGGAAACATATGTCTGTGAAAAACAGTAGAGAGTATTGAGGCTATCTCACAATTTAGATATGATGTTTCTTATTGAATGGGGAATATATTGATACCTATATGATAGTGATGAAAAGTATAAATAACTCCAAAAGAAAATATTTGTGAAATCCATAAGCTGACATCCACAATGATAAACTGGGTTCAAGAAGTGGTATAAAAGATACTATTGATGATATGTATGATTGAAATCAGAGAAAGGTTCATCATATAGTAAGAATGAGAGAAAAGATGAAAAGTCTAAATGAAAAGAATCAAGTGAAGTCCTCTAACACTTTGAATGGGTCATCTTTTGAGTTGTCACAGAAAAATATAGAAGCAGAGCCAAGATGACAGAGTTGGAGGAAGCATTTCAGTGAGAACCTCCCCCCCCCACCATACTCTTCCAAAGAAATCTACAAAGTGCAAATCCAGACGGAGAGTTGAGGAGGACCAACTGAATGGGGAAAATCTAAGGAAAAATGCCATAATGAGTCATTTTTTTGACAGACCAGTTCAGTGTAAAGAGACAGAGAAGAATCACTGATCAAATCATAGTATATAAATGCAATGGGAAGTGATTATAGTATAAGAAAGATGAGCTTTTCAGAGAAATCTGGGAAGACATGACACAATGAAATGAACAGAAAAAGGAGAACAATTTATATGAATACAATAATATGGTAAAGACAAAAAACTTTAAAGAAATAAGAATTCTAACCAATGCTTTGACCAATGACAATTTCACAGGAACAACAGTGAAACATGCCACCAATCTCTTATAGAGAATGGCTCAGAACATAGAATGAGACTATATGTGTGTATGTGTGTACATGGCATAGTCAACTTGTTCATTAATTTTGCTTAATTATACATGCTTGTAAAATCTATTTTGTTTTCCATCTCAATTGAGGGGGGCAGATTTTTTACTGATTGAAAAATAAATAATTTTTAAAAAGAAAGAAGTAAGGTCATAGATTTAGTGTTCTTAAATACTGTAGAGGAGTTCAATCCACTTATTTTTAGAAAGGAATAACTTGAGGTCAAAGAGGTCAAGTAAGTCTTTAATTAAGAACACAGAGAAGGTAACAAGAAGCACAATATGGGGTGCTAGAAGGATATTTCAATCTGTACAAGGGAAGACGTTGTCATCGTAATAAGGTCACAAATGCTTCAAAGTGTTGTATCAGAACAAATTTAGTCACTGTCATAAACTGACTCATTAAGGGTAGATTTTCACTTACCTATTGTTCTATCCTTTATCGTACTGTGTTGTAAAGTGCATTTATTTGCCCAAGCCTGGGCTGATTCTTGTGCTTCTGGGCTCCATTTCTTAAAGAAAAAGAAAAATATGTACACAAAAGTGAAAATTTAAGTTCAAATTTTTAATCAGTTCACTTCAAGCATTATCTGTTATAGCAAGTGGATTGTTTTAGTTTAAAGATAATGTTAAGATATAAAAAATTAGATTAGGCACCATATCTGCCCTCATGAACATTATTCTAGGCTACTTAGAGAAAAGATATAAAAAATAAAGAATAATAATATATGACATGTTCGATAATAATAAATATAAATTATTCTAGTAATGCTCATCCTCCAAGTATTCAATAATGATGAAAATATATAATTTGTATGCCACTTTACTGTTTATAAGATAACTTTTTTCATAATAATATCATAAAGCAAGGAGTATAACTTTTATTTTTTTCCTTTAAATATATGTCTTAAAGTTATTGGAATATTATAAGGTTACACAGCTAGATAGGGCTACAACCAAGATTCAGATCAATTCTTTTTTAAAAAAGACTTATTTATTCTTCCAGTTACAGGTAGAAATAATTTTTGATAATTGTCCAGCATTTTAGGATCCAGATTTTCTCCCCTCTAGGGACTAGGAAGCTGGGTGGCTCATTGGATTGAGAGTCAGGCCTAGAAATGGGAGTTCCTAGGTTCAAATCTGGCCTCAGACACTTCTGAGCTATGTGATCCTGGGCCAGTCACTTAACCCCCATTGTCCAGCCCTCTGAGCTTTAGGCAAAAAGATCAGTAGTTATTACTTAATACTTAGTACCATCATCTACCCCAAAGTGGGAATTAGGTCCTTGTCCCAAGTCCAGATTAGAATTCCTTGGACTGGGGTTCCATACTTCTCCACAGGTTTGAAATTTCAAGGGGTATGGTTTAGCTTGTACCTTTATTTGCTCAGTAGGGGTCTCAGGATCTGGATGTTGGCTTGAGCATAGGTTCCTGAACCTCAGACAGCAAATGTGGGTTGGGTGAGTGTGGCTTGCTCTTGGCTTGCTCCTCCCTCTTTTCTACAGCTTCTTGTTGGGTCTGCTCTCCTCTCATTGCAGTGCCCCAGATTTTCTCTGCCTACCTTTTAGGTTTTTCTTTTCTTGAAAGTGGTTTCACCCTGTCTCCTTGTTGGTTCTTTCCGTCCTGTGTTTGTTTTGTGGACATATTTTAATCTTGGATGAGGAGGTTTCTCATGGTGGCACAAAGCTGCTGAGGATTACTCTGCTATCTTGGCTCACCCCCCTCTTCCCCAAACTCCATATATCATTACTTCTTAATTAAGACATCATCATTGCAAACTACAACCCCTTATCCATACTTCATCCCAACCCCAAGATTAACGCTTACCATCTTTAACATGTTATTTGCAGCAGGTTTGACATTTGCTCTCAGGTCATTGTGCTTATTCACTATTTCCTCTTGGATATTATTATTTTTAGTTGATAGTGATTCAAAGGTTGGATTCTATGAGAAAAATATGAAGTAATATCATACTAAGCTTAATTTTCAAAATTTAATATAGGTTCTAATGCATTGATTTTTAAAAATATTTTAAGAAGTTATTTTGTTATTATAAAATGTTATAACCAACACAAGAAATTTCTGCCATTCTTGTAAAATAGAAGAATATCTCTTAAAGTTCCAAGATGGGTTAAGAAATATCCTGACTTCATACAAACAATTCTTGAGCTTCAGAGAAGGCTTAGCCAAAATAAGTTCAGAAAGATAAATATCTACCATATTATTATATCTTTCACCACATGAGTTTTCCACTGCAATATTTCAGGGAAGAGATTCCACCATTTCTGATAAACAGTATGTATATTTGACCTATGCTGCAATTTAATTTAAATCAATGGTGATAACAATATCAAGGACTGATACTGAGTAGCAAGTACAACATATCCACTATGCATTTATTGAAAGAAGTGTCATGGAATAATAGAAGGGGAGCTGTCCTTAAAAAACAACATGCTTCTTACATTTGCTTGATCTGTGACCTTTGCCAATTAATTTACCTTCCTATTACAAGAGGCAACTATATAAGACTAAGTTCCAGAGAAGGTATTCACCTGAATTGGTAGAAGGAAGTTTCCTCATGTGTATTTCCAATATAAATGAAATTAATGAACTAATGTCCATTAATTACCCCTTTACCTTTCCCAATGTTTGGGAACCCCACCCTCCTCACTTTTTTCCTACCTCTCCTGACCCATTGATGATATTTTATGAAGAGGAATTTCATGTATCTACCTGGCACATTGGTACCAAATGACCATCTATTTTATCAGAGGAATTCATATGATTCTGAATAGTAATACTTCTCAGTAATTTCTAATGTTATGAAATGGATGAGAATAAAGATAATCCTAGGCCCAAAATAATTTGTTCCTCTGTTAATAAAGGATTTCATAGGGAAATCCTTTATTAACAGAGGAACAGAAATTATTATTGTTATTATTCAGAATTATATGCCACATTTTTAGCAAACTTAAGTGGTCATTGGCCTTAGTCTTATTTCCAAAGCAATGAGTGAATCCTGTGAAGTGATTTGACATTCAAAATATTCAATATATTTTCATTGATATACAACCAAAGCACAATTAACACTATGAGTAACACAAATTGGAATACCTACAGCTAGTTCAGAACATTTATTACACATACTAATTAAGACCAACTACATCTCAATTGAACTCTCAAAATCACTGAACACAGGATTTTGAATGTCATAAAATATATTAAATATGAAATATATGAAGTAATTACATGTTTGTAAGAGGGTCCTAAGGGGCCCTGACAAATATTTGAGGGTCCTGAAGAGGTGAAGAGAATGAGACATAGGGAGAAGGATGACATGTGTCAGGCGGGCCAATGAAGCTGGTAGCAATCAGAGGTGAGGTTTATTGATCACAGCTAGTATTTTATAGAGAAAATGACATAGGCTAAGGGATTAGGTAAGCTTTTTACATGGACAATGGTTAGGAATGATTTACAACCTTAGTACAATGACTTAGTTTACCTCACTGAAACTTAGAATTTTCTATAGGATAATAATTCAATATGACAATGTGTAACCATCTAGTCTAGATTCTTAGGGAAATGTTTGGCTTCAGTGGGTAAAAAAAGAACAACTAGGGACAGCAAGCAACTTATAAGGTGCTTTGGATGAGATGATATGTGCCTGGTTCTAGTTAGCTGATGGCTCTAATTTTATCGGGGCCTACTCTCACTACCAGTGGCTACACATGTTAGTATCCACAAATATTTATTACCAGTATTGTTATAAGGAAGAGAGGGTTTTAGCAAGGGAGGTTGGTCTGCAGGGGTTCAGATGCAGGAGGAAAGATTCTGGAATGTTGAAGGAGAGGTTATACTGGTAACAGGGATTTGGCTGTCTCTCTCTGGATTTACCCAGGGAGACTGGCTGTCTGTCCTTTGGTTGTGGATCTATCTTGATTCCTTATCTTGCCTGCTGCTTTACTGTTATCTGTGGTGTTTCCCTTGTGATCCTGAACTATCTGGCTTCTGAGTGTAAGACAAGGTCTGGGTCCTTTTGGATCCAGGACCTTTCCCTGGTCTCTGCCAAGCTTGCCATAGACCATTACCTCTAAATCCAACTGGGGGTTGGGGGGTTAGTGCAGATTTAGCTAGAGCAGGGACTAGGATCTTTAGGTCAGAAAGATGAGGGATTAGTGTAGACCAAAATCTCTGTGAAGACTCTCCGCCAAGGGACATTTAGATTCTGGAACTTTTAGTTAGTGAAACTAGTTTCAGGGTCATCCTAAATCCTATCTAGCCTTTCTCTATTAGAATAAACACAACTTACCTGTTACTGAGTGGTCTGTGTATTGGTCTCAGACAAGGCTTTGCCTTGGTCAGAGTTAACTGTTGGCTTTAATTCCACATTGTAATATCTTGTTACTGGCCCAATCTAATGCATCTCATCCCAATCCAAAACCATCCAGTTGCAGTATGAAACTAGGAAACTAATAACAGAAATCCAAGTTTCCTCTATTCATCTAATAGGAATAATAACTGCATCTGTATCACAAAGTTGTAGTGAAGATAAAATGAGATAATATATGAAGAGTGCTTTCAAAACCTTAAAGTGCTCCATAAATTTTTGCTAGAAGAAATTACTTCTGACCTTGGATTAACTGGGCTAATAAGACCCAGAACTGAGCAAATATAAGGTAAGAAAAGCAATATGACAAGTAAATGAATGCAGGAACAACTATTTATTTAGCGCATTATATGAACAGCATTGACTGGTGATAGAGATATGTTTGTAGGCATTTATCTAGAACATAAGACTGATACTATTGGCACTGACTCCAATCAATGATTTTTATCTATAGACATTCAAACAACAGTTTAGTAAAAAAGGCATTTAAAGAATTTGACAGGGGGAATGAATTTAGGAGAGGGGTATGTAAGAACTGATGAGGGAAAAGAATCATTGTCATCTAACTTTGTGCCTCTTTATCCAAAAATATTAGGTACCCTCTTCAGTGGTTCAATGTCTTGAACCTAAAATGGCTTAAATATGAAAGCTTAGAGTATATAATATAGAAATGACTTTTCCTGAGAGGCTCACTTGGTCAGGCACAGAAAAATTCTTAATATATTGAAGGAAGTTATCAATCAATCATCATACCTGAGTAGCACAAGATGAAAGCAGTAGAGTAGTTAAGCAGAGCAGCACATGGAAGAGAATCATTGCTGAAAAACAAAAATAATAAAAACATGTAAAATTTTGTTCTTGACCATCATCATCTTTAAAAACATTAGTGGTCTATATGATTGTGATTGAATATTATTGTGCTATAACAAATGAGAGGCAGAATTATTTCAAAAATAACTGGAAATATTTACATGAATGGATGCAGAGTGAAACAAGAAGAATCAGAACATTGTACATAGTAATAGCAATATTGTAGAATGATCAACTGTGAAAGACTTAGCTACACATAGCTTAGCAATAAAATGATCCAAGACAATTCTGAACAAAGAATGCTCTCCACCTCCAAAGCAAAAAACCACTGGAATCAGAATGCAGATTAAAGCATACTATTTTTCATTTGAGAGTTTGGGTTTTTATGAATATTCTCTTATGACAATAATCAACATGGAAATGTTTTGCATGATAATACATGTAAAATCCAGATAAAATTGCTTACCCATGTTCAGGAGGGGAGGAGACAATTTGTATCTTATAATTTTTGAAAACATCTTTTGAAAATTGTTACTATATTAATTGGGAAAATGAGATGTTAAAAAAATTAATGGTCAGCTAGGCAGCAAGCACAGTAGAAAGAGTGTGATACCTGGAGACCATTTACTCTAAATATGAGGCACCTAGGTGGTATAGCTGATAGATTCATAGGCTTTGAGTCAGTAAAAACTGAATTTGAATCCAGCCTCAGATATTTTCTGGTGGTATGACTCTAGGAAACTCAGTTTTCTGTTATGAGTGTAATCCAGTCACCCAACTCTGGGCATTTAAAAAAATAATTAATTAGTTTATTTGTTATATTTAAATACCCACTTAACTCCTTCCTTCCCTTCCCTCCCCCCATTACAGAAAGCATCATTTGACAAAAAGACATAAGTATATATAAAATTATGTTTGATTTACTTTGATTTAAATTATCTTGATTTATCAGTTCTTTCTTTAGAGGTGGACATATACAAATCATTGTTCAAACATTTTTTGTTGCTATATTTAATGTGCTTTTTGTTCTGCTCATAATTTCATATAGTTCTTTCAATTCTTTTCCCCAAATTTAACTGTTTGTCATGTCTTATGGTATAATCCTATTCCATCACAATGATATACCACAATTTGTTTAGCTATTCCTACTTGATGGGTATCTTCAATTTCTACTTCTTTGCCACCACAAAGAGAACTGTAAGTATTTTAGATTTTATGGGTTCTTTCCCTTTTTCCCTGATTACCTTAGGAAATAAATCTAAGGTATTGCTGAACCAGAAAGTATACATAGTTTCTTTCAGCATAATTCCAGATTGTCCTTCATAATGATCGGATCAGTTCGCAGTTCCACCAACAGTGTTAGTGGTCCCATTTTTACACATACATCCCCTCTAACATTTGTTATTTTTCCCTTCTATCTCTAATGAGATGTGAGATGACATTTCAGAGTAGTTTTGATTTGCATTACTCTAATCCAGTGATGGTGAAACTTTTAGAGACTGAGAGCCTAAACTACAACCCTCATGCTGCATGTGAGCCCCCTGCCTTTCCCCATACAAGTGAGAAAGGAAGAACTGCCATTGGGCTGCTGGGTAGAGGGGTGAGTAAAGTGAGAAATGTCCTCAGGCATGTGTGTGGAGGAGGAGGGGGAGCAGCCCTATCTGGCACATGTGCCATAGGTTCACCAACACAGCTCCAATCAATGGTAATTTAGAGTATTTTTAAATTTAGTTATATATAGCTTTCATTTTATCATCTCAAAACTATCTGGTCATATCTTTTGCCTATTTATCAACTGGAATATATTCTAAACAAAGCTTACAGCTGGTGGAAGTGCATAAAAGAATTTAAATTTTCATAGTGTAGGAAAATATAAGTGAGGTAATGGGGTCAACAGGGATATTACAATAAACTAAGTGTTTTGTGGGAACACACTCTAGGATATATGAGAGACTGGACCAGGGTGAAGAGACCAGAGTTTACTGGATTTCCACAGGAATGGCAGTTGATCTTAACTGTCACTCAGCTTCCACTAGACCAGAGTATAGTAACAGGCTAACAAGGTAAAAGGGACTTAACAGCTTTAATTATGTTAGACTAAAAGGTGGGAAAGGATGTCTATACTTAAAATCTAAGGGATAAAACCACGGGGCAATGGGAGGACTTATTCTACTCTTATCTAAGTGATCTAAACTAACAGGGCCCAAGGAGCTGTAAATGGAGTCTCTGGGTTTCTGCCTCAAACCTGGAACCTGCCAGGCTTGAGTACAGCTAGGGCTTTGTGGCTTTGGGATTCTCACTGCAATCCACTGATGACCTCTGGATGCCAGGAGCTAAAGTTGTCTCAGGAACCAAGTAGTGAGGGTTTTGCTTGAAGCACTATTCTCCAGTACTCAAACTTCACCTCTTCTCTTGGCTCTGTAGATCTTGTCCTTTTTCTAGATGCCACACCACACAGGATCCCAGGGGAAATCAGGAAGCAGGGTGTCCTTTGATCTGAGGTCTCCCAGGCTGGCAACAGTTTTTTGCCCACCACTAATGGAGTCCACACTCAGGGCACAGACAGACTTCTTCCTCCTTCATTCCAACCTGGAATTCCCAGCTCCAGATCCTTCCTGCTAGGTACAACTTAATTCCTAATAACTAGCTAATCTCATCTTACTCATAACAATAGGTATTAATAACTTGATAACATTAAAATGCTGCTATAGTAAACTGGACCTATGGTCCACTCAAACTCAACATTATTTTCTTTATCAGAGGCCTCCAAAAATGTGGAAAGGAAGATGTATTACAACTGTCAGGCAGCACAGTGGATAGAGCACCAGGTCTGGAGTTGAGGGACCTTGGTTCAAATTTGACCTCAGACATTTCCTAGAGGTATAACCCTGGGGAATTAGCCTTGATTGCCTGGACTGGTGGTGGGCAAATTTTTTAAAGAGGGGGCCAAAGGAAAGGAAATGCTCATCTGTCAGTCTGTTTCTAAGGCAACTCTTTCGAAGTTTCATTGTATTGTATCCTACTCATTGTATTCGTCAGATTAGGAATAATATCAGATAGAACATTTCAGGGGGCTACATCTGCCCACAGGCCATAGTTTGCCCATCACTAGCCTAGATCTTTCCACTTCAAATTATCTTAGAATTAATGCTAGAAGGTAAGGGTATAAAGAATTTAACAAAAAAGGAAGAGTTATGCTTGTGTGTGTGTATGTGTGTGTTTTTGTTTCATGATGATTTAGAGATTGACTATACCCCTAAACATACTACTTTCTTCAGTGACATGTACTAACTCATGAGATCAAATGTTCATTCAACTGATTACTTGTCATGTCATGTAGATCAGGGCTTCCTTTTTCTGATCCTAGACTCAACTGGAACAAGCTTCAGTTTTAATATTCCAGTATTTGGTAAACATATCCATCCTACATCTTCAAAAATAAGAAATACCCCAAATATCAGAAGACCAGAAGGAAACTTTAAATGACCTGATCTCATAAAAGGAAACTCATTTAGCCTTAGAGGTACTACCAAAGGAATGAACGCCTAATGCTCAGTGGATTGACAATGAACCCTACTTGGAATCCTTTTATGATCCAGAGTCCTATATCTAAATCTGGGAATGGCAAAACACTGAACAAAAACTATAGGCCAATATTATTAATGAATATAAATTTTAAAATTTTTAATGAAATCCTACCAAACCAACTACAGTAATTTATAAAAAAAACCACATTCCTTATGATCAACTGGAATTTATACCAGGGATGCAAGGAAGGTAACATAATATCAGTGTGATTGACTTCCCAAAATGCCATTGTAAATGAAATAAACAATTCTTGCTGGAACTGTGTCTTCAAGTAAACACGTCTTATTTCTCCTTTGTTCATCCCTCAGTGCAAAGCCTTCTACACACAATGATTAATCAGTATTTATTAAATTGTATTTCTTGATACAGGACAGCTAGGTGAAACAGTAGTATTTTGAACACTAGACTTTTAATCAGGAAAAATCATCTTAATGAGTTCAATTCCAACCGTAGATACTTCCTACATGTATGATCCTGTTTGCCTTAGTTCCTCATCTGTAAAATGAGCTGGAGAAGGAAATATAGTCACTCAATGTCAGACATGACTAAAACAACTAAACAACAACAACAACAACAATTTCTTGACTTAAAAAGTCATTCAAAGGTGAAAATTCATATGGGAGATTCTGTAGATCAGGGACATCAAAGTATAAGCCTGGCCACAAACAGCCTGAAAAAACTCCCTAGTTGGACAGAGCCAAATAAAATGCAATTGGAAAATGTTTAACAAAATGAATAAAAATACATACAATATAGATAACATTAATTTGTCATTTTCTGTGTCGATATATGGCCTTCAGGAATCTGTTTCTATTAAGAGTTTGGCATCAGTGCTGTAGATTGTTAAAAAAGTTTCAGATAAGACCTTGAAAGTCATTGAATCAAGCCTTTGTATTGACAGTGAATCACAGAGCAGCTAGGGTAGTTTAGTGGCTAGAGAGCCAAAATAGAGACAGGAGGTCTTGGGTTCAAATTTGGTTTCAGATGCTTCCTAGCCATTGGACCCTGAGAAGTCAGTTAATCATTGCCTAGACCTTATTGCTCTTCTTTCTTGAAATCAACTTAATATTAATTCTAGGACAGAAGGTAAAGGGTAAAACAAAACAAAACAAAACAAAACAGTGAATCACGTTTATGAAATGTTCAGCAAATGGACATTTTATGTCTACTTCAGTAGGTCATTATAACACTGTTCTTCAAAGTATCCAAAGCCCCCTATTTCCTACTATATGTGGTTATCAAGGCCTTCCTGGTCACAAAATCATGGAATCTCTGAAATGGAAGAGACACCTTGGTCACCCATTCTAGTTCATTTCTGAATAAGAATCCAAATTCTAGCAAGTCAAGCCACTAACTATGCCTTCCTGGTTCCCTCCCCAAATTTTTCCTTCTTTTCACTGTAAAGAGTTCATTAACTCTCTCTTTTACTTTTCCATAACTTCCTTTCTATAAGCAGTTAACTCTGATGACTTTACTTTCCATTGACCTAACTCTCCTGTAGTCTCTATGCATTCATCACCTAACTAGCTGCCCCAACCCAAAGTGCTTCAGTAGCTGTAGAGGCCAGCAAATGCCAGATCCCATGAACTACAGAATTAGAAATTATATTTTAAAAATTATTGTGTGAAGTGAGAAATTAGTGTGTTATTCTGAAGTTAATAGTTATTAATATATTCAAAATGAATATGCCTAGGATGGCCGTAAAATTTGTCTCTCCTAGGATTGCCTCAGCTCATGCAGAATAGGAAGCCCCCCTAATCCCTTGGTCTGAGGGAGGCAGAAACAACCAGTGACTTTACCATATGAAATATTTTAGGACTGTGATGGCTAACCTATGACATGTGTGCCAGAGATAGCATGCCTAGACTTCTCTGTGGGCACCCATGCCAAGGACCCAATGCCCCAAGGACGCAGCATGCCCATCTCTGCAGCACAGAGTTTGCCAGAGTTCCTAACTAAGAAGCCAGAGGAAGGTGCAGCTCGGCTACTCCCTTCCCCTCTCCCCAGTATGTAAAAGTTAGTAAGCAAGTCTCTTCCAGAGAGCATCCCTTGCAGGACAAGACTGTTCCATCCCACTCAGAATACAATGGCCTCTTCATTACCTTTGGCCTGAGTGAGACAGAAACAACTTATGTCTATAGTATCAGAAGCAACCAGAGTCTTTATTATACAGAGTATTTTTGAATTTGGAGATGTGTCTTTTGAGTTTGTACTTTAAAAGTATTCAAAACTGTAGTCCAATGATTTAGGAATAAGTTTTATGCATCTGAGACTAGATTGATAGCCTCTTTGCTGTTCTACAGCTCCCTTCCCCAGTTTCTTTCACAAGCAAACTTGGGCTTAATTTGCATTCTCCTTCCCCTCACTTCTTACTAGCCTGTTCAATTTGCATTCAAAGGGGTGCTGTTTGAGGGAAAAGAGGTGAACTAGAAGCTCTAGAAAACACAAGAGTGGTTTATTAGAAGTAGCAATCAGCCCTGTATCCAGATTAAACCTTGACTTCAACCCTTGACCATTTGCTAAAAAGGTTAATTTGAAGGATACCTGCTTCAGAGAAGCTGGAACTTGATAGGGTAAATGTATCAGGATGATGTCATATAACCTGAGAGTTATATTTTCCTATAAATAAGAGGTTTTCCTGTAAGTTAGGACTTTTCCTTTTTTTCTCTAGAGTTGATGGAATCATAGCTCACTTAACTAGAGGGGAGCAGAGTGCTTGCACTCCTCACTTCTCCCTCTATCCAAGCCTGACTACATCACCAACCCTTCTGCCCAGCATTCCAATGGGAGTGCTTCCTCTTTTTCTTGGGCAGAATAAGGGGTGCAGGGTGCACCTTACATTCATTGGTCAGAGGGAGCATACTTGACTTGCTAGAATTCAGTTTCTTATTCAGAAATGAACTGGAATAGGTGACCAAGGTGTCTCTTCCATTTCAGAGATTCCATGATTTTGTGACCAGAGTGTTCCAATGGAATCTGAATTCTGCAGATTAGAGTGTATTCCAACTGAATTTATATCATAGTGTGTTCCAACTGAATCAGGAGTAGGTCAAGGACTTGAGGCATTTCACCCCCCCCCCAGGTTTCTCCGTCTCTGTCTCTGCCTGTCTCTGTCTCTGCCTCTGCCTCTGTCTCTGTCTCTGTCTCTCTATCTCTGTCTCTGTCTCTGTCTCTCTCTTTCTCAATAACACTGTATTCTAAATGGTGACTTCTCAGTCTCTTGAATAGTGACTAGATTTCCACTACACACAATGATCATATCCCATGTATAAAACCAGAGTAAGTCTTTAACTGGAAAGTTTTGTTGTTATCCAGGTTGTTCACTATACTTCAAATAATATAAAAACAAACAAACAAAAAACCCTGGAGGTTGCTTTCTATGTTTGTGTTTGTCCGTATTGTTGTTGTTATATGTATATCTGTCTATTTGCCCCTGTGTTTCTATATGTCTGTGGCAGGTAGAATGGGACATAAAGTTGTCATTTAATGATATACAATTAAAAATCTTCAGTATTGATAACAAAAGTGGAAAAAGACTATAATCAAAGAAAGGAATGGACATTTTCACTGAAGAGTGTAATATTAGAATTGAAGAAAACTGTTATAAACTTGCTCTAGGTAACTCTCAGATCAATAAAAGGAAGCACCATACTACTTGACACGACAAGTAATTGATGGAGTTAACATTTGATCTCATCAGTTGTTATATGTAATAATTATGGTTTATGGTTTCCAAAAACATCCTTGATAATGTTTAAAAAATAATAGTAGCCCACATTTCTCTATGCTTCACTGTTTAAAAAGTACTTTCTACTTAATTTTGGTGCAAGTTCTGTGAGAAAGAAGGCGAAAATATTTTTATTGCTATTTCCCATTCTATAGATAAAATAATTGAGACAGCCATATTAGAATCAATTGCCATAGTACCTGAATCAAACTGACACATTTCAACTCTGCAGAATGTTTTTTATGCTACATTGTGTTGCACCAAAGAGTGTGTTGAAATGACAAAGTAATCAAAGGTCACCGAAGTTAGGATGTTCAGGAATAGTCTTAATTTCTAATGCTAGTATCATGAAACACACACACACACACACACACACACACACACACACACTCCCAAACAAAAAGTAGAAACAGTATTCTTTTTTTAAAAATTCTTACCATCTGTTTTAATATCAAATTGTGATTGGTTTTCCTTTTGATACTATTCATTTTATGCATTAAAAACATGATTCTGAAAAGCAGACTAGAGGCTTTCCCAAAGTGCCAAAAGAATTCATGACATATAACTATTAGGAGACCTCTCTACCAAAGAAGACTGTACTTCATATATATGTGTAATATTTACTAAATTATATTGAATAAGAACAAAAAATTCTCTCCTTTCCCTTATTCCTCACCAAAATAAAATATGTTTGTATGTTTATTTAAAAGTTATGAGAAGAAATGAGAGTCTTAAAGAGTGTCTTGGTGAATTTTTTGTCCAAGAATAGGGAATTCCTCCAAAGGAACCCCTACTCCTCCTATGAGATTCTCATTGCTTTTTAGAAATATATATATATATATATATATATATATATATATATATATATATATTTGCCATTTTCTGTTGAATACAATCTATCTTTTGTTTACTGGGGGAATGGGATATCATGGAAAAAGCAGTGGTCATAGATGAATTGCACCTGAGTTTGAAACCTAATTGTGACACTCAGTAGCTGTTTGACCTTAGGAAAATAATTTAAATGTTTTGCACTTCAGTTTCTTTGTATATAAAATTCAAATGACTTGTCTAACTTGTATCCCCAAATCCATGGGTATTGGAGTCTCTCCTCACTAGGGGAGATCTATGTATGCCCTGCACCTGTGTCAGAACTGGAAGGAGTTAGTGAGAGGAGAGAAGAGAGAACTAGTCTAGGGACACTTCCTTGGTTCTCCTTGTCTACTGCCTAATGAGAAAAAAAACAACACATGTAATCTTAACCTTTCATCATGTCCATGAAGGGAGATTCTCTTAAAGCTAGATATGATCTTAGAAAAAAAAAAGACTAAATTTCTCTTTCTTACTTTCACCAATACTGTCCAATCCTTATTTAAATAAAGGCCATTAAAAAGCCAACAGATAGAGGGGCTAGAAAACTCTGCCATGGCAGCTACTACTCAGAGTCTTTTTCTTCCTTTATGGCCCCTAAGAGACAACTTTTATTTCAAAATTGAAGGTCAGAATAAGCCAAAGAGCCTCAAGAGAGCAGACAGTCCCCAGCTTTCACTAACTCAGTTCACCTCTTATGCATGTGTGGGATATTGTTCTCCACAAAAGAGGGGGGATTCCAGTACTAATGGGCTTTGGGGCTTGGGTTACATTTATATTTCTTGAGAAGATGTCTGAAGTTGTGAAAAATGCTTTGGACTTGAAATTACCAGAGATATATATGGAAAGCCTTTTCTAATACTTATTAAATTGTGTGACTAAAGGCATGACTTAAATTCTTCTAGGCTCAAATTCTTCATCCATGAAATGATAATAATAATACTTATATTAATTTCATCCTGATCCTCACAGGATTTTGTGTGGTGTATATTCATGAAAAGGTTGAAAACTATAAAGTACTCAATAAATAGTAGAGATGATTACAAAAGTGTTTTATAAAAATAAAATATTATTATACACATGGAGTTATGGTACTAAATTCTCACTTGATAGATGACTAAATTGAAATCCAGAGAGGTTATAACACAAATAGTTAGAACTAGGAATAGAATCTAAGTATCTGGATGATTAGACCAAGGATTTTTTGTTTTGCTTTTTTTAGTAGCCCAAACTAGCATTCTATTTTTCATTCATTAGGAACACATTAATGCTTAGAATTCTTTCCCCTGCTAATCTTAAGAGAGGGAAAAAAAAACCCCAAAAGAACATCTACACATTGCTTTCTTTTGGCTTATGTAATTATTTATTTTTCTACTTTGATCTACTTTAAATGAAGCCATGCATAGCATTAAACCCAACTGTGAATTTAGAGGCCAGTATTAGGTAAGAGTGAATCCTGTGATCAGAAGCCCTGGGTTGTAGCCCTGACAACATGGCCTCAGTTTTCAATTTTGTGAAAGAAATTATGATTGTAAGATTTCTGAAACTTCTCAATTTTCTCAATATTCTATAAGATCTATGTGAAAGAAAAGATAGGAGAGAAAACTTTGAGAAGAGGAAGAGTTCAAAAGTTCAGAATAGAAAGTAGAAAAAATTGACATATTGAGAAATATCCAATATAAGTGAAATGCTGAAATTTCTGCTTCCACATCTATCGCTTGGCCTTCTACTGCCTCTCATGTTATAACCAAGCCCTTAATCTTGAAAGCATAATGCAATGAAAAGAAATTTAGTTCTTGTCATCACTCTGACATGGAATCACATAATGTCAGATCATCTGGACTAACCCATTACTTTTACAAATGAGGAAATTAGTCCCAGAGAGGGTCAATGACAAGTCCATGTTAAAAGTTAAAAGTGGCAGAATTGGTACTAGAGCCCAGTCTTCTGATTCTATGTTTTCTTGAGAGGGCTACTCACTAAATTATCCCAGCTCTGTGATTTAGCTGTCTCCATAGTAAGGGTCAAATTTTTATCCATATCATATAAACCAATTTCTGTACATTTGAAGATGGGAGGGTCCCTAGGGGACTCAGTGGACAGCCAGACAGGCTCAGAGATGAGAGGTCTTAGTTTCAAATCTGGCCTCAAACACTTCCTAGCTGTATGAACTTAGGCAAGTCACTTAACCCCACCCCCATTGCCTAGTCCTTTCTACTCTTCTAAGATAGAACAAAAGGGTTTAAAAAGATAAAAAAAAAATTAGGAAGTAGTGATAACAACAACAAAAACAACAAAAAAAAAACACCCACCAAAATTCCTGGCCCACAAACACATACATAATGAGACTTTCTAGTTTTAGATCCACATGCATAAGATTAAATTCAAATTTAAAAGGTGTAGAGCAGGGGTTGGCAACCTTTTGGCCGTGAGAGCCATGAACGCCACATTTTTTAAAATATAATTTCATGAGAGCCATACAGTACTCACAGTGCACACTCCTGTAACAGCGCCTGAAAAAAAAATTGACTTTATGGCTCCTGCAGAAAGAGCCATATCTGACCCTCAAAAAAGCCAGATATGGCTCGAGAGCCAGATGTTGCTGACCCCTGGTGTAGAGGATAACCAACTGAAACAAAACAATATTGTGCTTTTTAATTGGTCTGTGAACTTAAGTGTTTATTAAGTATTAGATACATTTACCTGAGTTGCATCACAAGGCTTACAGTATATCACCAAACAACAATTCTTTATCGAGGATAATTTCATGAATTTTTAAAATGTTCATTTCTGAAGAGTTGCTTTTTTTTTTTTTTTGAGGGAATGAGGATGGAAGAATCTAGCAAAAGCTTAACTTTTGCCTCCATGTAACTAAAATTGAAAAATCAAACTACAAAAGCTTTAGCCCTACTTAAAAATGTTATAACCTTTTTACTTCTATTTCCTCTCCTTGCTTCTAGCTTAGTCTCAGCTCTCACAAGCTGACCCCTGTTTCTCTTATACTTCTATTTCTCTCTTGATGATGGAGAGGACTTGAATAGCCTGAAATATGACTGCAATTTTGTTACTTTCTGGTTTTCAGGGGTTCAAACTCATAATCAGATTTTCTACATTTAACTATGAGTAACCATCCTGGGGCTAGATCCTCTTTTCTTTGAGATGTGGTAAACCACAAGTACAGAAAGTACTACATTGATGCAACATGAATGATTTAAAACTATGGAAATAAAATATTTTCCTGAGAGTGTTATGTAGAGATTGCAGCATGGAATCCCTGTAAAATACAGGGTCCCCTCATCCAATGTATTTTGCAGGGATTCCATGCCGCAATCTCTACATAATAAGAGAGGACATGATATTTGGTTTCTTAGAAATATATAATGTATTCTTGATGTATTTCTAAGAAACCATAATTTATTTTCAAGTACTACAAATACAGAGAATCTGATCATATTTATTGTCCAAATAATACTTTTCAATTATCAATATTTCTAGTGAAATAAAATTGTATTGGAAATGAAAAGATTACATCCCTTATTTTTATCTTCTAAAGAAGAAATGCAATCTTTCTGTTCAACATGAATACAATGACATGTCCTTTGATTATGACAGTTTATTAAGTCTGTCATTTTATTTCTTTGCATGATAAAAACAAAAATGTGAGAATAATGGAGTTTTCACATAGAAATAAAAGGTGATCACTTACCACTGATTTTCAGACCACGATGTGGCACCTTGTTCTATCTTTAGAAAGATCAGGTCTCTCTATTCAAGGATGTAAAGGGAACAGCATATATATACATATATATATATCCACAGGCGCACATGCACACGCATATATGTATATAGCACACCTTTTCCTGTTGTGACATATTCTGGTTGTGCAAGGTTGGGCAATTAATTTTAAGTCAACATGGCCCTGAAACAGAATTTGTCATGCCATTTCTGGAAGCTATATCAAATTACAGTACTAGCTGCCTGACACGGTTCCAGCCATTGTTCAAGTGTTTTAAATTGTACATGGCAACTGTTTTACATTTTTGATAAAATTAATTTTTGTTATAAATGAGATTTTAACTCTTTCTATGGTTTTTCCTCATCATTGCATCAAAACAGAATTTATGTTTGGAGAGAAAAGAGTTAATTTGTTCTTCTCCGGGTGGGATTCCATTAGAGAAGGAAAACCTGTTTTGGAGTTCATAATAACATCTCAATGCCATTTTGTTATTGCCATAGGCCCAGTGGGTTGAGAGATATCTTATCTCAAAGAAAGCAAACCATTAGGCTCTCCTACCTCCTTATCTCCCCTGACCTTTAGAAGTCAGAAGTGTCCCTCCTGAAGACACAGCTACCTCTTCATAACCTCCCGCCCCCCACCTGTGGAACTCACAATAGGACTCATGCTGGAGGGGGGTTGCTCATGCTGTGTAACTTTTTGATTTCTTATTGGGAAGGCATTTGTGCCTAGATTGTGAGTTTGGCCTCAGACCACTGGTATCGAACAGAGTGGGTGGGGGTTTGCGTCAGGAATCTATAAAATGCTTGTATCTGCACCCATAATGGAGTTGGGCATCACCATTAGACCATGACCCCTTCTCATGAGAAAGATTAAACCTTCCCTCTGTTCACATAAGCAGTCTCTATTTTTTAAGCCATATCGACTTATATGGTAAGAACATTTCTACACTGCTTAAGTAAAATATATTATTTTTCCAGTATTTTAAAAACAAATTTTTTTACATATAAGAATGTATGATTATATCAGCATGGGGAACTCTGAGCAACTCCCTCTACCAATGCAGATAATTTAGTTTCTAAATTTTAGGGAGATACCTGTGGGCATATAGTAGTTAAGTGACTTATATGTAATTATGCAGTCAATCAGAATTAGAGACAGGATTTGAACCTATGAATTTTCAATTCTAAGTCTGGCACTCTATTGACCAAACCACATTGCCTCCAAAGTAGAAATAGAAAAGTATTTGGGGAAAAAAATCAACTATAGCTTTTGTGGGAAATATTTCAATATTTTTTGATAAGCATATCACATTAGCCTTATCATCATCAAGTATGGTCAACATGGAAGCAACCAGAATTGTTTAGTCAAATCACTCATGGCCCTATTAATTTAAAGCTAGAAGCAACTTCTCTCATTTTACAGATGAGAAAATGGAGTCACAGAGAAGTTAGGCAATTTCCTGAGATTATACATCTGGTATTTGTCTGAGATGGGGATCAGATTGAAATTTTGCTGATTAAAAGTCTAGCTTTCTTGTATATAAGATGACTGCTAATATTTTGCTTATGCAAAATACATCATGTAGTTATTATAAAAAGTCAGCCTTTAAGCATTTAAGCACTGTTCTATGTACTTTTATTCAATAGGGTGCACCTGGTATTCGGGAAGTCCATTTCCTCTGGTATACTGAGCCCTTTTAAGGGCTGTTTTTCTCTTTTGCTATCCACTTGTCACCCAGCTTTCAGCTGTGGGCTCTAAGAAGCTGTAGCATGCACACTGGCCACAGCTTGGTAAAATCATTTAGGTAGACAGGCTAAATCAGGTTAAAACCAGTCTTACGACTGCTGGTGATTTAAGGGGGTGTCTACCCAATGCATGTGAAGACTTTCCCAGGTAGAATAGGTAGATGAGAACAATTTGTTCCAAAGTCCAAGAAGGCATCTGAAGCAGGAACTGTGGAACACTTAGAGTTTGGTCAGACATGGAAGATACCAAGGTCATCCACTGAACCCCAAGTCATCACCACTCATCTTGACTTTTGTCTTGCCACTGGACTTTGATGACTTTGGAAGAGAGTATGAGGCTCAAGATTTTGTGCAACTATATCTCACTTAAATCCAGCTTATTTGCTGAGTATGAAGATATCACCAGTAATGTCAGTTTGGTCCTTTGACTATAAGGATAAACAACTAATATTAAATGAATAGAATTAATTGACTTAGATTAAGTGGAGTAATTTACCATTTGAATATTTTCAGGTATTTAGTATTCCCACTGTTATTTCAGTTGTCTTGTCAGTAAAATTTGGTGTTTTAATTAGATTAGTCTCTCCACCAGCTCTAAATTTGATCTAAATCCCTGATTTTATTTATGAATGAGGCCCAAACTGGCTAAGTGACTTGGAAAGGTTAACCCTCCTAGTACTGGGCAGAAGGAGGACTGAAGATTGTATTTTTTCTAACTACTTTTCTACTACACCATATCCTGGACTTTATTTGTATTGTGAACAGAACTTTTTTTGTTTAAAAGTTTACATTGTTACTTTTTGTTGAACTGAGAATATATTTTCCCATAGAAACATTATTCATGATCCATAAGTGTCTAAAACATATTACACATCTGTTTATTGTATAATGTTGTTTTTGGAATATAATATAGTATGATGAATAAAACAACACTGAGGCAAACTGAAGCATGATTTTCTCCAGGGTAAGACTACAGTTTATTAACAGTGACACATATAGCTGTAAATAAAGTGGATCAGACTGTTCCCCTCTTCAGTTGGATCAGGGACCAAGATGGGAGTGAAAATAAATATGGTCTATATTTACTAGAAAAGGGACAGAGGAAGTTGTAAAGCACTGGGATAAGCTTTGGTTGGGAAAGGGGAAATGGGTTGACCTTCAGGTGTGGTCCATCATGCCCCTTTTTGACAAGGATTGCTAATTTACTAGTTCTTTATACGCCTCATCTGCATCTAGTAATTTCGGCCAGAAAATCAGAACTATAACAAACAAGATCCCTGATCTGCCTTCCCTTGCAGATCGTATTACTATAAACTTTGACAGGGAGAACCAAGAACAGAAGATCTGTCCCTTGGGAGGGATGCAGCCCAAAGTGGTTCTTTCTTTGCAGCCAAGTATAACTAAGGTCATCTTTAAACTGGTTAGTATAAGAGGGAAAATTATGAAACTGTAGTATAAATTAATAAATTTATGAAATGAAAAGTAATAGGGGAAAAAGATGCCCCCTAGCCATGCTCATAGGGAAGTCCAGCCAGCTACAAACACAGAAGAGAAGAGAGCAAAATCCACTCTTGCCTCAGTTTATAAAACTTTTTCTCCACCCACTTACTCTTACATCTCACATCTCTAGACCCAACTGTGGCTTTCTATTTTGCCTGGGCCACCCAGAGGGACAGTGCAGGGGGCAATCCAGGGGATATCTGCCCTGCGACCTTTCTCCTGATCTCTAGACTCTAGACCTTTCCAATCTCTGGAAAAGAAAGGAATTTAAGGCAAAGCAAGAGATAAAGAACATTATATGATATAAAAGGAATAGTTTTGAATTAAATTTAAAAGGTTTTAAATAAACAAAACTAATAAAACCAAAATTAGAAGGGAAGCAACAAACTGGGAAAACATTTTTATAACAAATTCTCTGACAAAAATTTAATTTCCCCAAAAAAAGGAATTAAGTCAAGTTTACAAAAAATTAAGACATTCTCTAATTGACAAATCATCAAGGGATATGACTAGGCAGTTTTCAGATTAAGAAATCAGAATTATCAGCTTGCATCAATATCTTACACCTTATACCAAGATAAATTCAGAATGGATAAAAGTCTTATATATAAAGAGTTAAGTCATAAATAAATTAGGTGAACATATAATATTATACCTGTCATATCTGTGGCAAAGGAAGGAATTTAAGGACAAGCAAGAGATAGAGACATTACAAATAATAATATACTGCTGGTGGAGTTGTGAACTGGTCCAAACATTCTGGAGGGAAATTTAGAATTATCCCGAAAGGGCTTTAAAAGAATGCTTTCCCTTTGACCCAGCTGTATCATTGCTGGGTTTGTACCCCAAAGACATAAAGAAAAATGTTCGTAAAAAATGTATAGCTTCATTTTTTGTGGTGGTAAAAAATTGGAAAATGAGGGAATGCCTGAACAAGTTGTGGTATCTGATGGTGATGGAATATTATAGTGCCGAAAGGACTAATCAACTGGAGAAATTCTATGTGAACTGGAAAGACCTCCAGGAATTGATGCACAGTGAAAGGAGTAGTACCAGGAGAACATAGTACACAGTAACTGAAACATTGTGGAATAATCACTGCTACTAATAAGAATGCCATGATCCAGGGCAATCCTGAGGGAATTATGAGAAAGAATGTTATCCACATTGAGAGAAAGAAGTTTGGGAGTAGAAATAGAGAAGAAATATATATGATTTATCACTTGGCTATATGGGTATATGATTAGGTGCTTTGGTTTTAAAAGATTACTTTATTATCAATATGAATAATATGGAAATAGGTTTTGAGCAATAATACATATATAACCCAGTGGAAGTGCTTGTCAGCTTCATGAGGGGGGAATAAAAGGGGAGAGAGAGAACATGAATCATGTAACCATGAAAAAATATTCTAAAAACATTAATTAAGAAAAGAATCAGCTCTCCTACAACACCTTCACTAAGAATTTTAAAAGTAGCTGTTAGTCAATTATACTCAGATTGCTTATTTGTTTTAGATCATTTTGCTCCCATTCTCATGTATGTTCTTGTTTAATGAAGATATCTTGATTTTAAAGTATCATATCTTTAAGTTATCTCTTGGTTCTGGGAAAACGGGACAGAGATCTATACTGATCTCAACACCTCAGGGTGCTTGCTCTAACTTTGGGGAAAAGAGAGACCTAAGTTCCACAGAGTATGTGCCTTAGTTTATATCTGTAAAATGAACTGGAGACATAATGGCAAACTTCTCCAATATCTTTGCCAAGAAAGCTCCAAATGGGTGTCCAAGGAAAAGGTGAGCACCACTGAACAAAGTTATAATTAAAATTAATCTTGGAGACTTGGAGTTAGATTCATAATTATTTATTTGTAAAAGAGAGAGAAAGAGAGAAAGAAAGGTATTATTAAGTCTTTCTAACTACCATAGTCTCCCTGGTGATCTTCTTCAACTTGTTGATTCCCAAATGGCCCTGGTACATGGTTGGGCCAGACAAATTAGGGCCAGAAAAAGTGAGCTTGCCCCAGCTCTTACATGGCCAAAGATTTTACACCTAACTGGCTTTCTGATTGGGCAGTCTGGGTCGTGTGTTCTGATATCTTGTATAACCAAATATTAGAGGCCAGCCCATACAGGAAGTCAGGGAATTCAATTGGCCATGTGGTCTCCCATTTCCCATGACTTGGGTTTTTTTCTTAATGCACATGTGCCAGCTAATTGGTTATATTTTTATTTTAATTTTACAAAACAACAGGGAGATACCTTAGAGATATTTTAATCAAACCACCATACTTTACAAACAAAGCAACTGAAGTATCAGAGAGGTGACTCACTAAATATCTGAAAAAGATAAACTATTTCTTAGCTCCATGCTTTTGAAAAGACTGGCCCATATATGTCATGCTCTCCTCCCATACTTTTACTTCCAAATGTCCTTGTTTTCCCTTGAGATTCAGCTAAAATCCCATGTTCTAGAGAAGACCTTGATAGGTCTCCCAGCTTTTCATGCCATATCTTCCAGAATTACCATTCATCTACTCCATATATAACTCATATGTATCTCATTGTTTCTAATTGTCTCCTCTTTTAGAATATAAGTTCCATGAAGTCAGAGACTGTTTTTGAACTTTCTTTATACCCACAAGCATTTAACATAAAGTCAGACCCCTGCTTAATAATTGACAAAACAGTTAAGCAAATTGTGCAAGGTCACACAATGAATAAAGATATAGAATTAAAAACAAGACAGAAAACCTTGTCAAATTTTGAAATTTTGAAAGTGAAAAGCAAGCAAAAAAAACCTTATAAGTAATTTGTCCAAAGAGAGTTTAAGTAGCAGAGCTATTATTTAAACCCAGTTTCTCTGCCTCCAAAACCAATCTTAAAACACCACCTCTGGCAAATGATTCCCTCCTCCTGGGCCTCAATTATTATTTCTATAAGGAAGGATATTGGTCATTAAATTGCTCAACTTTTCTTGAAACTTAAAAATTCATCGATTCCATAAAAAGTCAATATTTGGAATGAATTGTACTCCCTTTTATTAACTCTTAGAAAGTGTTTTATTTTGTTTTGTTGATTTATTTGTTTTTCCATGAAGACCTTATTCTAACTCGAGAATCTAAAAACCAAGGCAGAAATCTTATATCAATTAAAACACATACTTAATATTGAATTCCTTTGTGAAAATGTTGCCCTAAGCACTGTGCAAAGAGAAATAAATATATAACTACTGTGACTCCCCTTTGTGTATTTATAACTCAAGAAATAGATGTAATATCATTCCTATTAATGTTGATGGATGTTCACAATTTAGCCAGAGGCTACTGAGAATGCTTTGGCCATAAATTCCTAAGACGAGTGTGGATTGTAGATTAAGAACCTCTGATCTAATTCAACCCTAATTTTAGGCCTTCACCTGACATCTTGGACATCTCCTGACATTTTGTCTATAGATTCTCTCCCACCATTCTTGTTTTATTTTACCTTTATGCTATTTTTCCACATTTGAATGTAGGTTCCTTAAAGCCAGGGATTGCTGCTAATTATGAATGAAGATCAAAAACAACACTGAAATATTGTGATTTAATAATGACAAAACTGGGCTCTAAAGATTTAATATGTAAATCTATTTCCTTCCTTTCTTTGAAAAAATGGGGATCTATGGATGTGGAATACAAGGTAAAAATAAGGCTCAGGTGATACATTGTTTGGATTTACCGAAGTGTAGTGAAATGAATAACTGAATTCAAATCCCTCATAATATAGATGAGGAAACTAAGGCACAGAGGGGTTGAAATGACTGTTCAAGTTTAATACAGCCAGAATGTCAGAGATGAGAACTGAATCCATTTCTTCTTATCTTCAAATCTATCTCTCAATAGACTACACCCATGCTGCCTCTTTCTTTTTCTTTCTTTTTCTTTCGAATATTTTTCCATGGTTATATGATTCATGATTCGCACCCGCTCTTTCCTTTCCCCTATTAAAGGGAAAATAGATTTTGGGTTTTAATTCAGAGTTTTGATAAGTAAGTGACAAGAGCAGACTGCCTGCCTTGATTAGAACTTGGAGCCCAGTTTCTTGTGGAATTCTGCTGTGGTGAGAGGAGTTGGAGCTTTTGAGACTGACAGTTGGTCTCTGGGGCTGAGTGAGTCCTAGAGGCTGGCTTTTGGCTCTCTCTCTCTGGTATTCCCTGCCCAGAGAGGTGGCACAATCTTTGGGTCGTGGAAATTCCTCCAACCAGAGTGGCAGTTGTGGAAAGAGGAGGAAGTTGGAAGTTTTTGGAAGAGCTGTAAGAAGAAGATGTATAGTTTAAAGAAGAGAAATCTGGTTTTTGCTCCTCTATGGTTACAGAGTTGAGGAGCCTGAGTTTGGTCTTTCCAGACCTGAATAATTAGGCCAAAACTTTGACAGACTGGAAGTTGGAAACCAAATTGAGCAGCTACAAGGAGGTAGTACTGAATAATGTGAATAATAATAATTAGAAATAGACTTAGTAAGTTAGAATTTGGTTAGCACTAAAGAGTGAGGGCAGGTCTGGTTTGTATGGGACAGAAGAGGATCTTGTGAGGGACTGTGAGTTGGGTTGGTTGGATATAGAAATTCATTAGTTTTTAGGGAACTTCCCTGCTTACTTTTTGATAAATCTTTTAATTCTTTCAATTCTTATAACCTTAATAAACAGAGATCTGTTTTTAACAACTGCCTCAGGTGTGTTTCCCTCGAGAAGACCTCACTGTTCTTCCTGGCCTATGTCAATTTTTGTTACAAAGTTAAATCAACTGGCCCTTCTTACTACAACCAGATATAATCTCAGATTACCAACAACATTCCTCCCAGAGATTACAAGCAATTGTTCAAAACCTATTTCTGTGTTATTCATATTTGCAGTAGAGTGATCTTTTAACATCAAAACCCTAATTATATCCCTATCAAACTAAGTGATCAATTATATGTTTTCTTCTGCATTTATATTCTCATAGTTCTTTCTCTGGATATCTTTTTCATAAGTTCCTCTGAATTGTCCTGTGTCATTGCATTGCTGCTAGTAGAAAAGTTTATTACATTTAATTGTGCCACAATGCATCAGACTCTGTGTACAATGTTCTTCTGGCTCTGTTCCTTTTACTCTGCATCAATTCCTAGAGGTCATTCCAGTTCACATGGAATTCCTTCAGTTCATTATTCCTTTCAGCACTATAATATTCCATCATCCTAAGGTACCACAATTTGTTCACCCATTTCCCAATTGATAGACAACCCCTTGTTTTAAAATTTTCTGCCACTACAAAGAGCAAGGCTATAAATATTTTTGTACAAATCTTTTTCTTTATTGTCTCTTTGGAATACAAACCCAGAATTGATATGGCTGGATCAAAAGGTAGTCATCCTTTTAAAGGCCTTTGCACATAGTTCCACGTTACCCTCCAGAATTGTTGTATTAGTTCACAACTCCACCAGCAGTGTATTAGTGTCCCAATTTTGCCACCTCCCCTGCAACATTCATTGCTTTCCTTTGCTGCCTTATTGGCCAGTCTCCTAGGTGTGAGGTGATATCAGAGTTGTTTTCATTTGCATTTCTCTAATGAGGAGGGATTTAGAACTTTTTTAAATTATTTTTTTTTATTTTTAGAAAAATTTTCCATGGTTACATAATTCATGTTTTTACTTTACCCTTTACCCCCTCAAATCCCGCCCCCCACCATAGTTGTTGAGAGCCGTTGGATGTAGAAATGCCATTGGAGAAATAGGATCAAATTTAGGGCCTGTTATCTGGATTCCCTACATGACCAATCCAGACTGAGGTAGTCTTTGTGTTTGGTTCTGGTCACCTGAGCCCCGAAAAGCTCTGGTACCAGCAGGTAGGTTAATCCAAAAACAACTTGATCCCTCCAAGATGCTATTAGGAGTCATTTAGAGAAACAGAGTCTGTAACAGATATTTTATCTGGATCCCATTACAAAATCATCAGCAAGTAAAACTGTGTGTATGATTTTTCTGCACTGCATGTCAGGATGCAGACAGATTGGGCCATCTAAGATAAAAATCTGAGGCTCCTCTTTTGACTCAGTTTTTGATCCCCACCTTTCTTAGAATTCTTATTGGAGAGCTTTGAAGTGGCAGACCAGCATCTACTGAGTTGATGATTCTTCTCCTTGATAATGGAGAAGTCTGAATCCTAACAAACATTACTTAGATAAGTTTGCATACTTAGATTAGAACTGGCGCCTTTGGCAGGACTCAGTTGGTGAGCATCTCCATGGGGTATTTCCGCTCCCAGAGTTATCCCCTACTAAATTGGTGGTTGGAATTTGGCCATTTGTCTTTGCACCTTTACTCTTTAAACTTCAATGGGTTATTTGTTACCCCTTCACTGCTGTAACTCTTTCTTGTGTTCTTTGTTTGAAATCAGTATATAATAAATTCCCAAGCCCACAGAATTCAGAACAGCATGGGCTAACCACTAGTCTAGTTGTTCTCATTTTCTTTCTCCTGCTTTAACCATCCTATGCCACCACGCCACTCAGGACCCTAAAAATCATATAGAGGCTGGCCCCCTATACATAGTTAACTCGCATTTCCACTGGTTTTAACATGTATGGCCAGTCAAGACTTATGTATATATTATTAATAGTTGCATTGGTGTGGTCCTTTAGGGTCTACATCCCCAATCATGTACTCATCAACCCAAGAGTTCAAGCAGTTGTTTTTCTTCTGTGTTTCCTCTCCTGTAGTTCTTCCTCTGAATGTGAGTAGTGTTCTTTTCAATAAATCCCCCAGAATTGTCTTGGGTCATTGCATTGCTGCAAGTACAGATGTCTATTACATTAGATTTTACCACAGTGTATTAGTCTCTGTGTACAATGTTCTTCTGGCTCTGCTCCTTTCACTGTGCATCAATTCCTGGAGGTCTTTCCAGTTCACATGGTATTCCTCCACTTTATTATTCCTTTGAGCACAATAGTATTGCATCACCAACATATAACACAATTTGTTCAGCCAATCCCCAAATGAAGGGCACACCCTCTCTTTCCAGTTATTTGCTACCACAAAGAGCACAACTATAAATATTTTTGTATAAGTCTGTTTATCTATGATCTCTTTTGGGTACAAACCCAGCAATGGTATGGCTGGATCAAAGGGAAGGTATTCTTTTATCGCTCTTTGGGTATAGTTCCAAATTGCCATCCATAATGGTTGGATCAGTTCACAACTCCACCAGCAATGCATTAATGTCCCAATTTTGCCACATCCCCTCCAGCATTCATTACTCTCCCCTGCTATCATTTTAGCCAATCTACTAGGTATGAGGTGGTACCTCAGAGTTATTTAGATTGGCATTTCTCTAATTATTAGAGATTTAGAATACTTTCTCATGTGCTTATTGATACTTTTGATTTCTTTATCTGAAAATTGTCTATTCATGTCCCTTGCCCATTTATCAAATGGAAAATGGCTTGATTTTTTATACAATTGATTTAACTCCTTGTATATTTGAGTAATTAGACCCCTGTCAGACTTTTTTGTTATAAAGATTTTTTCCCAATTTGTTGTTTCCCTTCTGATTTTGGCTATATCGTTATTGTTTGTACAAAAGCTTTTTTAGTTTGATATAATCAAAATCATTTATTTTACATTTTGTAATTTTCTCTAACTCTTGCTTGGTTTTAAAATACTTCCTTCCCCAGAGATCTGACAAGTAAACTATTCTGTTTTCACTTAACTCATTTATAGTATCCCTCTTTATATTCAAGTCATTCACCCATTCTGAATTTATCTTGGTGTAGGGTGTGAGATGTTGATCTAAACCTAATCTCTCCCATATATTATTTTCCAAATTTCCCAACAGTTTTTGTCAAATAGTGGATTTTTGTCCCAAAAGTTGGGCTCTTTAGGTTTTTCATACACTGTCTTGCTGATGTCACTTACCCCAAGTCTATTTCACTGATCCTCCCTTCTGTCTCTTAGCCAGTACCATACCATTTTGATGATCGCTGCTTTATAGTGCAGTTTAATATCTGGTACTGCTAGGCCCCCTTCCTTCACATTTTTTTTCATTATTTCCCTTGATATTCTTGATCTTTTGTTATTCCAGATGAACTTTGTTATAGTTTTTCCTAATTCAGTAAAAAAGTTTTTTGGTAGTTTTATAGGTCTGGAACTAAATAGGTAAATTAGTTTGGGTAGAATGGTCATTTTTATTATGTTACCTCATACTACCCATGAGCAATCAATATTTTTCCAATTGTTTAGATCGAGTTTTAATTGTTTGGAAAGTGTTTTGTAGTTGTTTTCGTATAATTCCTGTGTTTGTTTTGGTAGATAGATTCCTAAGTATTTTATATTGTCTACGGTGATTTTAAATGGTGTTTCTCTTTCTACCTTTTGCTGCTGTGATATGTTGGAAATATATAGAAATGCTGATGGTTTATGTGCATTTATTTTGTATCCAGAAATTTTGCTAAAGTTTTTAATTATTTCTACTAGCTTTTTAGTTGATTCTCTAGGATTTTTTAAGTAGATCATCATATCATCTGCAAAGAGTGATAGCTTAGTCTCCTCATTGCCTATTTTAATACCTTCAATTTCTTTTTCTTCTCTAATTTCTACTGCTAGTGTTTCTAGTACAATGTTAAACAATAGAGGTGATAATGGGCATCCTTGTTTCACACCTAATCTCATTGGAAAGGCTTCTAATTTATTCCCATTGCATATGATACTTGTTGATGGTTTTAGATATATACTGTTTATTATTTTTAGGAAAGGTCCTTCTATTCCTATATTTTCTAGTATTTTCAGTAGGAATGGGTGTTGTATTTTGTCAAAGGCTTTTTCAGCATCTATTGAGATAATCATGTGGTTTTTGTTGATTTACTTGTTGATATGATCAATTATGTGGATGGTTTCTCTAATGTTGAACCATCCTTGCATTCCTGGTATAAATCCCACCTGATCATGATGGATAACCTTCTTTATCACTTGCTGGAGTCTTTTTGCTAGTATTCAATTTAAGATTTTTGCATCTATGTTCATTAAGGAGATTTGTCTGTAATTTTCTTTCTCTTTTTTGACCTACCTGGCTTTGAAATCAGTACCATATTTGTATCATAAAAGGAATTTGGTAGGACTCCTTCTTTGCTTATCATATCAAATAATTTGTATAGTATTGGGATTATTTTCTCTTTGAATTTCTGATAGAATTCACTTGTGAATCCATCAGGCCCTGGTGATTTTTTCTTAGGGAGTTCTTTGATGGCTTGTTCAATTTCTATTTCTGATATGGTATTATTTAGGTATTCTATTTCTTCTGCCGTTAATCTAGGCAATTTGTATTTTTGTAAATATTCATCCATCTCTCCTAGATTGTTATATTTATTGCCATATAATTGGGCAAAATAGTTTTTAATGATTGCCTTAATTTCTTCTTCATTAGAGGTGATGTCTCCCTTTTCATCTTTGATACTATTAATCTGGTTTTCTTCTTTCCTTTTTTAATTAGATTTACCAGTACTTTGTCTATTTTATTTGTTTTTTCAAAATACCAGCTTCTAGGTTTAATTATTAATTCAATACTTCTTTTACTTTTGATTTTATTAATTTCTCCTTTGATTTTTAGTATTTCTAATTTAGTTTTCATTTGAGGATTTTTAATTTGTTCATTTTCTAGTTTTTTAAGTTGCATGCCCAATGCATTAAACTTTGCCCTCCCTAATTTGTTAATATATGCACTTAATGATATAAATTTTCCCCTTTGAACTGCTTTGGCTGCATTCTATAAGTTTGGGTAAGAAGACTAATCATTGTCATTGTCTTCAATGAAATTATTGATTGTTTCTGTGATATGTTCTTTCACTAAATTAATTTGGAGAATCAAATTACTTAATTTCCAAATAGTTTTTGATTTGGCTCTCCATGTATTCTTACTAATAACTATTTTTATTGCATTATGATCTGAGAAGGTTACATGTATTATTTCTGCTTTTTTGCACTTGTTTGCCATGTTTTTTTGCCCTATTACAGGGTCTATCTTTGTGAATGTTCCATGTGCTACTGAAAAGAAGGTGTATTCCTTATTGTCCCTATTTATTTTTCTCCATAAATCTATTAACTCAATTTTTTCTAGGGTTTCATTCTCCTCTCTTATCTCTTTCTTATTTTTTGGTTTGATTTATCTAGATCTGAATAGGGAAGGTTGAGGTCCCCCACTTGTATGGTTTTGCTCTCTATTTCATCCTTGAGCTCCACTAGCTTCTCCTTTAGAAATTTGGAAGCTATAGCATTTGGTGCATGAATATTGAGTACTGATATTTCTTCATTATTTATAATGCCTTTTATTAGGATGTAGTTACCTTCCCTATCTCTTTTAACCTTATCTATTTTTCTTTGGCTCTGTCAGAAATCATGATAGCCACCCCTACCTTCTTTTCCTTATTTGAAGCCCAAAAGATTTTGTTCCATCCTCTCATTTTCACTATATGTATGTCTATCTCTCTCATGTGTGTTTCTTGTAGACAACATATGGTAGGATTTTGTTTCTAATCCACTCTGCTATTTGCTTCTGTTTTATGGGTGAGTTCATCCCATTCACATTCAGAGTTATAATTATCAACTGTGCATTCCCAGACATTTTGATTCTCTCTCCTAGTCCTGTCCTTTCTTCTTTCAGTGTTTCCTTCTATACCAATGTTTTGTTTTTAATCAGTTCTTATAATCCCCTCCCTTGTTGTACTTCCCTTTCTCCTCCCTCCTTTCTTATTCCCCTCTTATTGTTCTTTAATGCCATGCCTTGCTCCCCCCAACCCAAGCCCTCTCCCTCCCTAGTATTGCTTCCCCCCCACTAGGCCATTTGTTACCCTTCTACCTCTCTGTAGGGCATGAATCAATTCTCTGCCCCACTGGATCTGATTGTTCTTCTCTCTTTAAGTTGATTTCAATGCACTTAAGTATCGAATATTTCCTCTCTCTAACCTCTTTACCCTTACAGTGTATTGTTATTTTTCCCTGTGGTCCCATGCACTTCTTTATGGAATATACATTTTTTCCTTCTTGTTTGTTTTTGTATTTTTCTTATTATTATCATCTTCTCCCCACCAGTTTTATATATATTTATACCTACCTACACACACACACACACACACACACACACACACACACACATATATATATATATATATATATATATATATATATATATATATATATATATATATAGCTTGACATTTCAACCTATACGATTTTTCTCTGTTCCTTCTATATAAACTTCTTCTAGTTACCCTGTTGGTAATAATAATTTTTAATATTTGCCAGTACCTTCTTTTCTTCTTGGGATATAAATTGATTAAACTTGTTATGTCCCTTAAAGAAAAGAATTTTCTCCTTTCCCCATTCTCTTAATTATCTCATGTTGATTCTCTTGAGTTCTGGGTTTGTGTAGCAAACTCTCTGTTTAAGTTTGGTTTTTTTCTTGATGAATGTTTGAAAGTCCTCGATTTTATTGAATGACCATACTTTCCCCTGCAATAATATAGTTAGTTTTGCTGGATAGTTGATTCTTGGTTGTAGACCCAGTT
>NC_058133.1:284922916-284967122 GCF_016433145.1 Gracilinanus agilis
CTTCTTCTTCTTCTTCTTCTTCTTCTTCTTCTTCTTCTTCTTCTTCTTCTTCTTCTTCTTCTTCTTCTTTCTTCTTCTATTTCTATTTCATTTGCTCTCTTTTCACTTCCTTGAAAGCTGTCAATTGTCATTTCTTTTCTCTTTTTCTGTTGCTTACTCATATTTTTCTTCCTTGTTCTGCTAGTTTGAGCAGATGTATTTAATGATCTTTGATGAAAGATCTTCCCCCCAGCTGGCAATGGAGGTTTGTAGTTACTTTCTCTGTCCTCTGAAGACTTCTTGTCCTTCCAATTGTTGGGATTAATCATGTAATGATTGGATTAATCTTACTGCTTAATCTGCCCTGAGGCTAAAACCTCGAGGGGAGGGAAAAACAAACAAACAAACAAACAAAACCCAAAACATGTGGGCACAAGAAGGAGTGTTTTCACTGAACTGAGCTCTCCAACAGTGGGGTCCCTCTGCTCTGTTTGCTGTGTTTGATCTGGTTTTCTTTCCTCTTGAAGCCTTGCGTTCTCTATCTTGGTATGAGGAAGTCAAGCTGTTTGCAGTCTGGGGTTTGGCTCTCTCTAAGCCATCATCTGCTGGGCATTTTTGCTGTGTTTTTCTGGTTTTCTCCACCAGTCACCTCTCTGGTGCCTGTGTTTAACTCCCTGAGTCCTGTGCCAGCAAGACCCTCTCTCCCGAATGGTGAACCCCCCAGCCCTGAGATTTCCCAGGCTGCTGGAGACTCTCCACAGCACCTGGGGGAGGCGTCCTGGGATTCTCCTTCTACTCCCTCAGACCTGCCAGTTCAAGAATTGAAGCCTTTTTCTTGGCATACCCCTTTAGTTATGTCGCAGTAGGATTCCTGCTGCTCTGTCCCATTATTAGATTTGGTCCTCTTTCTTCTTGCAGTGCATTGCTTTCTATCGCGGTATGTAAGAGTACTGAGGTTTTAAGATTTGCTCTGTCTAAGCCGCCATCTTCCTGGAAACTCTAGAACTTTTTTTCATGTGCTTATTGATAGTTTGATTTCTTCATGTGAAAACTGCCTATTCATGTCCCTTGACCATTTGTTGATTGGAAATGGCTTGATTTTTTTTTAAATTTCATTTAGTTCCTTATATATTTGTGAAATTAAACCTTTGTCAGAGAGTTTTGTTATGAATTTTTTTCCTAAGGTTATTGCTTTCTTTCTAATTTTGGTTGCATTGATTTTGTTTGTATAAACCCTTTAAAATTTGATATAATCAAAGTAATTCATTTTTATTTGTAATGTTCTCTATCTCTTGCTTGGTCTTAAATTCCTTCTTTCCCACAGATCTGACAAATATACTATTCTATGTCCATCTAATTTATTTATGACTTAAATCTTTATATTTAAGTCATTTATCCATTTTGAATTTATCTTGATATAGAGCATGAGAGGTTGATCTAAACCTAGTTATAGCCATACTGTTTTCCAATTTTCCCAGCAGATTTTGTCAAATAGTGAGTTCTTGTCCCAAAATCTGGGACCTTTGGGTTTAATGAACACTAACTAGCTGAGATAATTTATTTCTAGTCTATTCCATTGATCTACCCATCTTTCTCTTAGCTAATATTAGATTATTTGGATGAGTACTGCTTTATATAGTGCAGTTTAAGATCTCATAGTTCTAGCCCACCATCCTTCACATTTTTTTTCCAATAGTTTCCTTGATATTCTTGATCTTTCATTCTTCCAAATGAACTTTGTTATTTTTTTCTGATTCTATTAAATATTTTTTTGGTAGTTCAAAAGGAATTTCACTGAATAAGTAAATTAATTTAGGTAGGATTTTCACTTTTTATTATATTAGCTCATCCTACCCATGAGCAATTAATGTTTTTCCAATGTTAAAATCATTATCTGGGACAAGATGGATGCCACTTTGAATGACAGGAGAAGCAGTTAAGAATTTTCAAATGTCCCTGGGTGCTGTGAGCCAAGGGCATAATCAGTTAGCCCCACCCTATACATACCCCCAAGGAACAACAGTTGGGAGCTCAGATTTCAGTAGGCTCTTTTGGAGCAAGGACATGGGATGGAGGGAGGTGAAGGGTGTAAATGGTAGGCCTGAAACCTTTAACCTGTACCTTACTGAGAGAAAGCTAGTGATCAATCAATACCATTGATATTAGAGCTGAGAGAGTATACCGATTCATCTATCAACATCTACATCTATAGTCTTCCCTAATCTCTGGCTTGGCTGTAGCCAGGACAGGTCAGAGTTAGTGAGAGGGTGAAGACCTGCAGTTACTACAAGCCTAACAATCTCCAGATTTGATCAACAATTAGATTAATAGCCAATAACTAGCAATAGCATTCCCAGATCCTCAATCCTGTTACCTTGTTTTCCTTACCCCATTGATAGGTTCAATATAGTGTTTTACCAACAAGTGCCTTTCCTGAGTGGTTATTACACCAAGGCCCTTGGGAAGGGGAGATCAATATGCAGTCAGATAACAACGTTTCCAATAGCCAATCTATAGCCTTATCAATAATTAATCCAACCTCAGGTTGGGACCTAGAGAGGTTAATCATCCACCCAAATTCTCAGGGGTTCCCAACCTGGGAAAACTGTTAGAAAAGAACTGACAGGCTTACTCAATCAAGCGTGTCAGGGAGGAGAGGCATGCATTACACCCATAGCAATTATGAGAGGAGTGTGTGTTTCCTCCCTCACCAACGATAGCCAATTGGGGCATGAGCATACAATCCCTCCTCCATTCGTACTATCTCTGAGATCCACATATACCATCAATTATCAAGAAGATCCAGGAGACAGAGATAGATATATAGAGATATATACAATCAATCCCTCATTTCTTTTTTTTTTTAAACCCTTGTACTTCGGTGTATTGTCTCATAGGTGGAAGATTGGTAAGGGTGGGCAATGGGGGTCACACAGCTGGGAAGTGGCTGAGGCCAGGTTTGAACCTAGGACCTCCCGTCTCTAGGCCTGACTCTCACTCCACTGAGCTACCCAGCTGCCCCCCCTCATTTCTTTTTAACACCAATTATTTAGATTTAGTTTTAACTGTGTAAAAAGTGTTTTGTAGTTGTGTTTATATAATTCCTGTGTTTGTCTTTGCAAATTGATTCCCATATATTTTATATTGTTTAGAATTATTTTAAATGGAGTTTGTCTTTCTAACTTTTGCTGCTGATTTTTGTTGGAAATATATAGAAATGCTGATGATTTGTGTGGGTTTATTTTGTACCCTGCAACTTTACAACAGTTATTATTTCCAGTAGTTGATTTGCTAGGATGCTTTAATCATATTCTCTGCATTGAGTGATATTTTAGTTTCCTCATTGCCTACTTAATCCCTTCAATTTATTTTTCTTCTCTAATTGCTACTGCTAGCATTTCAAGTATAATATTAAATAATAGAGGTGATAATGGGCTTCCTTGCTTCATTCATGATCTTTTGGGGAAGGATTCTAACTTATCCCTAATGCAAATGATACTTATTAATGGTTTTAAATAAATGCTGTTTTTTATTTTGAGGAAAGGCCCTTTTCTCCCTATACTTTCTATTGTCCATATTATATAGATTTAATGATGGAGGTGATCTGTGAATTTTTTTCATCTCCATTTTACCCTCTTGTTCAAGAATATCAGGGCAGTTTTCTAGAATAATTTCCTGTAATCTGATGTCCAAGATTTTTTTTTAAGTCATGACTTTCAGGTAGTCCAATATTTTTAAAATTGTCTCTCCTGGATCTATTTTCCATATCAGCGTTTTTTTTAATGAGGTATTTTATATTTTCTTTTATTTTCTTCATTATATTGATTTTGTTTTACTGTTTCTTGGCTTCTATTTGTCCTATTCTAATTTTTTAAAATTGAATCTTTTCCATGACCTTTTGATTCTCCTTTTCCTTTTGGTAATTCTTTTCTTTTTTCTTTTTAAAATTTTTAAAATTTTTAATTAATTACTTCAGTTTTTCTATTCTTCTTTACAAGTCATTCTTCTTTTCCTCTGACTTTTTACCTCATTTTCTAGCAGATCAATTCTGGCTTTTAATGCATTGTTTTCTTATTTTGATTCCTGTACCTCTGTTTCTAGATGAGTTACTTTGCTTTTTAGGCTGATGTTTTTCTTTTGCCATCTTTCTTCAATCTGTCTTATTTGATTTTTGAGCTCCTTTCTGATATCCTTTAGAGCCTGCATTCAATTCCCTATTTTTTTTTGAGGCTTTGCTTTACCTTGGATCCTCCTTTGGTTCTGTTCTTTGGTCCTTATCACCATAGAAGCTTTCAGTTGTAATTTTCTTTTTTATTCTTGTTTACTCATCTTATTTACTTTTTTATTTATTATTTTCCCACTCTCTGGATTGTAAACTTGCTTCTCTGTTGATTTATTAAACCATGCTGTTTGAGCTGCTATGCCCTGAGTCCTAATCTTCTCTTTTCTCAATCATCTACTCATATGTAGGATTCAGCCAGTTGAACCAATTTGTTGAGCTAGCATGCCCTGCAGCAAATTCTTCACCATAGCCAGTGGGGGGGCAAGGGTGTCTATCCTGATGGCCCCCTCAATTTCCTCCCTGCCAGCCATTGTCAGAGTCCTGGATCTCACATGGTTTGTCAGAGATCAGCTGCAGCCTCTGCCCAGGGCTCACATAGACAATCCTATCTTATTGAAGTTCCCAGCATTATGGGTGTGGGAGGGTATTCAGCCAGCTAGTTTCTTCCTTATCCCATGAAAATAGATTCTCTGTGCCTACCTTTCAAGTTGTGTTCATCAAGAGAGTCCTGTGACTTCTTGTTGGGTTTGGATTTCTGTTTTGTTTGAAGAGCATTTTAAAGATTGGTATGGAAGTATTGTGAGAGAGATTTTGGCTTTTGGTACTCCTAAGCTGCCATCTCGGCTCTGACCCCAGCTTCCTAATTCTTTTTTTTTTTTTAGTTCAATATTTTAATTTCATTTGCTTATTTCCAACACTACGATGAAAAGATTAGGGATCATTGACTGGTATTTTTTTTAGAGTGTTTCACTAATTTATTTTTTTAATTGTTTATTAATATTCATTTTTAATATGGTTACATGATTCATGCTCCTACTTTCCATTTCACCTCCCCGCTATCCCCCCATCCATGGTCGATGCACATTTCCACTGGTTTTAACATGTGTCATTGATAAAAGCCTATTTCCAAATTTTTGATAGTTGCATTGGTGTGGTAGTTTCAAGTCTATATCCCCAATCATGTCCACCTCATCCCATGCATTCAAGCAGTTGTTTTTCTTATATGTTTCCTCTCCTGCAATTCAGCTTCCTAATTCTTGAGGAGCTCCCACTTAAAGTATTACCAAGAGCCAACAAATCTTTAAAAAATAAAGATATTTGTTAGAAGGGAATGTCAAATGCCCTGGAGGCAAGATAGAGGTTGCCTCTCTCAGGGAAAGAATATTCAACTTTATAATCTTTTACAGACTAGGATGACTTTGTTACTTGTGCCATATTTCAGGACATCTGCCAGAAAACTCGTGAAAAAGTGTGTGTGTGTGTGAGTTGCCTAAGAGTTGAAATTTTGTCTATCAGTGAGATATCTCAAAAGTATGGAACATGCATGCTATCAGTATTTATTAGAGACTGTGTGCTCCTGGCCATACCACATTCCTGATGAATTCCTCATATGCTGTTTCTGATCTTAGATCCTTCTAGTGACTTGTGGTCTCCAGGGGACTCTGCATCCCACTCCAAAGGGAGGTATAGAGGGGACTGGAAAGGACAGATCTAGGGAGAGATCTGGGATGGGATGGATAGAGATTTCCTAGGAATGGGGTGATGGATTTCCAGGTACAAAGTGGAGCAGGAGAGACATCTCTGGCATATATTTTTTTAATATAAGACAGCAAAATGAGAGTATAATGTGACTTGGTCTAAAGATTTCAGCAATATAATAACACACTGAGTCTTAGGGCCAGATGTTCCAAAATTGACAACAAGTGATGAACTCAAAGATAGAGAGTTTGGGGATTAAATGACTTTCACATAGCTTATATGTGTCTGAAACCAGATTTGAACTCAGGAAGATGAGTCTTCCTGACTTGAGGCTTATAACTTTATCTACTATGCCACCTACTTCTCCCCAAGGTGTTTCTGCTCTCTCCAACCTTTGATATTATGATGTGTTTCAGCTTCTGCTATAATCAGTGATTCTAAAGTTTGAAGAATTTTCTTGAAAATTACAGGATAAAATCATAAAAAAATCATAAAAATCACATTCAGGGAAATGCAAGTCCTTTGGTGTTGAGGGATAATAATGTGTGAGCCTAGAAAATTAGGAAGAGGCTGGCTTACAAGGGATTTTAAAATGTCAAATATGGGGAGGATTTGATTTTATAAGAATCCATTGTAATTTACTGAGTTGGAGGAAGGTGAAATGGCAATAAAGTCATATCTGTATTTCAGGAAGATTTTGATGTCAGTTGAATGGAAGATAGATTGGAGTGGGAAGAGACTTGAGATGAGAAGGTCAGTCAGAATGATATTACAGTAGTTTAGGCAGAAAGATTGTAGCTTTGTGTGATGAAAGAATGGACAAAAGGAAAGAGTCTGTGAAGGTAAAAAAAAGCACACTTCATTTACCAATATAATGTATGAGGTGAGGATAAGAGAGAACCTAAGTAGCACACCAAAATTGTGAGCCTGAGTGACTGAGAAGATGGTGTTTCCTTTGACAGTAATAGTGAAGTTCAAAAGTGGGAAGGACATTGGAAAATCTTAATAAATTCTATTTTGGACATGATCGGTTTGAAATGAATGCAGAATCAATCAGTTTGAAGTATCCAAAAGGTAACTGGTGATACAGGATGTGCCCAAAATAGAAATTTGGGCTACTTATCTGGGAATCATCTGCATAGGGATGATCACTGAACCCTTGGGAACAGATTATATAATCAACTAAGATAGTATAAAATAGGAGGGTTTAAGTCGAAGACTACAAAGAAATCAATAAATGAATTTCTATATAATCAGGTTCCTCTGTAATCCTATGTATTTTATTTTATACATTTTAAAACATTCTGAGAAGGTGCCTATGGGTTTCATCAGAATACCAAAAGGGTCCATGATACAAAAAAATAAAATAATATAAAAATGTAAGCTTAAGATCCTATGTTGTAGGCCAGAAGAAAGGAGAAGCCCCAGGATAGACTCTCAAGAAAACCCATGGCTAGTGAGATAGTTAATATTAATTAATAGTGAAAATAATCACTCTTGGTTTCCTGATTTCCTCTAGTTGTCTTTAGGACAAAGAAGAGAAAACCTGATAGGTAACTGGAATAATCCAGGATTATCTTTTCTGTCTCAATCTGTTGCCTGATTTCCTATTTCTTCTCTCTAATAATCTTTCAAACATCTCAGATTGGACATTTTATGTCCAAAATGTAGCACACTATCTTTTCCCCTAAAATGTACCCCATCTTATCTAACTTCTCTGTTAGTTTGAGGGCAATACCACTGTCTCAGTTTGTCAGCTTTCATAACCTACAATTCATCTCTAACTCCCCAAGCCAATGCCAATGCTTGAATTTTTTACTTTTGCAATATCTTTTCAAATATGTTTCCCTTTCTCCTCTTTTATTGCCACCACTCAAGTGCAGGTCCTCATTACCTTAAACTTGGATTACTACAAAAGCTGACTAGTGGGTCAGCCTGTCTGAGGGCTCTCCCTACTCCAATCCATCCTCCATTCAGCCATTAAAGTGATTTCCCTAAAACACAGAATATATCATTCTTGTATTCATGAAACTCCAGTGGCTTCCCTGTTGGCAACTTAAGGAGTTGTCTCCTCCAAGTATGTGAAGATGTCCCATGGTAGAATTGGTGGATCAAAAGAATTTGTTCCAGAGGTTCTGGGTTAAGATGGCGGCAGAGTAAAAAGAAGCTCTTAAACTCTCCTGACCAAAATATATGATTCCTCAAGGAGACATAAAAACAAACCCAGTCGAACGGAGGGACCCCACAACAGGGCACAGTGTGGAAGGTATGTGGAATCAGGACATTTCCATGCTATAAAGGGGTAAAACAGCTCACACTAAATCACGGGCTGAGCAACCACCTCCCCACCCCCTCTACACACACCACCTATAGCGCCAAAGCCAGCTAAAAAGAAATAGAGCAAGTTTGGGGCACCCATTGAGTCATTGGCAGCTCCAGGGCCTGTTCCTGAGAGCAGCAAGATTTAGGACTCCAAAAAGCTAAAGAACGCGCACAAACTCTGAGCGTGGATACAGAAAGCGGTCGCAGAGCACGGGTACAGGGAGAATCGAGGGTGGAGGCAGACACAGGCACACAAGTGAGCATGAGCAAAGGCTCTGAAACTCTGAGTGGGGAACCAGCGCAGAAGGGTATACGACTGTGGAAGCAGCGCCCTGAGAATTGTAAAGGAACCTCCAGCAGAGGACCAAGCAAGAGGGTCTCAAGGCTTGACCTTGAGAAAAACCAGAACTTAGACCTCAGGACCCAAAAGACTGCAGACAGACCCTGAGTGCGAGGATAAAGCTGAGAAGCCGCTGGGATAAAAATGGCTACCCAGAATCAGGAAGCTCAGACGACAAAGATTAACAAGAAAAAGAAATCTTTAACACTCGACAACTTTTACACAGAGAAAATCCAGACAACCAAGCAAATAGAGGGGGAGAACAAACAAGTATCCGGACCCTCCCAAAATAATAATGAAAACTGGTCACAAGCTCTTGAAAAGTTCAAAACTGAGATGATGAGAAAGATGGAAAAGATTTGGTTAGAGAAATGGGAAATAGCTCAAAAAGAAATCAGGCGAGAAAATAACAGTTTAAAAGGCAGAATTTTGCAATTGGAAAGTGAGGCTCAGAAATCAAATGAACTGATGAGCAAAGTGAACATCAGAAATGACCAGATTGAAAAGGAAAACCAAAAGATCATAGCCGAAAACCAAAAGATCATAGCTGAAAACCAAAAGATCATAGCCGAAAACCAAAAGATTATAGCCGAAAACCAGTCCCTAAAGGTTAGAATTGAGCAATTAGAAGCTAATGATCTCTCAAGACAACAAGCACAAATAAAACAAAGTCAAAAGACTGATAAAAACAGAAGGAAACATGAAATATCTCAATGAGAAAGTGACAGACCAAGAAAACCGGTCTAGAAGAGACAATTTGAGAATCATTGGTCTTCCAGAAAAACCAGAAATTAATAGAAACCTAGACTCCATACTAAAAGAAAATTTTCAGCAAAATTGCCCTGAAGTCCTATAACAAAAGGGCAATATAGACATTGAAAGGATCCATAGATCACCCTCAACACTTGACTTAGAAAAGACAATGCCCAGAAATATATTTGCCAAATTTAAGAGCTTCCAGGTAAAAGAAAAAATCTTACTAGAAGCCAGAAAGAGACAATTCAAATATCAAGGATCACCAATTAGGATCACACAGGATCTGGCAGCCTCCACGCTAAAAGACCTTTTTAAGGCTTGGAATATGATATTCAGAAAGGCAAGAGGGCTGGGCCTGCAACCACAGATCAACTACCCATCAAAATTGACTATATATTTCCAGGGGTAAGTATGGGCATTCAACAAAATTGAAGATTTCCAAGTATTTGCACAGAAAAGACAAGGGCTAAATGGAAAGTTTGATATCCAACCACAAAAATCGAGAGTAACATGAAAAGGTAAATAAGAAACAGAGGGGAAAGAAAGAAAACTCATAACTTTTAAATTTGCCTTTTTAAAGGCCTCAGTAAGATTTAATTATCTGTATTCCTATGTGGAGAAATGCTATGTATAATTCTCTGTAGTGAACTCTATTCACTATTATAGTATTCACTATTATAATAATCAGAAAAATAATTCACAGGGAGAGGGTGGAATACTAAATGGTCTAAGATGATATGGAGAGGGTGGAATACTAAATGGTCTAAGATGATATGTCAGCAATGGGAAAGAGGGGGGTGAATAGTAGAAACTTGACTGAATAAGAAAAATAGGATATAATATTACACACAAAGAGGGCATGGGAAGGAGAGGGGACAAATACTATTATAAGAAGGAGAGGAAGAGAGCATTAAGAGATAATATTTAAACCTTATTCTCAGTGTAATCAACCCAGAGAGGGAAGAGTAGCTATACTATCCCTTGGGATATAAAACTCTTATCTAACCCTACTGAGAAAGTCAGAAGGGATAAGCCAAAGGGAGCAGGGAAGTGGGGAGGTCAAAAAAGGGAGGGGAGAAGAAGGGGGAGGGAATTCATTAGGCCTTTAAAAACAAAAAGAGGGGAATAATAAGGGAGGGGAAAGAAAGGGAAGTTAGTCAAGGGAGGGGATAAGGTATAGGGTCTTAATAGCAAACCACTGGTTTTAAAGGAAATAGTTTAAGGAGAAGGGGTAGGAATAGGGGAGGATACGAAAATGTCAGCAAATGCACAACTTATAAATATAACTCTGAATGTGAATGGGATGAACTCTCTCATAAAACGGAAGCAAATAGCAGGGTGGATTAGAAACCAAAATCCTACCATATGTTGTCTACAAGAAACACATATGAGGCGGGTGGACATACACAAGTTTAAGGTTCAGGGCTTGAGAAAAATCTTTTGGGCATCAAATGAGAAAAAGAAGGCATGAGTGGCTATTATGATTTCTGACAAAGCCAAAGTAAAAATAGATATGATTAAAAAAGACAGGGAAGGTCATTACATCCTGATTAAAGGCAGTATTAACAATGAGGAAATAACACTGCTCAATATGTATGCACCAAGTGGCATAGCATCCAAATTCATAAAGGAGAAATTGGAAGAGCTCAAGAAGGAAATAGATGGTAAAACCATAATAGTGGGAGATCTAAATATTCCTCTTTCAGATCTAGATAAATCAAACCAAAAAAATAAATAAGAAAGAGGTAAGAGAGGTGAATGAAGTACTAGAAAAATTAGATTTAATAGATATGTGGAGAAAAATAAATAGGGAGAAAAAGGAATACACCTTCTTTTCAGCTGCACATGGTACATTCACGAAGATTGACCATGTAATAGGGCATAGAATCATTGCAAACAAATGCAAAAGAGCAGATATAATAAATGTAACCTTCTCAGATCATAATGCAATAAAAATAATAATTAGTAAGGGCACCTGGACAGGCAAGTCAAAAACCAATTGGAAATTAAACAATATGATTCTCCAATATCAATTTGTCAAAGAAGAAATCATAGAAACAATCAACAATTATATTGAAGAGAATGACAATGATGAGATATCCTACCAAACTCTGTGGGATGCAGCCAAGGCAGTACTCAGGGTGAAATTTATATCCTTGAATGCATATATTAACAAATTAAGGAGGGCAGATATTAAGGAATTGGGCATGCAACTCAAAAAATTAGAAAGCTAACAAATTAAAAACCCTCAGATAAAAACTAAATTAGAAATACTAAAAATTAAGGGAGAAATTAAAAAAAATTGAAAGTAAAAGAACTATTGAATTAATAAATAAGACTAGAAACTGGTATTTTGAAAAAATAGACAAAATTGACAAAGTACTGGTCAATCTAATAAGAAAAAGGAAAGAAGAAAACCAAATTGACAGTATTAAATATGAAAAGGGAGACCTCACCTCTAATGAATGGGAAATCAAGGCAATCATTAAGAACTATTTCGCCCAATTATACAGCAACAAATATAACAATTTAGGAGATATGGATGAATATTTACAAAAATATAAATTGCCTAGATTAACAGCAGAAGAAATAGAATACCTAAATAATCCCATATCAGAAATAGAAAATGAACAAGCCATCAAAGAACTCCCTAAGAAAAAATCGCCAGGGCCTGATGGATTCACAAGTGAATTCTATCAGACATTCAAACAGCAACTAATCCCAATACTATACAAATTATTTGATATGATAAGCAAAGAAGGAGTCCTACCAAATTCCTTTTATGACACAAATATGGTACTGATCCCAAAGCCAGGTAGACCAAAAACAGAGAAAGAGAACTATAGACCAATCTCCCTAATGAACATTGATGCAAAAATCTTAAATAGAATATTAGCAAAGAGACTCCAGGTAGTAATTAAGAAGATCATCCACCATGATCAGGTGGGATTTATACCAGGAATGCAAGGATGGTTCAACATGAGGAAAACCATCCACATAATTGACCATATCAACAGTCTAACAAACAAAATTCACATGATTATCTCAATAGATGCTGAAAAAGCCTTTGACAAAATACAGCATCCATTCCTATTGAAAACGCTGAAAAGTATAGAAATAGAAGACCTTTCCTAAAAATAATAAACAGTATATACCTAAAACCATCAACAAGCATTATATGCAATGGGGATAAATAAGAATCCTTCCCAATAAGATCAGGAGTGAAACAAGGATGCCCATTATCACCTCTACTATTCAACATAGTGCTAGAAACCCTAGCAATAGCAATTAGAGAAGAAAAATAAATTGAGGGTATCAAAATAGGCAATGAGGAGACTAAGCTATCCCTCTTTGCAAATGATATGATGGTCTACTTAAAAAATCCTAGAGAATCAACTAAGAAGCTTGTAGAAATAATCAACAACTTTAGCAAAGTTGCAGGATACAAAATAAATGCACATAAATCATCAGCATTTCTATAAATTTCCAACACATTAGAGCAGCAAGAGGTAGAAAGAGAAACACCATTTAAAATTACCCTAGACATTATAAAATACTTGGAAATCTACCTACCAAAACGAACACAGCAATTATACGAAAACAACTACAAAACACTTTCCAAACAAATAAAACTGGACCTCAACAATTGGAAAGCCATTAACTGTTCATGGGTAGGACAAGCTAACATAATAAAAATGACCATTCTACCCAAATTAATTTACCTATTTAGCGCCATACCTATCAAATTACCAAAAAAACTTCTTCATTGAATTAGGAAAAACTATAACAAATTTCATTTGGAATAACAAAAGATCAAGAATATCAAGGGAAATAATGAAAAAAAATGAAGGAAGGGGGCCTAGCAGTACCAGATATTAAACTGCACTATAAAGCAGCAGTAATCAAAACAATATGGTACTGGCTAAGAGATATAAGGGAGGATCAGTGGGATAGACTTGGTGTTAAAGACGTCAGCAAGACAGTGTATGATAAACCCAAAGAGCCCAACTTTTGGGACAAGAATCCACTATTTGACAAAAACTGCTTGGAAATTTGAAAAAAAATATGGGAGAGATTAGGTTTAGATCAACATCTCACACCCTACACCAAGATAAATTCAGAATGGGTGAATGACTTGAATATAAAGAAGGAAACTACAAATAAGTTAAGTGAACACAAAATAGTATACCTGTCAGATCTCTGGGAAAGGAAAGATTTTAAAACCAAGCAAGAGCTAGAGAAAATTACAAAATGTAAATTAAGTGGTTTTGATTATATTAAGCTAAAAAGCTTTTGTACAAACAAAAACAATGTTGTCAAAATCAAAGGGAAACAACAAATTAGGAAAAAATCTTTATAACAAAAAACTCTGACAGGGATCTAATCACTCAAATATACAAGGAGTTAAAGCAATTGTGTAAAAAATCAAGCCATTCCCCAATTGAAAAATGGGCAAGAGACATGAATAGGCAATTTTCAGGTAAAGAAATCAAAAATATCAATAAGCATATGAGAAAGTGTTCTAAATCTCTAATAATTAGAGAAATGCAAATCAAAACAACTCTGAGGTATCACCTCACACCTAGCAGATTGGCTAAAATGAAAGAAGGGGAGAGTAATGAATGTTGGAGGGGATGTGGCAAAATTGGGACATTAATGCATTGCTGGTGGAGTTGTGAACTGATTCAACCATTCTGGCTGGCAATTTGGAACTATGCTCAAATGGCTATAAAAGATTGCCTGCCCTTTGATCCAGCCATGTCATTGTTGGGTTTGTACCCCAAAGAGATCATAGATAAACAGACTTGTACGAAAATATTTATAGCTGTGCTTTTTGTGGTGGCAAAAACCTGGAAAAGGAGGGGATGTCCTTCAATTGGGGAATGGCTGAAAAGAATTGTGGTATATGCTGGTGATGGAATACTATTGTGCTAAAAGGAACAATAAACTGGAGGAGTTCCAGGTGAACTGGAAAGACCTCCAAGAACTGATGCAGAGTGAAAGGAGCAGAACCAGAAGAACATTGTACACAGAGACTGATATACTATGGTAAAATCGAATATAATGGACTTCTGTACCAGCAGTAATGCAATGACACAGGACAGCTCTGAGGGATTTATGGTAAAGAACGCTACCCACATTCAGAGGAAGTACTGCAGGAGAGGAAACATAGAAGATAAACAATTGCTTGAACGCATGGGTTGGACATGATTGGGGATGTGGACTCGAAACTATCACACCAATCCAACTATCAACAATTTGGAAATAGGTCTTGATTGATGACACATGTTACAACCAGTGGAAATGTGCGTCGGCCATGGGTGGGGGGAGAGTGGGTGGGTGAAGGGGAAAATAGGGGCATGAAGCATGTAAACATGTTAAAAATGAATATTAAAAATGTTTAAAAAATAGAATTTGTTCCAGTGGCCAAGAAGACAACTGAAATAGGCATTGAGGGATATTTAGAGTTTGGTCAGACTTGCCAATGTCATTTCTGGGCCATTACCAGTCATTATGACTTTTTTTATGCCATTGGACTTTGATACCTCCAGAAGAGAGAATGAGACGAATGATTTTATACAACTCGGCCCACTTAAATAAAATTCCTACATAAGTCAAGATTTTATCCTCATGATGTTTTTGGTCCTCTTCAAAAATGAAGGAAAAACCACACCTCTTCTATCCAGTGACACTGTTCTTTTGGCTTTTCCAAAAACAAGACCCTCATTTTCTCTGCTGTGGGAATTTTCTCAGACTTTTGTTCATGCCTGGGATATTCTCCCTCCATTGCTCCAACTATTGACCTTTCTGGATTCCTTTAAGATCTAACCAAAATCCCACCTTCTAAAAGAAGCTATTTCTAACCCTCTCATTCCAGTGCTTTTCCTCTTTTTTAATAACTTCCCATTATCCTGTATACAATTTTCTTTGTATGTATTTATTTACATATTGCACCTCCACCTCCATTTGATTGTAAGTTCCTTGAAGGCAGTGCTGCTTTTGCGACTTTTTATATCCCTAGCACCTTGCATAGTGCCTGACATATAGTAAGTGCTTAATAAATGCTTATTAATTAGCTGATAGTTTTAGCAATTTTATTTATTCATTATTATTTTAAGAAAAAGCATTAATCAATTCCTGCAACAAAGAAATTATTCATACAGAAGCACTATGGCCATTATGGCTTGATGTTTTATGTATTTTTTCTTTTTTTTCCTTTTATTTGATACATTATCTCCCTCCTTGTCAAAGAAAAGAGCAAGAGGAAAAACAACAGATACCACTATCATATTAGAAGGAGGTTTGTGGGCTAGGATCTTGTGAAGAACCTGAAATAATTTATAATAGCAATATAGATAGATGCTAGCAAATAATTTATAGAATATCTTTTCTGGAGGAAAGACCTGGGATAGAAAGCTATTTACAAAGAAAAATATAAATATTAATTGGAAAATTACATTTCTAGTTATTTTTTAATGACAGGGGAGATAGGCTTGGATATAGATGTAAGTGTTCATGTACATTTTGCTTTGTTTAGTTCTTTGGGAAAAACACCTTAAAAGGGGAATACTAAGATAGACTCAGAAGTTCTTTTCATAATCTACTATGTAATATGGTGAAAAATCATAAGTGGATAGATTTTTATTGAAATCAGAAGATTTGGGTTTAAATTCTGCCTCTTAAATGTACAAAATTATTTATCTTGGAACTTGGCCAGATTCTGTTTTTTAGCTTTTTGTTGGTTATGTTGTTTATGGGAAAACGACTTCTCTAAATTCTGTTTCTCTCTGTCTCTTTCCCTCTCTCCTCCCTTCTGTTTTTTCCACTCAATCTTCCCTCCTTTTCTCCCCTTCATTTCTTCATATTCACATATATACACATATGTATAAATACATGTAATTTGTAAGCATATATGTAATTATACATATCTTCTCTCTCAATGCCTTTCTCTGTGAATGAATAAATCAATATATATGTATTAAGACCCTACTATATGCAGACATAGAAGGACCTAGAAAGGTCAGTGGATAGAATGCTGGGCTAAGAGTCAGTAAGACTTGAGTTTGAATCCAGCCTCAGACACTAGTTAGGTGACCCTGGGCAAGTCACTTAACCTCTGTTTGACATGATGCCTGGCATATATTGTTTTCCTGTTGTGTGCAACTCTTTGTGACCCTATGAACTATACTCTCCTTTGGGTTTTCTTGGCAAAGATAATAGAATGGTTTTCCATTTCCTTCTCCAGTGAATCACTTTTTGTCAGAACTTTCCCCTATGATCTGTCTTGGGTAACCCTGCATACTTTCATTGAGTTACACAAGCTTTCCTGTTAAACACAACAAGGCAGTTATCCAAGAGAGTTTTTTTATCATACAAATTTAATAGTTTATTTATTTTACCTTTTAGTTTAGCTTTGTTTTTAGGACTTATGTTTCAAGACTTTAGTTCCTGATAGATGAGATGATCCTGTCTAAGACAAATCTTTTAAGCACTCTCATTCTCTATTTCTTCATATGTCAAATGGGAAACAAAATAAATATATCCATCCAATTGTCTCACAGCTCTATATATTCTGCCCTCATTTCCCTCTGAAGTTTTAGTCTGACATTTCCACATTCCTGTTGGACATCTCCACCTGAATCAATCCAAGAGCCTACCTTTTGACCATCAGCATTATAGTAAGAAAAAAGAGTGAAAGGCTAAGAAACAAATAAAATATTAAAACGACAAAAATAACAATTCACTAATGTTATTAATATTTTCTAGTAATAATAAATGTTATTGTACTAAGTTTTTTGAATATGTGAATAGAAGGCACAGATCAGAGAGAATATGTACAAGAAGAAAATTTGGAAACTATTTAAGTATGGGAACTTGTGTTATGGAGAAGTCACCTATTCCATGCATGTCACTTTGGGTACCCACAGTGGCTTCTTAATGGATAGATGGGTAACCAATTACCCTTTTCATACTTATTTATTATTGACCTGAGCACTTGTTCACTGCTTTAGGTTTTTCACTTTGCTTCTTCACTTAACTTCTTTTTACATATAGTTCCTTGGGGCTTAAATGTTTTTCCAGGGTAGTTAGCATCTCTACTTCATCTCTACCTTTTAAAATTCTATTCATTTTAAAGACACAGATCAAATGGAAGCTATATCTTTGGAGCCTTCTCTAAATTTTTTAGGGGAATTGGAAATAATTTTTCTTTCTGAACTCCCCAAAAACTTATTTTGCCATATTTTAGGCACCTAGATGGCACAATGGCTAGAGCACTGGTTCTGGTGTGAAGAAAACCAGAGTACAAATTCTACTTCAGACAATTATGAGCTTATGTGACTCTGGAAAATTCATTTTAGGGGGCAGCTGGGTAGCTCAATGGACTGAGAGCCAGGCCTAGAGACAGGAGGTCCTACATTCAAATCTGGCCTCAGACACTTCCCAGCTGTGTGACCCTGGGCAAGTCACTTGACTCCCATTGCTACCCTTACCACTCTTCTGCCTTGGAGCCAATACACTGTATTGACTATGAGATGGAAGGTAAGAGTTTAAAAAAAATTCAGTTTATCTCTAATATGGGCATAATAACATTTCTCTCAAGAATTGTCAAGAGGAGCAAATGAGATAACATGTACGTTGCAAACCTTATAATGTTATATAAATGTCAACAATAATTATCACTTTTTTACTTTGCATCCTAGGTGTCTTCTGTGCATCCCAACCCCCAAACCACCAGATTAAAAATTCTGGAAGATGGGGAAGCTGGATAGCTCAGTGGATTGAGAGTCAGGCCTAGAGACAGGAGGTCCTAAGTTCAAATCCGGCCTCAGACACTTCCCAGCTGTGTGACCCTGGGCAAGTCACTTGACCCCCATTGCCCACCTTACCACTCTTCCACCAAGGAGCCAATACACAGAAGTTAAGGGTTTAAAAAATTCTGGAAGGGTAGGAAATATACCTTATCTAATCTTTACTGGAATAGAATGAAATGGAGTGAAATACAAAAGATATTGTTTGTGACTATCAACTTTGAAAGTTGAATCTCCTGTAGAATCAGCCAAGCAGATGAGAGAATAAAGGTTCATTAAGCAACTTTTGGCATAAGCCTGTCAATTCTATTCCATTTATACCATTTGGTAGATGTGCCTCTTGATTATATTTTGCTTACCTCCAATATTGCTGTTTTGCCACACTGGGATAGTCTCTTTCTGATTGTTTAAGAATGGTCTGCCTTGTTTCTAGGCTTGGAGTGATAAGATGCTAAATCTGGAAGAAATCTCCAGGATTATTTAGGACAAACCTAGAGAGAGAAAGTGATTTAATTAAGGTTGTATAGTTACTAAATGGCAAAGCTAAGATTCAAAATTAAAAAATTTAATTCCAAACCTCATTTGTAAAGACTTATGTATCTATTTTTAATAGATATTGGAGTATGAAAATGGGTGATAAAAACTCTAAGAGCAGAGCACATTTAGGTTCATTCTCAGGTGGTAGAAGAACATTTAAAGAATATAGATAATATCTTAGAAGGATATCTTGTAGAACACCACTGTGGCTTAGCTTTGTTCTTTTTTCTGTATAATATTTTCATCAATTAAGAGTGAAAGACATATGCTTTTTAAAAAAGTGTTATATCTATTGGTGTCAAGAGACATCCATTAAAAGTCCAAACTTCATCATCTCAGGCATTATAGGCAATCATTTGAATATAGAATAAAGTTATAAGATTCAAGTTTCCTATCATTGCACAAAACTTGTAACTAACCACCAAGGGGAACTCATGATTGAGTTTTGGATATTGATAGAATATATTTTTTGCTATGGTGGATTGCTATAGTTATTGAACTTACATAGAAGGCCTTCTATCCCTCTCCTCTCTGAAATGTGCATAGGAAGCTTGCTTCACAGTTTTACAAACATAAGAGGAAAAAAGGAAGGAAGGAGGGGAGGGAGAGAAGGATGAAATGGTAGTGGGAGAGGGAGGAAAGGAGGAAAAGAAGAATGGAACAAACATTTTTTAAAATGTTAAATATTACTTTATTTTTTAAATTTTATATTATTTTAAATATTATTATAATATTTCCCCCATTATACATACATATGTACATATATACATATATATATATAATTTTTAGCATTCATTTTCTTTAAAATTTGGAGTTCCAAATTCTTTTTCTCCTTCCCAGCCTTCCTCCTTCACTATCTCCCATCCTTCCCCTGTCCCTTGTATGGTAAGTAATTTGACACATATTTTACATGTATAATCTTATAAAAAATTTTTTTTCATATTAGTCATTTTGTGGAAGAGACTTCAAACAAAAAAGAAGAAAGTGAAATATAGTATGTTTCAATCTGTATTCAGACTCTATCAGTTCTTTTTCAGAGGACAGATGGTATTTTTCATCTGGGACTGTTTTGGATCTCTGTATTGCTAAAAATAATCAGATCATTAATAGTTGTTCATTAAAAAAAATATTGCTGTCACTAAGTACAATGTTTTTCTGGTTTTTCTCAATTGACTTTTTATCAGTTCATGCCTTTCCAGATTTTCCTGAAATCATTCTGCTTATCATTTCTTATAACATGATTAGTATTCCATTGCAATCATATACCACAAGTTGAGGAACAACCATTTATTAACTACTTACTATGTGTCAGATACTCTACTAAGCACTTTATAAATGTTATCTCCTTTGATCCTCACAGAAACCATGCCTGTAGGTGCTATTATTATTCCCATTTTAAGGTGGAGGAAATTGAGGCAGATAAAGATTGAATGATGGGATATCTTTATATTAATTGCTGGCTTTTTAAATAAGAATTACAAAATATCAGTCCTCTCTCTACTTTTCTTTGTTGTTTCCTAGCTTTACTCCAAGAATAGTCTTTCTGGGAAAGATATATCTCCTCTCTGAAAAGAGAAATTTCTCATTTCTTCTAATCTCTGTTTCTTAACCCTGATTACCTCAATTTCCTCAGCTGTAAAATGAGCTGAGAAAGAAAACATCAAATGGAATCACAACTTAAATAAGACAGCAAACAGCCTGGGAAAGATAGAGGGAAAAGTCCTACATGTTAAAAAGGTACATACAAAGTAATACTTTTCATACTAGTAATTCTCTGGAAGTAAAACAGGTTCTTGCTGGAACATTTGGAAATGGCTAAATACATTGTGCTATGTGAATTTTATGAAAAGTGATGAATGTGAAAAACTCAGAGAAATTTATGGAGATTTTTATGAACTGATAGAGAAGGAAGGAATCAGAATAGAGGGAAAAGTTTTTAGGATGGTAATTTCAAAGAGCTGAGAAAAAAGGTGGAAAAGTCTAAGTTTACAAATAAGCATACCTTGTCAATTATGGCCTGCGTGTTGATTTTATTGCTACTTGAACTGTCTCCAACCAATGATTTTATTAATTTAGGGAACTTCTCATACAGAACCTTCCTTCATCAATTCAGATTGTCAATTGTTCAACAGTTTACAGTTGAAAGTGACATGGGCATTGTACAGAGACGGCATGGACACTGTACCCCTAACCCAGTCAAACTGTAAACAGGGAAATTCCCCTGTTCCTTTCTGTCCTTGTGACTCCTAACACAAGAACATCTGGTAGATCCTGTGAGGCCCTAAGATTAGTGTCACCTTTGAATCATTCTTTAGTTTGAAATGGATATGGAGATGCACCTCCAGGCTTTACCTTGATATCATCAAATTGTATCTCAGTCATCCATGTGTCCTCTGAACTATGAGGGCCACCCCTATGTCTTCAGGCAGACCCCATCAGATGACCAAACACTCCACCAAATACCTGAGTGGTTACCACTAGAGTCATGTCTCCACTGTTGTAAAGAATATAAAAACCCCTGAACTGAAACATTCTGGGAGCAACCCCTAGGGTTGTTCCACTCACATCGTAACTGGTGGAGACAACTTTTCCATTCATGTTGTTCCCCCATCCCCAAGGAACAGCTCCCCATCTTGCTGTTCCACCTTGCTTGCTATTCCACCTTCCTATCCTCGTGGCCATTCTCAACGTTACTTTCCAAATGAATAATATTTTCTTTTTACTTTTAAGCTAAGTTTTGGAGTCTTGCATTCTTGAAAAAGGTATCCTTCCAGAACCCAGGGGTTCACCATTGTACCCCACAACATCTGGTTGTAACCCCATAACAAAAGCACTGATTACGGTACTCAGAGGTTGAGTGTTTTCTTGCTTTTTCTTTTTTTTAAATCTTTACCTTTTGTCCTAGAACTGATACTAAGTATTGTTTTCAGGGCAGAAGAGCAGTAAGGCTGGGTATTAAGTAACTAGGAGTTAAGTAACTTGTCCAGGGTCACACTGAGGAAGTGTCTGAAGTCAAATTTGAACTCAGGATCTCCCATCTCTAGGCCTGGCTCTCTATCCAGTGAGCTACTTTGCCCCTGATGAAGTGACTTTTCCAGAGTCATATTGTATAAATCAGAGCTACCAGGACTTGGATCTATCTCTTCCTGACTCTTAACCAACTTGCTATTGACTTCCCCATTTTGCCTCTCATTTTGCTTAATTATTTGTATATTCAGTCCTTTCTGACTCTATGCCCAATACTCTCAGCTCCACCAGCAGCTTCCAGTAGCTAAAGAATTCATTGTTGTTTAGTTAACAAGTATATATAGTTCAGTTGTATAGTTGCTTTAGTTTCAGTTGTATCTGACTTTTTGTGATCTTATTTGGGGTTTTCTTAACTCTAGTGATTTACCATTTCCTTCTCCAGTTTATTTTAGATGAGGAAACTGAGACAAACAGGGTTAAGTGACTTGACAGTACCTGAGGCTAGATTTGAATTCAGGAAGACTTTTCCTGACTCCAACTTTGCCACCATATCCATTGTGCCACTGAAAAATTAAAAAAATACATAAAAATCTATGGAAATGTGAGAAAAAATTTACTTCATTTATAGTTAATGATTTGACACGTGTTTTGAGATCATGAAGTATTGCAATTTGTAGTGAAAAGGCTTTTTCTTTCTTGTTCATTTTCTTTCCTAATCAGAACTGCAGTGGTCCCCAACTTGGCTTCAAGGCAGGGCATGCTTTGTGGGCAGTGAGTTGTTGGCCACTCCAGAACAAAAGATTTGGTCTGAATGTTTATTCAAAGCTTTTACAGCTTAAGAATATAAATTGAATTAGTTTTAAGACTAGTTTGAGAACCCCTGGAGAACAAACTTCCTGATTCAGCTCAGTTTGAATAATTTATGGGAATTTACTCTTGATCTATGTTTCTGTTACTGACATGTACCACAGAATCAGGAAATCTGGAGGGGAGTAGGAAAAAAGTGGGGGGGATGGAGTTGGGGAGATAAAGATAGAGACAAAAAATTTGATCACACATTACAAATATAGTTCAGATCAAGCAGCATTTGAATTTTGGGAAAAGATGAATTATATCTCAGTATCTTGGCTCTTGAGTTATGCTTTTCTTTCACAATAGAGTCATAAGTTGCATAAAATATATGTCCCTTTGGTTTTCTGTTACTTAAGGAAGGAATGAGCAAACTGTTGAATGAAATTTCTCTACATTAACTTCATATTTTTTACAGTATTAAAAGCTTTCAGTTTTAGTTCATAACTATTAAGTTCTCCAATTCAATGAAGGCTCAGTAAAATGACCCTTGAAATCACCTCTGCTTCCCAGTCTATAATTTTATAATTTTACGATTTAATAAAAGTATTATATATTTCTTGTAGGCCAGAGCTCTTTCCTGATCTCTCTACCCCAGTTGTTAATATTACCCATCCCCTTTCCCACCAGAAGCTGTAGAAATCTCAGAATAATCTGCTCAGCCTCAGGTTCCTTCTCACAGAAAACTCTCACTCTTGCATCAAGACTTGTGTCCCCTTGGTGCAGATTTGGTTTAGTCTATAAATCTCCCATCCTGTTCCTGCTCCCCAAGTTGCTCCCGAAGAAGTGATTCTGATTACCATACTAGGTCTGTCATAAACATTGCCTTAATATGTTTGAAGCAATTAAATCCAATTCTTCCTACAGTTTTAAATCCCAAAGTCCTTTGAAGAGAAGGCAGCAGTAAGATCAAGTCTTCTAGAGCAGAAGGGATCTGGAAAAGTTATACCAACACAGGAAGGAGCATTCGTCCTTCACTGTCTTCTGATAGATCAGTTTCTAGTATAACTGCAGTAGGAGAAGGTACTCTGGTAATAGTCCAGTAAGGGAGCAATGTGGTCAGCAAAGGAGAGGAACTCCATCACCAGGGTTTAGTGAGCACAGACTGGTGGCTCTTTAATGCCTGATGTAGCAAAGGTCAGCACATTCACCCTAGGAGGCCCCTGATTCCTGAGGGCCAGGGCCCAGTCTTATAGTTCAAATACTGGGAATTACAGAAGGGAGAAGAAAATGGCAAACCACAATAGAATCTTTGCCAAGAAAACCCCAAAAGGGATCACAAATTGTTGGAGGCATGAATGAAAGGAGTGAACAACAACAGGGCTCTGGTAAGAAAAGAAAACCACAAAGACCTGGAACTTGGCCAGAAGGCAGAGATTCAGAAATACAGAAGCAAACTGCCTTCTTTCATTGTACTGGACTGCAGAAGACTTCCCCATCCTCATCAGTGGGTTTATGCCGGAATAGAGTAAGGTCATTAAGTTCTCAAATCTTCAAAATCACACTGTCCTTACAGCATAGGTTAAGTTGAAAAATGCTAAGATGAAATCATGGAGAAAAAGCTTTTTGCCAACTAAAAATGTAGTCAGTGGATAAGGTTGATTATGACACTGAGGAACCATTAGTCCCTCTACAAAGGACAAAACTACCCCATGTTATCAGCTCTTAGCCTGCCCAATACATCAGGGTTAGGGACCTCACCTGAAGCTATTCCTTCAACAGATGAAGGGTCTGACACATCTGAAGAAGCAATTTTTGAAAGAGCTGAACAAAATGGCTTTGCTTGCTTGCTGCAGAGAATTGACTCATTATGAATCTGGTCCTGCTGCCTACACCTATCCAAATCCCAGCCAGGGTCCTCATGTCAGTTCCTTATAAAACATATCTCTCTGTTTCTTGAAAGTGTGCAAGGCCCAGCCAGGAGAGAAGTTTTCATTGTTGTCTTTTTCTGGCTTAAAGAAGACGATCTGGATAGGGAGTGACAGCAGAATAGAGACCTTAGTAATACTGCCTTCCTAGGCATCCTGCATCCTAACCTGCAAAGCAGGAGAAAAACAAAGCAGCTCTTCAGTGAGCAGCTTTAATTTCTCTTTGTTCAGGGGAGAGAGGACCTGGAACTGATACTTCAAAACTAGTGCTAAAAAAAAGCCCATGGGATATTTTGGAATAGGGGTCTTTTGAGGGAACTCCCAGGGCTAGGTTCCAGGTTATCTTCTTCAACATCAATCATTTGACAGTAAGCAACTGAAGAACAAAGGATAGCTCCAAGAAGAGAGTCTCAGCAATACCAGAAGAATAGACTTAACTCCAGCCTCTGCCAACAGGAAACCTGGCCTGGGTAAACAAGCTGTGGTGTGAACTCCTTGTTCTACTGGGAACAAGAACAGATTCCAGAGCAGAACCAGCAGGGATGGATGACATAATAACTTGAAATTCTCCTTCCCAACATCTTTGATTCTTTCTTCAGACTTCTGCCCCATAGGGGACAGTCAAGGCCCCAAGGGCTAATGCTCAGAAATAGGGGCTGGGAACTAGCAAGTCTAATTGAGAATGAAGTGAAACAGGTGCTGTGTCTGAAGCTTTCTCACCTTCCTAAATCCCACCACAAACAACCAAAAATAATTCCATAAAATCAACACTGAAAGTGGCACACACACAAAAATAGTAACATAGCAATTCAGAGTGTAACTGGACAACTAGGGAGAAAGGATTTTGACTACCTACACCCTGAGTACAGGAACAGACCAAACAGGGAATTCACAAAGCAGCAAGATTAGTAATGTCAACTTGTTTGCTGAGTGAGGGGAGCCTACAACCCTGAGGATACCACTAGAATCTGAATCTTGGTGGAAGGCTCTTGGATCAGCTATGTGATCTGGAACTCAGCTCTGGAGGCCCTGGCTGGCCCATTGCTAGGAATTGAAGGACTGGACACTTTGAAGTCTGTGGTAGGCAGACCTGAAGGGCAGGAATCCAAGCCTCATTGCTAATAAATGAGGGATTTTAGAGGCCCGAAAAATGTGTACTAGATACCTCCTCTGTCCTGGGTTGCAACACTAGGAGAGAAAGAATGAGGAAGGAGGGTGAATTGGTGAGGGACTAGTCCTCATCAGCTGTGGTCACTCCCAGGAAAATGGATTCCTCAGAGTTGCCAAAGAAGAAGGCTCACTGGTTCTTGCAGTTTCAGAACTGCCCACATACCCTGGTTGCAGTACCTGAGGTCAATCACAGATTGGGATTTGAGGAAGGGATAGGGAGTACATTTGATTCTAGACTATAAAAATTCTATGTTATTTAGAACTCAGGAAAAAAATACCAAAAAATCCTGAAACCTGAGATAACATATAACACAATAGAAACCCTGAGACTCTAGAAAAAGTCAATAATTAAGTCTCTGATAGTTACTAAAATTAAAGACAACTTATAAATTTAAACCAAAATGAGTAAAGGAGAAAGAATGCAACTACTGATAGCAATTATAGGTACAGAGAAGATCTCTGGTCAAACTCAAGAGGAGTATAAAAATATCTACTTAAAAAATAGTAAAGAAACACAATAAATGACCATAAGGTGAAAAAGAGTCTCTAGAAGAAGTTTTTTTTAAGACCTTAAAAGCCAAATGAGAGAGACTGAAGAAAAATTAGGAAAAAATAAAAATATTAAAGAAAATTCATCTAAATAGAAAAAGAGTTCCAGAAACTTACAGAACACAATGTATTAAGAACTAGAACTGGATAAGGGGTAGCTAATTATTTCCTAAGACAAAAAGAAATAATGAAGAAAAATCAAAAGAAATAAATAATAGATGATAATATAAAACATCACCAAAACAACTGACCTAGAAAAATAGATCAAGGAGAAATAATATAAGAATAGTTGTATTTCTGGAAAGTTATGATTTAAAACAAATTATACATCATAATTAGAGATGTCATTAGGAAAAACTGCCCCCAAATTCTAGAATCAAGGGGCAAAATTGAAATTGAAAGAATGAACTGATCACCATCTCAAAGAGCCGAAACATGAAAAGCAACAATAAAAAAAAAACGTAATGTCAGTGAAGTTATAGTTAGAATTACACAGGACTTAGCCTCAACATTAAAAGAATGCAGGATATGGAACACAACATTTATAGAGTAAAAGAACTTGGCTTATAACCAAGAATAACATATCCAGCAAAAAAGAGTATAACTATAAAGAGAAAAAAATGGATATTTAATGACCTAAAGGACTTTCAACTTGGGGGTGGGGGGTAATACTGCAGACTATTTGATCTATAACAAGTATACAAAGGTAATGAAAGAGTAATTATAAGCAACCCAAAAGGTTAAACTGTTTGATTCAGGTATGTAATTTATGGCCCCTCAAAATGTCATTGTCTGAGTATTATAAAGAAGCCAGTATGGTTGTAAGACATGAGGTCAAGAGAATGCAATGGGATAAGCCCAAATTAAGCCCAAACTAGAACCCAACTGTCATCAGATCTGGGATAAAGAGAAAACCTTTAGAAGGATAAAAATGCTCTTAATGTACAGAGAAACAGTAGGGAAGGGGGATGGGATAAAGAAGATCCTATGATTCTTCTTGAGGGACTGAGGGAACAAGAAAAGGAAAGATGGTATAAGAGAAAAGTGGGTAAGGGGATAAAAAAGGGAGGGGAAGGAAGAATACATAGAGTTGAGTACATCAGGAAGTAGGGGTCAAATATAGAAGATGAGGGAGGGACTCCTAGGACAAGGTAGAGGAGGAATTTTAAAAACTGAAGTCATATCAAGAAATATGAGGACACACAAAATTGAGGTATAAGAAAGAAATTTTTGGTAAGGGGGCATAATAAGAATTAAAAAGTAAAGGAGAAGGAAGAAGGCAGTGAGAGACCTTTTGAAAGATGGGTCAATTGGGAATTAGGTGGGCAAGGGAAATGGAAAAGGGAAGCTTTAGAAAAAGGATGTGAATAGGAGAGGTATTGGTCAAAGGAAATTGGACATCTGAAGAGGCATATGACAGAAAGGAAGAAGAGGACAAACAGTGAAGTAGAATGGAGTAGATAGAAATGCACAACTAGTAACTGACATTGAATTTAATGGGATGAATTCATGCATGAGAAGAAAGTGAGTGGCAGAAAAGATCCAGGATGTGACACTATGTTGTTTATAAGAAACACATTGAAAATGAGAGACACATAGAATCTTCTCTGACCAAGATTAAAATATTGCCACAAAAGGAATACAGGAGTGAAAGAACTAATAAGGAGACAGAATGAAACAAATTTCAAGAAAAGAAAACACAAAAGGTAGGCAGATAACATCTGGGGCACTGGGGTGAGAAGAGAGCAGAGTCAGCAAGAGGCTGTAGCAAGGAAGGAAAAGCAAGCCAAGAGCAAACCACATCTCCTCACCCCACATATGCAGTCACAGGTTTGTAACCTAAGGCCAAGCCAACATTCAGATTTTGAGAACCTTCCTGGGCAAATGATGGTATGAGCCAAACAACATCCCTTGAAATTTCAACCTGTGAAAAAGTGCAGAGTCCTACCCCAGGGCAGTCTGGGCTGAAGTGGGATGATCTGTGTGGGCCCAGATTGAAGACAGGAATCCAAGTCTGGGCTTGGAATGAGGACATACTTCACAGTTTGGGGGGGACACAGTTCATAGCACCCTCCCACATGTCTTTTTGCCCAAAACTAAGGGCAGAACTCCAGGACAGAGTAATCAAAGGTGTGCCTGATAGGATCAAGTACACAGTGAGACCAAAAAATTTATTCTAAGCATGGGGCTAGAATTGATTCAGCCCTGACTTGATCAAGTTCAGAGTGAGATCAAAAGCTTATGGCCAAGAGCTTCCAGGTTAAGATGGCAGCAGAATAAAAAGCAGCTTCTTGACCTCTCCTAACCCATGTATATAGGACTCCTCAAGAAGACATAAAAACAAATCCAGACGAATGAAAGGACCCCATAACAGGGAGCAGCATTGAAGGTACGTAGGATTGGGGCATTTCCAAGGGTGAAATAGTTCTCAATAAAACATGAGCTGAGCAATCCCCTTCCCCCCTATACCACCTACAGTGCCAAAGCCAGCACAAAAGAGTTTGAGCAAGTTTGGGGCACCCATTAAGTCATTGGCAGCTCACCAGAGCCTGCTCCTAAAAGCAGCAAGACTTAAGACACCAAGAAGCTAAAGAACACATGGACTTTGAACACAGACCCTGAGAGCAGGTGAGAACATGGATCCTGAGTGCAGGCCCAGACCTTGAGTGGGGACCCAGCACAGAAGGGTGCACAACTGTGGAAGCAGTGCCCTGAGCCTGTTAAAGGAGCTTCAGGCAGAGGAATGAGCAAGGGGGCCCCCAGGAGGCATGACCCTGAGAACAGCTAGACCTGAAACCTCAGGAGCCTAAAGAGGTCAGACCATGGGTGTGAAGATAAAGCTGAGAGGGCACTTGGCTCACAATGGCAATCCATCCCCAGAAGAGAAAGATCAAGAAGAAACTTTTAACACTCTACTTTTGCACAGAAAATATCCAGACAACAGAGCAAACAGCAGAGGAGAACAAACAAGTAACCATATCCAAACCTTCCCCCAAAAATGAAAACTGGTCACAAGGTCTTGAAGAGTTCAAATCTGAGATTATGAGAAAGACAGAAGATATCAGGCAAGAAAATAACAGTTTAAAAGGCAGAATTTCCAAAATGGAAAGTGAGGTAAATAAATTAAAGACCAGAAATGACCAGATTGAAAAGGAAAACCAGTCTCTAAAGGCTAGAATTGGGCAAGTAGAAGCCAATGATCTCTCAAGACAGCAAGAACAAATGAGACAAAGTCAAAAGACTGATGAAATAGAAGGAAACATGAAATACTTCAATGAGAAATTGACAGATCAAGAAAACAGGTCTAGAAGAGACAATTTGAGAACCATTGGTCTTCCTAAAAAAGCAGAAATTAATAGAAACTTGGACTCCATACTAAAAGAAATTATTCAGCAAAATTGCCCTGAAGTTTTACAACAAGAGGGCAATATAGACATTGAAAGGATCCATAGATCACCCTCTACACTAGACCCTGAAAAGACAACCCTCAGGAATATAATAGCCAAATTCAAGAACTTTCAAGTAAAAGAAAAAATTTACAAGAAGCCAGAAAGAGACAATTCAAATATCAAGGAGCACCAATTAGGATCACACAGGATCTGGCAGCCTTCACGCTAAAATACCACAAGGCTTGGAATATGATATTCAGAGATTCAAGAGAGCTGGGTCTACAACCAAGGATCACCTACCCATCAAAACTGACTATATACTTCCAGGGGAAAGTATGGGCATTCAACAAGACAGAACATTTCCAAGTATTTGCACAGAAAAGACTAGAACTAAATGGAAAGTTTGATACCCAAACACAAAAATCAAGAGAAACATGAAAAGGTAAATAAGAAACAGAAGGGAAAGTAAGAAAACTCTTATTTTTTAAAAAATTTGCCTCTTTAAGGGCTTCAATATGATCTAAATATTTGTATTCCTATATGGAAACATGTTATGTATAATTCTCTGTAAGGAACTCTATTCACTATTATAGTATTCACTATTATAGTAATTAGAAGAATTATTCATAGGGAGAGGTTGGAATCCTAAATGGTCTAAGATAATATGGGGGTGGGAAAGAGGGTGGTGAATAGTAGAGGACACCAAGAGAAACTTGAATGAATGAGAAAAATAGGATATCCCATTACATACAAAGACAGCATGGAAAGGGGAAGGGATAAATACTATTATAAGAAGGAGAGGAAGAGAGCATTAAGAGGTAATATTTAAACCTTACTCTCAGTGTAATTAACCCTGAAAGGGAAGAGTAGCTTTATCCATTGGGATATAAAACTCTATCTAACCCTACTGAGAAAGTCAGAAGGGATAAACCAAGGGGAGCAGGGGAGTGGGGAGGTCAAAAAAGGGAGGGGAGCCGAAGGGGGAGGGAATTCATTAGGCCTTAAATATAAAAAAGGGGAATGATGAGGGGGTAGAAAGGGAAGTAAATCAAGGGAGGGGACAAGGGTTACTGGCTTAAAACAAACCACTGGTTTAAAAGGAAATAGTTTAAGAAGAAGGGGTAGAACTAGGAGAAGATACTAAAATGTCAGCAAATACATAACTGATAATTATACCTCTGAATGCAAATGGGATGAACTCACCCATAAAACAGAAGCAAATAGCAGAGCAGATTACAAACCAAAATCCTACCATATGTTTGCTACAAGATACACCTATGAGGTGGGTGGACATACATAGGTTTAAGGTCAAGGGCTGGAGCAAAATCTTTTGGGCTTCAAATGAGAAAAAGAACGCAGGCGTGGCAATCATGATTTCTGACAAAACCAAAGTAAAAATAGATATGACTGAAAGAGACAGAGAAGATAATTATATCCTGATAAAAGTCAGTATAGACAATGAGAAAATAACAGTACTCAACATGTATGCACCAAATGGTATAGCATCCAAATTCCTAAAGGAGAAACTGGCAGAGCTCAAGAAGGAAATAGATAGTAAAACCATACTAGTGGGAGATCTAAATATTCCTCTTTCAGATCTAGATAAATCAAACCAAAAAATAAATTAGAAAGAGATAAGAGAAGTAAATGAAATTCTAGAAAAATTAGATTTAATAGATATGTGGAGAAAAACAAATAGGGTCAAAAAGGAATACACCTTCTTTTCAGCTGCACATGGTACATTCACGAAGATTGACCATGTAATAGGGCATAGAAACATCACAAACAAATGCAAAAGAGCAAAAATAATAAATGTAAACTTCTCAGATCATAATGCAATAAAAAGAATAATTAGTAAGGGCACCTGGACAGGCAAATCAAAAACTAATTGGAAATTAAATAATATGATTATACAAAACAAATTAGTTAAAGAAGAAATCCTAGAAACAGTCAATAATTTCACTGAAGAGAATGACCATGATGGGACATCCTTCCAAACTCTGTGGGATACAGCTAAGGCAGTACTCAGGGGGAAATTTATATCCTTGAGTGTATATATTAACAAATTAGGGAGGACAGATTTCAATGAATTGGGCATGCAACATAAAAAACTAGAAAGAGAGGAAATTAAAAATCCCCAGATGAAAACTAAATTAGAAATACTAAAAATCAAGTGAGAAATTAATAAAATCGAAAGTAAAAGAAATATTGAATTAATAAATAAGACTAGAAGCTGGTATTTTGAAAATAACAGATAAAATTGACAAAGTATTGGTCAATCTAATAAAGAAAAAGGAAAGAAGAAAACCAAATTGACAGTTTCAAAGCTGAAAAGGGAGACCTCACCTTTAATGAAGGGGAAATTAAGGCAATCATTAAAAAACTATTTTGCCCAATTATATTGCAATAAATATAGCAATCTAGGAGATATGGATGAATATTTACAAAAATATAAATTGCCTAGACTAACAGCAGATGAAATAGAATACCTAAATAATCCCATATCAGAAAAAGAAATTGAACAAGCCATCAAAGAACTCCCTAAGAAAAAATCGCCAGGGCCTGATGGATTCAAAAGTGAATTCTATCAGACATTCAAACAGCAACTAATCTCAATACTGTACAAATTATTTTATATAATAAGCAAAGAAGGAGTCCTACCAAATTCCTTTTATGACACAAATATGGTACTGATCCCAAAGCCAGGTAGATCAAAACCAGAGAAAGAAAACTACAGACAAATCTCCCTAATGAACATAGATGCAAAAATCATAAATAGAATATTAGCAAAAAGACTCTAGCAAGTGACTAAGAGGGTTATTCTTTATGATCAGGTGGGAATTATACCAGGAATGCAAGGATGGTTCAACATTTGGAAAACCATTCACATAATTGACCATATCAACCAGCAAATCAACAAAAACCACATGATTATCTCAATAGATACTGAAAAAGCTTTTCACAAAATACAATACCCATTCCTACTGAAAGCATTAGAAATTATAAGAATAGAAGGTCTTTGCTAAAAATAATAAACAGTATATATCTAAAACCATCAACAAGCATCATATGCAATGGGGATAAATCAGAAGCCTTCCCAATAAGATCAGGCATGAAACAAGGATGCCCATTATCACCTCTCTTATTTAATATTGTACTAGAAACACTAGCAGTAGCAATTAGAGAAGAAAAAGAAATTGAAGGTATTAAAATAGGCAAGGAGGAGACTAAATTATCACTCTTTGCAGATGATATGATGGTCTATTTAAAAAATCTTAGAGAATCAACTAAGAAGCTTGTAGAAATAATCAACAATTTTAGCAAAGTTGCAGAATACAAAATAAATGCACATAAATCATCAGCATTTCTATATATTTCCAACACATCACAGCAGCAAGAGGTAGAAAGGGAAACCCCATTTAAAATCACCTTAGACAATATAAAATACTTAGGAATCTATCTACCAAAACAAACACAGGAATTATATGAAAACAACTACAAAACACTTTCCAAACAATTAGAACTAGATCTAAACAATTGCAAAAACATTGATTGCTCATGGATAGTATGAGCTAACATAATAAAAATGACCATTCTACCTAAATTAACCTATTTAGCACCATACCTATCAAACTACAAAAATCTTTTTTACTGAATTAGAAAAAACTATAACAAAGTTCATTTGGAATAACAAAAGATTAAGAATATCAAGGGAAATAATGAAAGAAATGTGAAGGAATGTGGCATAGTAGTACCAGATATTAAACTATAGTATAAAGCAGCAGTCATTAAAACATTATGGTACTGGCTAAGAGACAGAAGGGAGGATCAGTGGAATAGACTTGGGGTAAGTGACATCAGCAAGACAGTGTATGAAAAACCCAAATAGCCCAACTTTTGGGACAAAAATCCACTATTTGACAAAAACTGTTGGGAAATTTGGAAAAACAATATGGGAGAGATTAGGTTTAGATCAACATCTCATGACCTACACCAAGATAAATTCAGAATGGGTGAATGACTTGAATATAAGGAGGGAAACTATAAATAAGTTAAGTGAACACAGAATAGTATACCTGTCAGATCTCTAGGAAAGGAAAGATTTTAAAACCAAGCAAGAGTTAGAGAAAATTACAAATTGTAAAATAAATTATTTTGATTATATTAAATTAAAAGGCTTTTGTACAAACAAAATCAATGCAACCAAAATCAGAAGGGAAACAATAAATTGGGAAAAAAAGTTTTATAACAAAATACTCTGACAGGGGTCTAATAACTCAAATATACAAGGAGTTAAATCAATTATATAAACAATGAAGCCATTCCCCAATCAATAAATGGGTAAGGGACATGAATAGGCAATTTTAAGATCAATAAATCAAAACTATCAATAAGCACATGAGAAAGTGTTCTAAATCTCTAATAATTAGAGAAATGCAAATCAAAACAACTCTGAAGTATCACCTCACACCTAGCAGATTGGCTAAAATGAGAGAAAGAGAGAGTAATGAATGTTGGAGGGGATGTGGCCAAATTGAAACATTAATGCATTGTTGGTGGAGTTGTGGACTTATCCAACCATGCTGGCTGGCAATTTGGAACTATCCTCAAAGGGCTATAAAAGAATGCCTGCCCTTTGATCCAGCCACACCATTGTTGGGTTTGTACTCCGAAGAGATCATAGATAAACAGCCTTCTATGAAAATATTTATAGCTGTGCTTTTTGTGGTGGCAAAAAACTGGAAAAGAGGTTATGCCCTTCAATTGGGGAATGGCTGAACAAATTGTGGTATATGTTGGTGATGGAATACTATTGTGCTCAAAGGAATAATAAACTGGAGGAATTCCATGTGAAATGGAAAGACCTCCAGGAATTGATGCAGAGTGAAAGGAGCAGAGCCAGAAGAACATTTTACACAGAGACCAATTCACTGTGGTAAAATCAAATGTAATGGACTTCTGTACTGGCAGCAATGCAATGACCCTGGACAATTCTGAGGGATTTATGGAAAAGAACACTACCAACATTCAGAGGAAGAACTGCAGCAGTGGAAACACAGAAGAAAAACAACTATTTGAACACATGGGTTGAGGAGGACATGATTGGGCATGTAGACTCTATGGACCACCCCAGTTCAACTATCAATAATATGGAATAGGTCTTGATCAATGACACATGTTAAAACCAGTGGAAATGTGCCTCAGCTATGGTGGGGGGAGGTCAGGGGGTGAAATGGAAAGTAAGAGCATCAATCATGTAACCATGTCAACTTTTCTAAAAAATAAATATTATTAAATGTTAAAAAAATTAAAAATAAAAAAGCTTATGGCCAAGCCTGAGGCAAGTCCTAAAGCCATCAGCATCTCAAGGGTCAATGGATTCAGCAAGGAGAGGGGACTTTCAGGGCTCTTAGCCCTCAGACCATCACATTATCCTCCAAGAGCTAAAACTAGTAAAAACCCAGAAAATAACTGAGAATAACATCAAGGAAGGACTGAAGTTTAATAGGGTACCCCAACTTCCCAGAAAACAGATACTACCTATAATTAAATAGGAAAAATGAGCAAACAACAAAAAGTACCTAATTCTAAAGAATTTTTATGGAGACAAATAGCAAGGTACAGACACAGAAGGGGACAGTAAAAGCAAAGGAAACACATGCGAAGTCAAAAAGAAAAATATGGATTGGACACAGATTCAGGAAGAGCTCAAAAAGACTTCAATAACCAATTAAGAGAGGCAGAGGGAAAGTGGGAAAGAGACATGAAAGTAATGCAAGAATAAATAGGCCAATTGAAAAAGGTGAACCAACAACTAACAGAGGAAAATCAGATCTTAAAAATAAGAATTCACTATCTAGAAACTAATGTTTTCATGAGAAATCAAGAGACAATAAAGCAGAATCAAAGGAATGAAAAACAAGAAAACATGAATTATCTTATTGAAAATGAGAGACACAAATAAAGTGAAGGTGAAGAGGAGGACTATACTATGCCTTAGCTAATTCAGGGATGGTAGGAGATATCAGTCATTTCTGGCAGAATTGAGACTAAATGGATATGCTTGAAAGGGACGAACTGGTTAACTATATTATGTTGGAGGTGGTATTATGCATTAGGAAATATATCAATATTGGATCTGTATGCACCAAGAGCTATAGCACCCAGAGTTTTAAAAGAAAAGCTAAATAAGATACAGATGGAAATAGATAAATAACAAAATAATAGTGGAAGACACTAATTTTCTCCTCTCAGAACTAGATAAATCTAACCGTAAAAATAAATAAGAAAGGTATTGAGATGAATAGACTCTTGGTAAGTTAAATAAGATAGATATCTGGAGACCTCCCATATCTCTGTGTGAGATTAATAGAACATCTAAAAGTAAGCATACAAATAATCCAAACATCACTTCTGCTGGGACAACAATGGCTTAGAGAACATAAATAATTTACAAAAGTGTTTCTTCAATACTCATAATAGCATGGATATAAGTTTGCATCCCTGACAGGGACTGTGGCACTGGAATAAAACTTCCACTGGGTGTGACCAAACTGTAAAGCCTTTTTTTGGAAAGACTATAGTATATCTGGCAAAAGATTATCTCATCTATCTAAAGATAAATCTATCAAAATATGGTAATTGTAATATATGTTAACTGAGAACCATATGGGTTAAAGTGATTAAATTAAATATAGTTAGGAAAATGGAGAGAGTCCTGATATTTTATTGCTAGAGCAGCTGTGCTTTTTATTTTTTTTTAGAAAACAAGAAGGAAATATACATTCAGAGTTGTAAAGATGTTCATACTCATTGATCTAGAGATACCATTACCAAGATTTGCTCCTAAGGGCATTATTGGGAGGGCAAAAATCTGTGTATGTATGATAATATTCATGGAAGCTTTGTTATGACAAAATAGCTGGAAAAAATAAATACAACAAACAGGAGAAATGGCTTAATAGATTATGATATTTAAAAGAAATGGACCGAATTATTAGAAATGACAAATATTGGAAATATGCAGAAAATAAGGGAAATATATGAAAAGATGAAAAGAGAAGATGAATAATACCTACCATTATTATATTTAAAAATAATAGCCACAAAATCAAGAGGAAAAAAGTATTCAAGTAAAACAAATCCAAAGGTAACTCAAAAACAGAGGATGTTTACATTTGCATACATATATAACACATATTTTTAAACAAATTTTAGACAGTGTGGAGTTTCTGGCTTTGCACATATTTTTGTGTATTTTTTAATAAATATTTTTTCTTAGTTGTGGTGATTACTAAATATATAATAAAAACAAAAGTAAAATGGTCAATTGATATGAACAGGTAGTTCTCAAAGGGAGAAATTACACTATTGTTATAAGAGGAAATGTTCCAAATCACTATTGATTGGAGAATTTCAAACTAAAACAACTCAGTCTACCTCACATCTATCAGATTGGCCAACATGCACAAAAAGGATAAATATTAGAAGGCATATAGGAAAACTGAGACACTAATAAACCATTGGTGGAACTGTGAACTGATAACATTTCTGGAAAGTGTAAGATTTAAATTAATGTCCCATAACTCCAAGTATTAATTTTATAAAATTTATTAATAATCACTTGAAGTAGAAGGAATAAAAAGGAAATAGAAGTATAAAAACCTAATTATATAGCAAAAAGTAAGCCACATGAGTAAAACTCTTCTGCCTCTCACCTCACACCACCTCCAGAAAACACAATCACAGGAAGAGTGAAAGGAGGGGCTACACAAAACTTATATATTCTTCCTACATCAACATGTAATGTGAGAAGGAAAGTGGAATGCTGGGAATTGAAGTTTAGGGGAACAGATTCTAATAGCAATATGGAACCATGCTCATAGAGTCATAAAACTGTGCATACGCTTTGACCCAGCAATACTACTATTGGAGCTGTATCCTAAAGCAATCAGAGATAAAGGATAATGATCTATTTATATCAAAATATTTTAGCGGATCTTTTTATAGTAGCAAAGAATTGGAAACTGAGGGGTTGTCTATCTCTTAGGGAATGGAAATTGTGGTTTATGGTTTTAAAGGTATACTATTATACCATGAGAAATGAAGAACAAAATGAGTTCAGAAAAACCTGGAGAAACATATTAGAAGTGATTTAAAGTAAAGTGATCAGAACCAGAAAAACAATGCATATAGTACCAGAAATATTATACAATGATCAACTGTTGAAGGATTAAACCATTATCAGCAAAGTAAGTTTCCAAGATAATCATAAGGAACTCATGAAAAAAAAAAGATGCTATCCACAACCAAAGGAAGAATTTTTACAGGGTGAGAGAAGTAGGTGTTTCTTCCCAGCTAACTGCAGTTGAGGAGATCATAGACAGATACACATCTCTATCATTATACATATATCTCTACTACCCACAGTTTTCTTTTAATAGTTTTGGGCGAGCCATCCTCTACCTTCGTGAAATTTTTATTATATGTATAATGTGTCTTCGATCATGACATGAGCAATATGGAAATATATATTACATGAAAGCCCTGGTATAACTTATATCAGAGTATTTACCATTTTCAGTAGTGGAGGTAGAGAAGTTACAGAAGGAGAAAATATGAATCTTAAAATGTCAGAAAATAATTGTCAAAAATAGTTTCTACATGTATTTAAAATTTTTTTTAAATGTACTCAAGGAAAAATCATTTCCTAAATGTGGGAGAATAGGCATATCCCCAAAAAAGATCAAAGAAAGGAAAATGATGCCTTTTCTGTACTTACAGTTCTTAATTTTTTCAACAATTGGATATATTTAAACTGCAAATGCTAGAGTTAGAAATAATGCTATTACATATGTAAGGAGACTTATTTGTGCATGCCCAGACTGACAAATATTGGAGATACTCTGGTTCACTGAGATCCTCTACCACATGTTGCATCATTAAAACTGACTAGACTGAGACAGGTGGTTTTCTTTCCCACATATCTTCTTCCTTGCCTGTTGCTTCCAGAGACTGAAGATCATACATAGTTTATCAACTATGTGATTGCCTCTAACTGAACTGGTGAAAGTTTAAGGACTTCTTTCTCCTCTTCCTTCTTTTATCACAGTTCTGAGAAATGGCCTCAGAGGTGGTTGTTTCTGTTCTATTTCTTTTCTTTTCCTTAGCTTTTGGGGATGGTGGGCCCCACTAGACTTGGAAAGCTGGACCATGATGTTCTTGGAATCTGTATTTCAAGAGGACTGTTGTATCCAGTCAACCTGTCATGGAAGCTCCGAAAAGTCAGGATACCTGGGACTTGAGACAAAGGCTTTGGACATGGTACTGGGAATGTGCTATATAAAAACTACTTTGCTGTGAACTCAATCCTTTCCCCTTCCCAAAGACTGAGGAGGTATGGGGGAGGATTAAGTCCACATGTTAGAGGAGTTGGTATGTTTGTAAGTATACTTTTGAAGTAAATATTCCTTTAATTCAAGTGCTAATTGCTCCTCCTACAATGGAATATATAGCATCAATGCGGATTTGATCTTTTCGTAGAGAATCTAACTATTTGTAGATAATATATACTCACTTAAAGAGTGTTAGAGAGAAGTAGCTAAATGGCTTAATGCAGTGATTCCCAAAGTGGGCACCACTGCCCCCTGGTGGATGCTGCAGCAATCAATGAGGCGGTGATGGCCCCACTTTTTTTGTATTACATTCTTTTCTGAGTTCAATAAATAGTTTCATATTTTCCAGGGGGCACTAAGTAATATTTTTTCTGGAAAGGGGACGGTAGGCCAAAAGAGTTTGGGAACCACTGGCTTAATGGTTACAGAGCCAGGTCTAGTGATGAGAATTCTTAGGTTCAAATCTGGCCTCAGACATTGTCACTGTGTGATCCTAGGCAAGTCACTTAACTCCAATTGACTAGCCCTTATCACTGTTTTGCCATGGAATAGATACTTAGTACTAATTTTAAGAAGAAGAGAAAGGTTAAAAAAAACAAACAAACAAACCAATTTTGAAAAATCTTTGGGTAGGGGTAACATAAAACATCCTTGGACTTCAAGCAATAGAGTGGCCATTGTTACATTTAATTTTGCATTTTAAATCCATCACCTTTGTGTCTGGAGGTAGGTGGCATGTTTCATCATTAGTCTTCTGGACTGGCAATATATTTTTGTATTGATTTGAGGTCTAAATTCTTTCAATTCTTTTAATTTATAATGTCACTGTATAAAATATTCTTCTATTTCTGCTTACTTTATTCAGTGTCAGTTCATAGAGATATTCATAGTGTCCCTCACAAGTGTCCATTTTGTTATCTCTTATGGAATAATTTATAATATTAGGATATGTTACTAAAATATACATATCTTTTGACCCATGGTTACAATAATTATGTCTATTTTCAAAGATATCAAAGAAAAAAGAAAAGATACTACATATACAAAAATATATAAGCTATACTTTTTGTGCTTGCTGCTTTAATTTGTGTATGATGTCATCTATAAAAATAATTTTTTCAATTAAATGTAGAAACACATTTTTTGACAATTGTATTCTGACATTTTGAAAATCATATTTTTTCTCTCTCTCCTTCCTCTTTCTTCCTAGAAGCTTTATATTGTCTGATATAGGTTATACTATTGCTTTCATGAAATTCATGTTTCCATATTCTTTATGTCTTAACAGAAGACACATAACACACATACATTAAAAAATAACAAAGGATATAAATTGAAAAACAGAATGCTTTGATCTAAAATCAGACTGCAACACTTCTTTGGCTATGGATAGTATTTTTTTCCCCTGAGTCCCTTGGTGTTATCTTGGAGTCTTAATGTCATACTTAATGTTTGTCTTTTGGAACTTGTTATATGTTATGCAATGTTATTCAATATCTACTTTTTTCTAGACTGCTTTCTACTATTTCCAAGAATTTTTGTCTAAAATTAAATTCTTGCCTCAATAACTTGGATGTTTTGGTTTATAAAACAAAATACCCTAATAGACTGATTCTGCAAATTATGTAACTATCCTTACTTGATATAGCTATGCTGTGAAGTAGTAGTTTTGCAGCAAGTGACATGGAATCACAGACTTGAGTTCAAATTCAGTATCAAAAAGTTACTAGATGAGTTCCGGGTTAAGATGGTGGCAGAGTAAGAAGCAGCTCTTAACCTCTCCTGACTGAAACACACAAAACTCCTCAAGGGGACATAAAAACAAGTCCAGACGAATGGAAGAACCCCACAACAGGGCACAGCATGGAAGGTACGTGGAATCGGGGCATTTCCATGCTATAAAGGGGTGAAACAGCTCTCACTAAATCGTGGGCTGAGCAACCACCCCACCCCCACCGCCTCCACACACAACACCAATAGCGCCAAAGCCAGCTAAAAAGAAATGGAGCAAGTTTGGGGCACCCATCGAGTCATTGGCAGCTCCGGGGCCTGTTCCTGAGAGCAGCAAGATTTAGGACCCCGAAAAGCTAAAGAACGTACACAAAATCTGAGCGTGGGAGCAGGGCGCAGAGAGCAGACACAGGGCGCAGAGCACGGACTCCGTACTAAGAGAAATTATTCAGCAAAATTGCCCTGAAGTCCTACAACAAGAGGGCAATATAGACATTGAAAGGATCCATAGAACACCCGCGACATTTGATCCAGATAAGAAAATGCCCAGAAATATAATTGCCAAATTCAAGAGTTTCCAAGCAAAAGGAAAAATCTTACAAGAAGCCAGAAAGAGACAATTAAAACATCAAGGATCAGCAATCAGGATCACACAGGATCTGGCAGCCTCCACGCTAAAAGATCGCAAGGCTTGGAATATGATATTCAGAAAAGCAAGAGAGCTGGGCCTGCAACCACGGATCAACTACCCATCAAAATTGACTATATATTTCCAGGGGAAAGTATGGGCATTCAACAAAATTGAAGAATTCCAAGTATTTGCACAGAAAAGACCAGGGCTAAATGGAAAGTTTGATATCCAACCACAAAAATCGAGAGAAACATGAAAAGGTAAATAAGAAACAGAGGGGAAAGAAAGAAAACTTATAATTTTAAATTTACCTTTTTAAGGGCCTCAGTGAGATCTAATTATCTGTATTCCTATGTAGAGAAAAGTTATGTATAATTCTCTGTAGTGAACTCTATTCACTATTATAGTATTCACTATTATAGTAATCAGAAGAATAATTCACAGGGTGAGGATAGAACACTACATGAACTAAGATGACATGGGGGACGGGAAAGAGGGGGTGAATAGCAGGGGACAGAAAGAGAAACTTGACTGAATAAGAAAAATAGGATATTCTATTACACACAAAGAGGGCATGGGAAGGAGAGGGGACAAATACTATTATAAGAAGGAGAGGAAGAGAGCATTAAGAGGTAATAATCAAACCTTACTCTCAGTGTAATCAACCTGGAGAGGGAAGAGTAGCTATATTATCCATTGGGACATAAAACTCTTATCTAACCCTTCTGAGAAAGTCAGAAGGGATAAACCAAGGGGAGCAGGGGAGTGGGGAGGTCAAAAAAAGGGAGGGGAGAAGAAGGGGGAGGGAATTCATAAGGCCTTTAAAAACAAAAAGAGGGGGAAAAATAAGGGAGGGGGTAGAAAGGGAAGTTAATCAAGGGAGGGGATAAGGGATAGAGGCTCAATACCAAACCACTGGTTTAAAAGGAAATAGTATAAGAAAAAAGGGGTAGGAATAGGGGAGGATACGAAAATGTCAGCCAATGCACAACTGATGATTATAACTCTGAATGTGAATGGGATGAACTCGCCCATAAAACGGAAGCAAATAGCAGAGTGGATTAGAAACCAAAATCCTACCATATGTTGTCTACAAGAAACACATATGAGATGAGTGGACATACACAAGTTTAAGGTTCAGGGCTTGAGCAAAATCTTTTGGCTGTCAAATGAGAAAAAGAAGGCAGAAATAGCTATTATGATTTCTGACAAAGCCAAAGTAAAAATAGATAGGATTAAAAAAGACAGGGAAGGTCATTACATCCTGATTAAAGGCAGTATAAACAATGAGGAAATGACACTGCTCAATATGTATGCAACAAGTGGCATAGCATCCAAATTCATAAAGGAGAAACTGGCAGAGCTCAAGAAGGAAATAGATAGTAAAACCATACTAGTGGGAGATCTAAATATTCCTCTGTCAGATCTAGATAAATCAAACCAAAAAATAAATAAGAAAGAGGTAAGAGAGGTGAATGAAGTCCTAGAAAAATTAGATTTAATTGATATGTGGAGAAAAATAAATAGGGACAAAAAGGAATACACCTTCTTTTCAGCTGCACATGGCACATTCACAAAGATTGACCATGTTATAGGGCATAGAATCATTGCAAACAAATGGAAAAGAGCAGAAATAATAAATGTAACCTTGTCAGATCATAGTGCAATAAAAGTAATAATTAGTATGGGCACCTGGATAGGAAAATCAAAAACTAATTGGAAATTAAATAATATGATTCTCCAAAACCAATTTGTCAAAGAAGGAATCATAGAAACAATCAATAATTTCATTGAAGAAAATGACAATGATGAGACATCCTTCCAAACTCTATGGGATGCGGCCAAGGCAGTACTCAGGGGGAAATTTATATCCTTGAGTGCATATACTAACAAATTAAGGAGGGCAGAGATTAATGAATTAGGCATGCAACTCAAAAAATTAGAAAGCGAGCAAATTAAAAATCCCCAGATGAAAACTAAATTAGAAATACTAAAAATCAAGGGAGAAATTAATAAAATTGAAAGTAAAAGAACTATTGAATTAATAAATAAGACTAGAAGCTGGTACTTTGAAAAAACAGATAAAATAGACAAAGTACCGATCAATCTAATAAAAAAAAGGAAAGAAGAAAACCAAATTGAAAGTATCAAAGATGAAAAGGGAGACCTCACCTCTAATGGAGGGGAAATTAAGGCAATCATTAAAAACTATTTTCCCAATTATATGGCAATAAATATAACAATTTAGGAGATATGGATGAATATTTACAAATATATAAACTGCCTAGATTAACAGCAGAAGAAATAGAATACCTAAATAATCCCATATCAGAAAAAGAAATTGAACAAGCCATCAAAGAACTCCCTAAGAAAAAATCGCCAGGGCCTGATGGATTCAAAAGTGAATTCTATCAGACATTCAAACAGCAACTAATCCCAATACTATACAAATTATTTGATATGATAAGCAAAGAAGGAGTACTACCAAATTCCTTTTATGACACAAATATGGTACTGATTCCAAAGCCAGGGAGATCAAAAACAGAGAAAGAAAACTACAGACCAATCTCCCTAATGAACATAGATGCAAAAATCTTAAATAGAATACTAGCAAAGAGACTCCAGCAAGTAATAAAGAAGATCATCCACCATGATCAGGTGGGATTTATACCAGGAATGCAAGTTTGGTTCAACATTAGGAAAACCATCCACATAATTGACCACATCAACAGTCTAATAAACAAAAATCACATGATCATCTCAATAGATGCTGAAAAAGCCTTTGACAAAATACAGCATCCATTCCTATTGAAAACACTGAAAAGTATAGGAATAGAAGGACCCTTCCTAATAATAATATACAGTATATACCTAAAACCATCAACAAACATCATATGCAATGGGGATAAATTAGAAGCCTTCCCAATAAGATCAGGAGTAAAACAAGTTTGCCTATTATCACCTCTATTATTCAACATAGTACTAGAAACACTAGCAGTTGCAATTAGAGAAGAAAAAGAAATTGAAGGTATCAAAATAGACAAGGAGGAGACTAAGCTATCACTCTTTGCAGATGATATGATGGTCTACTTAAAAAATCCTAGAGAATCAACTAAGAAGCTTGTAGAAATAATCAACAACTTTAGCAAAGT
>NC_058133.1:284967518-284968090 GCF_016433145.1 Gracilinanus agilis
GGGTAGAAAGGGAAGTTAATCAAGGGAGGGGATAAGGGATAGAGGCTCAATACCAAACCACTGGTTTAAAAGGAAATAGTATAAGAAAAAAGGGGTAGGAATAGGGGAGGATACGAAAATGTCAGCCAATGCACAACTGATGATTATAACTCTGAATGTGAATGGGATGAACTCGCCCATAAAACGGAAGCAAATAGCAGAGTGGATTAGAAACCAAAATCCTACCATATGTTGTCTACAAGAAACACATATGAGATGAGTGGACATACACAAGTTTAAGGTTCAGGGCTTGAGCAAAATCTTTTGGCTGTCAAATGAGAAAAAGAAGGCAGAAATAGCTATTATGATTTCTGACAAAGCCAAAGTAAAAATAGATAGGATTAAAAAAGACAGGGAAGGTCATTACATCCTGATTAAAGGCAGTATAAACAATGAGGAAATGACACTGCTCAATATGTATGCAACAAGTGGCATAGCATCCAAATTCATAAAGGAGAAACTGGCAGAGCTCAAGAAGGAAATAGATAGTAAAACCATACTAGTGGGAGATCTAAATATTCCTCTGTCAGATC
>NC_058133.1:284968183-285005481 GCF_016433145.1 Gracilinanus agilis
CATTCACAAAGATTGACCATGTTATAGGGCATAGAATCATTGCAAACAAATGGAAAAGAGCAGAAATAATAAATGTAACCTTGTCAGATCATAGTGCAATAAAAGTAATAATTAGTATGGGCACCTGGATAGGAAAATCAAAAACTAATTGGAAATTAAATAATATGATTCTCCAAAACCAATTTGTCAAAGAAGGAATCATAGAAACAATCAATAATTTCATTGAAGAAAATGACAATGATGAGACATCCTTCCAAACTCTATGGGATGCGGCCAAGGCAGTACTCAGGGGGAAATTTATATCCTTGAGTGCATATACTAACAAATTAAGGAGGGCAGAGATTAATGAATTAGGCATGCAACTCAAAAAATTAGAAAGCGAGCAAATTAAAAATCCCCAGATGAAAACTAAATTAGAAATACTAAAAATCAAGGGAGAAATTAATAAAATTGAAAGTAAAAGAACTATTGAATTAATAAATAAGACTAGAAGCTGGTACTTTGAAAAAACAGATAAAATAGACAAAGTACCGATCAATCTAATAAAAAAAAGGAAAGAAGAAAACCAAATTGAAAGTATCAAAGATGAAAAGGGAGACCTCACCTCTAATGGAGGGGAAATTAAGGCAATCATTAAAAACTATTTTCCCAATTATATGGCAATAAATATAACAATTTAGGAGATATGGATGAATATTTACAAATATATAAACTGCCTAGATTAACAGCAGAAGAAATAGAATACCTAAATAATCCCATATCAGAAAAAGAAATTGAACAAGCCATCAAAGAACTCCCTAAGAAAAAATCGCCAGGGCCTGATGGATTCAAAAGTGAATTCTATCAGACATTCAAACAGCAACTAATCCCAATACTATACAAATTATTTGATATGATAAGCAAAGAAGGAGTACTACCAAATTCCTTTTATGACACAAATATGGTACTGATTCCAAAGCCAGGGAGATCAAAAACAGAGAAAGAAAACTACAGACCAATCTCCCTAATGAACATAGATGCAAAAATCTTAAATAGAATACTAGCAAAGAGACTCCAGCAAGTAATAAAGAAGATCATCCACCATGATCAGGTGGGATTTATACCAGGAATGCAAGTTTGGTTCAACATTAGGAAAACCATCCACATAATTGACCACATCAACAGTCTAATAAACAAAAATCACATGATCATCTCAATAGATGCTGAAAAAGCCTTTGACAAAATACAGCATCCATTCCTATTGAAAACACTGAAAAGTATAGGAATAGAAGGACCCTTCCTAATAATAATATACAGTATATACCTAAAACCATCAACAAACATCATATGCAATGGGGATAAATTAGAAGCCTTCCCAATAAGATCAGGAGTAAAACAAGTTTGCCTATTATCACCTCTATTATTCAACATAGTACTAGAAACACTAGCAGTTGCAATTAGAGAAGAAAAAGAAATTGAAGGTATCAAAATAGACAAGGAGGAGACTAAGCTATCACTCTTTGCAGATGATATGATGGTCTACTTAAAAAATCCTAGAGAATCAACTAAGAAGCTTGTAGAAATAATCAACAACTTTAGCAAAGTTGCAGGATACAAAATAGATGCACATAAATCATCAGCATTTCTATACATTTCCAACACACTAGAGCAGCAAGAAGTAGAAAGAGAAACACCATTTAAAATCACCCTAGGCAATATAAAATACTTAGGAATCTATCTACCAAAACAAACACAACAATTATATGAAAACAACTACAAAACACTTTCCAAACAAATAAAACTGGATCTAAACAATTGGAAAGCCATTGATTGCTCATGGGTAGGACGAGCTAACATAATAAAAATGACAATTCTACCCAAATTAATTTACCTATTTAGCACCATACCTATCAAACTACCAAAAAACTTCTTTACTGAATTAGAAAAAACTATAACAAATTTCATTTGGAATAACAAAAGATCAAGACTATCAAGGGAAAAATGAAAAAAAAATGTGAAGGAAGAGGGGCTAGCAGTACCAGATATTAAACTATACTATAAAGCAGCAGTCATCAAAACAATATGGTACTGGCTAAGAGACAGAGAGGAGGATCAATGGAATAGACATCAGCAAGACAGTGTATGATAAACCCAAAGAGCCCAACTTTTGGGAAATGAATCCACTATTTGACAAAAACTGCTGGGAAATTTGGAAAACAATATGGGAGAGATTAGGTCTAGATCAAAATCTCACACCCTACACCAAGATAAATTCAGAATGGGTGAACGACTTGAATATAAAGAGGGAAACTATAAACAAGTTAAGTGAACACAGAATAGTATACTTGTCAGATCTCTGGGAAAGGAAAGACTTTAAAACCAAGCAAGAGTTAGAGAAAATTACAAAATGTAAATTAAATGGTTTTGATTATATTAAACTAAAAAGCTTTTGTACAAACAAAAACAATATAGTCAAAATCATAAGGGAAACAACAAATTGGGAAAAATCTTTATAACGAAAAACTCTGACAGGGGTCTAATTACTCAAATATACAAGGAGTTAAAGCAATTGTATAAAAAATCAAGCCATTTCCCAATTGATAAATGGGCAAGAGACATGAATAGGCAATTTTCAGGTAAAGAAATCAAAAGTATCAATAAGCACATGAGATAGTGTTCCAAATCTCTAATAATTAGAGAAATGCAAATCAAAACAACTCTGAGGTATCACCTCACACCTAGCATATTGGCTAAAATGAAAAAAGGGGAGAGTGATGAATGTTGGAGGGGATGTGGCAAAATTGGGACATTAATGCATTGCTGGTGGAGTTGTGAACTGATCCAGCCATTCTGGCTGGCAATTTGGAATCATGCTCAAAGGGCTATAAGAGAATGCCTGCCCTTTGATCCAGCCATGCCATTGTTGGGTTTTTACCCCAAAGAGATCATAGATAAACAGTCTTCTATGAAAATATTTATAGCTGTGCTTTTTGTGGTGGCAAAAAACTGGAAAAGGAGGTTATGTCCTTCAATTGGGGAATGGCTGAACAAACTGTGGTATATGTGGGTGATGGAATACAATTGTGCTTAAAGGAACAATAAACTGGAGGAGTTCCAGGCGAACTGGAGAGACCTCCAGGAACTGATGCAGAGCGAAAGGAGCAGAGCCAGAAGAACATTGTACACAGAGACTGATATACTGTGGCAAAATCGAATGTAATGGGCTTCTGTACCAGCAGCAATGCAATGACAGCTCTGAGGGATTTATGGTAAAGAATGCTACCTACATTCAGAGGAAGAACTGCAGGAGAGGAAATATATAAGAAAAACAACTGCTGGAACGCATGGGTCGGGGTGGACATGATTAAGGGTGTGGACTCGAAACCACCACACCACTGCAACTACCAACAATTTGGAAATAGGTATTGATCAAGGACACATGATAAAACCAGTGGAAATGTGCATCGGCCATGGTTGGGGGGAGTGTGGGGGGCAAAGGGGAAAGTAGGAGCATGAATCATGTAACCATGTTAAAAATGAATATTAATAAATCTTTAAATAAAAAAACAACAAGATACACATGAAAAAAAAGTTACTAGATGTGAGACTTTGAAAGTCATTTTGCAAAAGTAATACTTGGCTTATATAATGATCAGTCATCGCCCCTATTTATCTTTACCAAATTGTTTTGATGATTGAGACTGCATAGCATATTTGTGAACTTGGTCTCTTTCCTTCACTTTTTCCTCATTATTTTCCTTCAGTTTCTATACCTTTTGTCCTACCAGATGAATTTAAACTTTTCTAGCTCTGTAACGTAATCTTTTCAAAGTTTGATGAATATATCACTGAATATTAAAAAGCATTTATGGTGTTAGGTCCCTTTTGTTATATTTGTGCAACCTACCCATAAACAATTAATATTTAGAGCTGTCTTCATTTGTGTATAGAGGGCTTAGCAGATATATTTAGTTCCTCTGTATGTCTTGGTAAATAGTTTCCCAACATTTTATACATCTCTAAGTCTTTTAAATTAAGTTTCTCTATTTTTTCCTATAAGACTTAGTTGGAAATATTCATAAACGTACAGGGTTTATGTGGATTTGTTTTCCATTTTGTAATTTGGCTGAAGTTCTTAATTATTTTAAATACTTTTTTTAGTTGTAGTGAATATCATTGATAAATGTGATCATTTTATTTACTCTTTGCTTGTGCTATTGTCTGAATTTCTTTTTGTGTCTTGTTGCTATTGCTAGCATTTCTAGGACTGAATATCTGTTGTGATAATGAACATTTTTGCTTTATAGTAATCCTCAGTAGAGAGAATGCTGGCTCTTTGTTTTAGTTAGGTAATACATATCAAGATAATAATCATGATATCAAAGAGAAATTCATTTATTCCTATGATTTTGTTTTTGTTTTTAAACAGGAATGAGTGTCATGTCTCTTTAAAACTTTTTAATGCAACTATTGATATTATTATGTAGTTAAATGTTTATTTTTTCCATCTCCTCCATAGCATTCCTATTATAAATTCAACCAGGGATATCACCTTTGTGATATGTTGCTAACGTCTCCATTTTAATATGTTATTTATAATTATCACATTGATTGGGGATATTGATTTATTATTTTCTTTCTCTAATTTCTCTGATCTCTAAATCTCTAATTTCTCTAATCTCTAAATCTCTCTGGTTTCTGTATTAAGATCATATTGATTACTATTTCTGTTAATGTGTACAATATTCTCGTGGTTTTGTTCACTTCATATGTCTTTCTTTTTTTGTGACTAGTATTCCATTGAAATCCATTAAAACATAAAAAAATACCATGACTTGTTCGTTGATTTCTTAATTGATAGACATCACTTCAGCTTCCAATTCTTTACCACCACAAAAAGAGCTTCTATAAATATTTTTTTGTATAAGTAGGTTCTTTTCCCCTATCTTTAATCTCTTTGGGATATAGACTCGGTGTGGTATTGCACAGTTTTTTGGCCCTTTGGGTATGGTCCCAAATTGCTCTCCTGGATTACTATCTCAGTTCATACTTCTACCAACAACATATTAGTGTCCCAATTTTTCCACATTCCCTCCAAAATTCATCATTTTTCTTTTTGGTCATGTTAACCAGTCTGATAGTTATGAGGTAGTACTTCAGAGTCGTTTTAATTTATATTTCTCTAATAATGATTTGATGCATTTTCTCATAACTAAAGATAATTTTAATTTCCTTTTGTGATAATTGCTTCTTCATATATTTTGTCAATTGGAGAATGCTTTGCATTTTAATAAATTTGTCTCAATCCTCCACATATTTAAGAAACAAGGTCTTTCTCAGAGACACTTGTTATAAAGGATTGTTCCAATTATATTGTTTGCCTTTTACTCTTGGTTGCATAGCTTTTGTTTGTATAAAAACTTTTAATTTAATGCAGTCAAAATTAACTATTTTACTCTTCATTATGTTATTTTCATCTTGTTTTGACAAATTCTTCTGTAAGAATGGTAAGTTTTTGTAAATGGTAAGTTTTTGTAAAGTCATGCACAGCTGAGAATGGCAGCAATCAATATCTTTTGGTCTTTTGCTTTCTAATCATTTCTACTGTCTTTTATAAGGAAGTTCATCCTTTAGAATTATGATAAATATAGGTTTCATTCATTCTAATCCCTGAAGATTTTCCTTTTCTTTACATCCCTTTTTGTAAAGAAAAGAGTGGTAACAGAGAAATAGTACAACATATTTATATGTACATATCTCTTTTCTTCTCACTGAGAGCCAACCCACAGTATTTTTTTGTTTGTTTTCTTTCTTTTCTTTTAAATCCCCTTTGCTTTCTGCGCTCTTTAGAGTTCATTTTAGTTTGGACTAATACTTTTTAGTCTATCTTCTCTCTTACACTCCTCTCTTCTCCCCTTTCCCTTCTCTTTCCTTACTGAATGAAATATATTTCTATTATTCATTTGTCTCTGTGCTCAATCTTAAGTCATTACAATTAATGATCTCTATAGAATTAAGTTTAATTGCTAGTACCCTCAGAGACAACAAGATCTTCACAAATGACATTTATATAGATTCCGTTTTCTCTTTAAAATATAGTAACATTATGTATAGAACTTTGAAGTGGAACTACTGAAACTATGTTATAATTAAGAATATGACATGATATAATGACAAGATATGGTATCACAACATTATATATGTTATAATAATATTATAACCTAATAAAATAACATACTATAGCTTAATGTAATATAACTTAATACAAATATTTTTGCTACATTTTTATTTGACCTTTGGATCAAACTTAATATTTGAAATATTCATTCATGAGGAAGCAATACTATATAGTGAAAAATCACTTTGTTTTCTATCTCTGAAAGCCTGGTCCAGTCTTACCAGTCTCATTATAATCACTCTCTGGTCTCTAGACTTACCCTAGGTTTTTATCAATTTGAGTCTTAACTGTCTAGTGGTGCCATCCCACCGTGTTCCCCACAAGAAAGCATAAATAGCTTTTCCTAGGATTAGATGAAATCCTGGGAATCATAGCTCTTACTTACAGAAGATAGTCTTCTATTGTACCTATTTCACCCAAATGAAATTAATTGTAAGGCACCTGTCCATTACTGAATATATGTGTGCTTCCCTCCATTCCAGTGTTAAACATTCTTTAAAAGGCCACTTTCCCTTTCCCTTCTACAGTGAGTTCTATCTTTAATTCTTTACTATCTTGGTTCTATTTATTCATTTCTCTTTCTAATAGTTTATGGTGCCCACCACTGTTTAGGAGGCAAAAGACATTATTTATCTTTTCCTACTCACTTGTAGGTTGGAGGTGATATACTCTTAGTTCCCTTCTGTCTCTTCTGGCTTTTTAACTTCTTTACTCGTCTTCACAGTATTATTCCTGTTCCAAACTATACTGATTAACTTTTAATGAAGGAGGAGATTTAGCCTGCATCTTAAGTAACTTTCTTTCCCTTGTCTCAACTATTTAAGATTGTAACTATAGATTCTAAGGATCTGCCTGTCCCTTGATGATATCTTTTTGTTCTTTCATTTAACTTTAAATAATATTTATTATTGTAAAACAAAACTCTAGAAACACAAGATAATTTCTGTCATTGTTTTAGTTTGTGATAGTTATTCTTATTTACCTTTCTTGTTTTTTTTTCCTGTTTATAATTTTTGTAAATTGAACGACTTACTCAGCTTTGTTTCATTTGGCATGAATGCTTCATATATTTTCTCATAAAAATCACTATTTTTTTTCATTGAATAGGTTGAACTTTTTTTTTTTAGAATTAGTTAGTTTGGCTTACAACTTGTATTACTTTGATTTTGGAATAAAATATTTTTAATTCATTTCTTTATTGGGTTTAGAATAAATTTAGGTCATTTGAATTATTTCTTCCATAGCTAAAGTATACTTTTGTTATTACTTGTAAATTAGATTTGTTTGATTGTTTGAGATTTAAAACTGAAATTGTTTCCTTACATGCCTGGGAGGTATGAGTATAGAGGTTTTCTCTGGAAACAAAGTATGTATTTTGTTGGTCAGTATATTTTAAAACTATATTTAAAAGTGCTCAGATATTTTACTATTTACTACTGCATTGTTTTTTTATGAAATACTTGTTATTAAGCTATATCAGTGCATCCTTTGTTATATATAGGTCAGCTGCTTTACATAGAATTTTTAAAAAGTTGTCTTTTGCTTCTTTCTTTCAAATTTTCTTTTCCTTTCTGTATTGTTGGGGTTTGACTCTGCCACTTCTCTTTTTTCAGAAATTTTACTATTTTTAGAGATCATCATAGTCTTCTAATTTGGGTAGTCTAGTGTTTGTTTTAATCAATTCCACTTTAAAATATTTTATTTTTGGTAAAACTTCTTTCCTGATAATCACCCTTCAAATAGTTTTTTTTTCTTTTTTTTAATTCTGGTGATTTTTGTGATTATGTTTACAGAGAAACTCCTGAGAATAAGATAATCTTAGAAATGTCCAGCCTGGATTGTCAAAGTGATGCTCTTTTATAAAGACCACATTATTAGAAATGATATTTTCTCCCTTATGCAATTGTAAGTAAATCAGTGCTAAGGCCAAGACATATTAGAAGGTGAATATTATTTCAATAAATAGGAGAAAATGGGAATTGTCATGCACGTGGCTTCACCTTTCCTCTTCTCCTCTAGACCTTGAGCTCATTTTTCAGGTATATAGTTTTGAGTGGGTGTAGAGGGAGTTTGGAAGTTTAGAATGGTGATTAATCTAAAAAAATCATTAACCTTTATGCAAAATACCTTGCTACTCTTAATTACTGTGAGTAACTTCATAGATTTTTAAAAAAAATATCAAAGAAAAAGAGATATCAGACTTTTATTGAAGTCCTTTCTGGGATGGATCATTTGTAAACCATTGTTGCTACAAAGCTTACCTAATTGTATGACAAAAACCTTTAGTACCAGGGTGTGGTAGGATATGAATAGGTACACTGTATTGATTTTAGAGCTTCAATTTAGATGACATAAGCTGATATGGTTGATTTCCCTGTTCAGAACAATTGTGAAAGGCCAGATTGTTTTCTTATGAGAAGAAAATCTAAGTTTCATTCAAGTTACAATCTCTCTCTCTCTCTCTCTCTCTCTCTGTGTCTCTCTCTCTCGCTCTCTCTTTCTCTCTCTCTTTGCCAGTCTGTCTCTCTCTCCTGTATGGTTTGCCTCATCATATTCTTTTCTATTATTCTAAAATAAATTTACATATCTTATTTGATATATTTCCTATCTGTCCTATCTCCTTTTTCTCAATTCTAAGAGAATCCAAAGCTAAAATTTTGAAAGTTTGGTTATAATCCTCAAGAGGAATGGTAATGAAAAGAACCAACAAATATGTAACTTTCTATGGCATGTTAAAAAAGTACAATGGCCCAATCTCATGAGTCTTTAATAAATGCATTAAAGGTAAACTGAAGAACATTATTCCAAGAAAGATAAGTTTCTCAACAGTGATGCATTTTACTGTTATCAAAGCAAGTCAGACTGGCCAACAATCCCATTAAGAAGGGAGGCAGGGAACACCATCTTTATTGACATACCAGAAAAAAGGGATTCTTGGTGCATGGCATATTACAATGGCTATACTAAGAAAAGTGGACAGATATCCAGGTGAGGTTGGACCCCACTCTGACAATTAAAGAACATTAATTGCTTTATGAATCATTTGATTGCAGAGTAGATAGAATGTTGGTCCAGGAGTTAAGAAGGATCTTTTGTTGAGTTCAAATCTGGTCTCAAACACTTACTAGCTGTGTGACCCTAGGTAAGTCATTAAAACCTATTTGCTTCAGTTTCTTCATTGTAAAATGAGCTGAAGAAGGAGATGAAAATTGTTCCATTAACTCTGCCAAGAAAACACTAAGTGATGTTACAGAGAGTCAAAATGTGACTGAAAAACTACTAAAAACAACAACAAAATTATTTAATATAATCAATCTGGCTCTTGTAATATTTGCAAGGTATTAAAACCTACCAGATTTATTGCCCCATACAGAAAAGTCTCCTCTAATTATATAAGTATGGGCAAGAATAGATTGACATATCTTTGGAGGGTGACACTAAATTAACTTTTGGGAGCTTAAAGACAATTAGCAGATGTCTCATGGGTTAATGGTATGAGAAAAAATAACTTTTCCTTTAGTTATACTTTTAAGCTAATTAAGGGGGAAAGCTAAATTTCTGAGCTCAACTAGAGGATAAAGCAAGGTGGCTTTTAGGCAGATGCAGATTCAATTGTAAGATTAATACAGCAGGAAGATTGTTACATTGTAGAATCAATACAGTAAAAATCAATTCAGAAGAAATTAGAATTAATATTAATTTTGATATTTTCACTCTTTCCTTTTTATTACAGAATTAAATTTAAATCAATTCCAAAAAACTTGATTATGCAATATTTATGTATTGGGTACTCTAGCAAGTATTTTTAGAGAAACATTTTAGATAAATTTGATGGTTCTGCCTTTATGATACTTAATAGTAGTGAGAACATAAACTCTACTTAGAGATAATTAGAATACCATGTATTACCTGAAAAATGCATTGAAGAAATGCCGAATGGCATGCTTTGTGATATAAATTTCCCCCTAAGTACAGCTTTGGCTATATCCCATAAATTTTGATATATCATCTCCTCATTGTAATTTTCTTTAATGAAATTGTTGATAGTTTCTATGATTTGCTCTTTGATCCATTCATTCTTTAGAATACAATTATTAGTTTGCAAATAGTTTTTAGTATTTCTTTCTGCTGCTCTTTATTGGATAAATATTTTTACTGCATTATGGTCTGAAAAAAGATGCATCTAATATTTCTGTTTTTCTAAATTTGATTGTAAGTTTGTATGCATTATTATATGGTCAATTTTTGTGAAGGTGCCATGCACTGATAATAAAAAGGTAGAGTCCTTTTAATTCCCATTCATTTTTTTCCAGAGGTCCATTTTACCAAACTTTTCTAAAGTTCTATTCACCTCCTTAACTTCTTTCTTCCTCTAATTTTTCTCTTTTTTTTTTTTGGCTGGATTTATCTATTTCTGAATGGGAAAGATCAAGGTCCCTTATTCTAGACATTTTACTACCTACTTCCTCATGTAACTCACCTAATTTCTCCTTTCGGGATTTGCCTGCTATGCCAGTTAGTGCATATGTGTTTGGTATTGATATAATTTCATTGTCTATGGTGCCTTTTATCAAAGGGTAATTTCCTTCCTTATCACTTTGCTTAGGTGAAATTTTACTTTTACTTTGTCTAAGATCATGATTGCTGTCCCTACTTTTTTTTTGTAAACTTTAGCTGAGACATAGTAGATTCTGCTCCAAACTCTTGCTTTTATTCTGTGTGTGTCACCCTGCTTTAAATGTGTTTCTTGTAGGCAGCATATTGTGGGATTGTGGTTATTAATCTACTCTGCTATGATTTTCCATTTTATGAGTGAGTTCATCCCATTAACCTTCATAGTTATATGTTTCCCTCTATCTTATTTCCCCTTTTTACTATTATCTCTCCTTTCAGCCTTTCCCTGTTCAGAGATATTTTGCCTCTGACTATTATCTCCCTCAATTTCCCTTTTCTGACTACTTCCCTAGAGGGTTAGGCAGGTTTCTCTAGCTGATGGAATATGTGTTATTCCCATTTTGAGTTAATTACAATGATAATAAGGAAGAAACATTGCCTATCACCCCTGCCCTGCCCTTATCCACTTTATTGACTCTTATGCACCTCTTCATAAGAGAAAGTTTATCCATTTCTGTCTCTCCTCTTCTCTTCTCCCCATGTGTTGCTATTTCACATTCCTTGAAATTTTGCTATGAATATCAGCCCATCCTATTCAGCTTACTCCTTTACTTCTTTCTTTATATAATGCTTCTCTTTGCACTGTTAATAAAAAAAGTTCTTAAGTACCTTAAAAAATTTAGGTATCTTGAATATTTTAAGTATTTTAAGTAATCATCTTAAGTATCTCAATTGTCACTTTCCCAGGTATGAATGTACTCAATTAAATGTTATTGAGACTTTTAAGCTTTCACTTTTTCTTTTTAGGCTTCTCTTGAATGCTGAATTTGTTCATCAAATTTTCTTTTCAGTTCTGCTTATTTGGTCAGGAAAGTCTGGAAGTCCTCTAGTTCACTAATTATCTACTTTTTTCTCTTACAGGATTATGCTTACTTTTCCTGGGTATATAATTCTTGGTTGTTGTCCTAGATTCTTTGCCTTTCAAAATATCATATTCATTGCCGCCCAGTTTTTTAATGTAGAAGCTGCTAGGTTCTGTGTAATCCTGACTGCAACTCCACACTATTTGAATTGTTTCTTTCTGGTTGATTATAATACTTTCTCCCTAGGGCTGAGAGTTTTGGAATTTGGCTTTAATAGTCCTATATTATTTTGTCTTGGGGTCTCTTTCAGGAGGTGACTTTTGGCTTCTTTCAATTCCTATTTTCCCTTTCTTTTATGAGGATATTAGGGCAGTTTTTCCTCATAATTTCATATTATATGATATCCAGGCTCCTTTTTAATGAATACTTTCAGGATTTTGATGATTCTAAGATTATCTCTCCTTGATCTCTTTCTGAATGGTTTCTGTTATTTTTCCAGTGAGGTATTTCAGATTTTCTTTTATTTTTCATTGTTTTGATTTTGTCTTATTGTCTCCTAATGTCTTGTGAATTCATTAGCTTTTATTTACCCATTTCTAATTTTTAGGAAGTTATTTTCTGCCTTGAGTCTTTTTGTTTGTGTTTTCCATTTCATCAATCTTACTCTTTTAAAAGATTATTTTTTTGTTATGTTTATGTTTTGTTTTCCTTTTGGGTTCCATTTCCATTTGTTCTATTCTAGTTTTTAGGGAGTTGTTTTCTTCATTGTATTTTTGAGAATATCAAACTTTGTTACTAGTCAGACCCTAGTTAAATCACTTTATAGTCTGAACCTCTCGTTTTTTTAATTAAAAAAAACTGATAATAAAACTTGCATAAGGATAACTTTGTTAACCTTAAAGTACAATATTTTTCCTAAGAAAACCCCTGATTGGGTCATGAAGAGTCAGACATGACTGAAACAATTATACAACAAATGATATAGGGATGGAAACTATTATTATTATTGTAGTTATTAAAGATAATAACAACAATAATGAATAATAATGCTACCAATGTAATGATGTGGGAAAGTTTATGATCCAGATAATATACATTTGCTGCTTCAAAGCCATTTAAAAGGTAAAGCAGTGGAGGGAGGATATTTTAGGCATAGAGAATAGCCTAAGCAAAGATGGACTAGATAGAATATTTAGGATATAAATCATATTGAAAATACAGAAGATAGGTTAGTGCTAAACTGAAGAATGCATAGAATGCTAGACATGAATGTAATATGGAATCACAGTAGATTCTAATCAGAATATTCAGTGCCAGATTTATCATTTGCAGGTTACATGATTAATGTTCTTTCCCTCACTTCCTCTCATCCCCCTCCCATAACAAACGTGCAATTCCACTGGGTTTTACACGTATCATTGATCAAAACCTAGTTCCATATTATTGATATTTGTTTGCACTATGGTAATCATTTAGAGTCTATATCCCCAATCATATCCCTATCTACCCATGTGATCAAGCAGTTGTTTTTATTCTGTGTTTCTGCTCCCACAATTCTTTCTCTGGATGTGAATAGCATTCTTTCTCATACATCTCTCAGAAATGTCTTAGATCACTCTATTACTGCTAGTAGAGAAGTCCATTACATTCAATTGTCCCATAGTATATCCATCTCTATGTATATGGTTCTCCTGGTTCTGCTCTTTTCACTCTGCATCAATTCCTAGAGGTCATTCCAGTTTACATGGAATGCATCCAGTTCATTATTCCTTTTAGCACAATAGTATTCCATCACCAACAGATACTACAATTTGTTTAGCTATTCCCCAATTGGATGTCATTCCCTCATTTTCCAGGTTTTTGCCACCACAAAGAGTGAGGCTATAAATATTTTTGTACAAGTCTTTTTCCTTATGATCTCTTTGGAGTGTAAATCCATCAGTTGTATGGCTGGATCAAAGGGAAGGCAGTCTTTTAGCACCCAGCACCCTTTGGTCATAGTTCCAAATTACCTTCCAGAATGGTTGGATCAATTCACAACTCCACCAGCAATGTATTAACATCCCAATTTTGCCACATCCCCTCTAATATTTATTACTTTCCTTTGCTGCCATGTTAGCCAATCTGTTGGGTGTGAAGTGGTACCTCACCTTTGTTTTGATTTGCATTTCTCTGATTATAAGAGATTCAGAACACTTTTCATGTGTTTATTAATAGTTTTTTTAAAATTACTCATTCATGTCCCTTGCCCATTTGTCGATTGGAAAATGGCTTGATTTTTTGTACAGTTGATTGAGCTCCTTATAAATTTGAGTAATTAGACATTTAAGTCGTCAAAGGTTTTTATAATAAGATTTCTTTCCCCAATTTGTTGCTTCCCTTCTAATTTTTTTGTATTGGTTTTGTTTGTACAATCCCTTTTTAATATAATGTAATCAAAATTATTCATTTTACATTTTGTAATTTATTCTAACTCTTTCTTGGTCTTAAAATCTTTCCTTTCCCAAATAGTTTGACAAGTATACTATTCTATGTTCTCCTAATTTACTTATAGTTTCCTTCTTTATATTCAAGTCATTCATCAATTCTGAGTTATCTTGGTGTAGGGTGTGAGATGTTGATCTAAACCTAATTTCTCCCATACTATTTTCCAATTTTCCCAGCAGTTTTTGTCAAATAGTGGATTTTTGTCCCAAAAAAACTGGGATTTGGAGTTTATCATAGACTGTTTTCCTGAGGTCACTTACCCCAAGTCTATTCCACTGATCCTCCCTTCTGTCTCTTAGCTAGTACCACATTGTTTTGATGACTACTTCTTTATAGTACAGTTTAAGATCTGGTACAGCTAGGCTACCTTCTTTCACATTTTTTTATTTCCCTTGATTTTCTTGATCATTTGTTCTTCCAAATGAACTTTGTTATTGTTTTTTTTTAATTCAGTAAAAAAAAAAGTTTCTTAGTAGTTTGATGGGGATGGCACTAAATAAGTAATTTAGTTTGAGCAGGATTGTCATTTTTAGTATGTTAGCTCATCCTACTCATGAGCAATTAATGTTTTTCCAACTATTTAGATCTAGTTTTAATTGTGTGAAAAGTGTTTTGTCGTTGTGTTCATATAGTTCATATAGTGTTTGTCTTGGCAAATAGATTCCTAAGTATTTTATATTCTCTAGGTTGATTTTAAATGGCATTTCTCTTACTAACTCTTGCTGCTGGGATGTGTTCAAAATATATAGAAATACTAACGATTTATGTATGTTTATTTTGTAATCTGAAACATTGCTAAAGTGGTTGATTATTTCCACTAGCTTTTTAGTTGATTCTCTAGGATCCTTTAAGTAGACCATTATATCATTTGCAAAGAGTGATAAGTTGGCCTCCTCATTACCTGTTTTAATACCTTCAATTTCTTTTTCTTCTCTAATTGCTATTGCCAGTGTTTTTAGTATAATGTTAAATAATAGAGGTGATAATGGGCATTCTTGTTTCATGCCTGATCTTATTGGGAAGGCTTTTAATTTGTCCCCATTGCAGATGATGTCTGCTCATGGTTTTAGATATATATTGTTTTTTATTATGTTTATTATTTTTAGGAAAGACCCTTCTATTCCTATGCTTTCTAGTGTTTTTAATAGGAATGAGTGTTGTATTTTGTCAAAGGCTTTTTCTGCATCTATTGAGATAATCATGTGATTTTTGTTGGTTTGCTTGTTGATGTGGTCAATTATATGGATGATTTTCCTAATATTGAACCATCCTTGCATTCCTGGTATAAATCCCACTGATCATAATGAATAACCCTTGTGATCACTTGTTGGAATCTTTTTGCTAGTATTCTCTTTAAGATTTTGCATTTATGTTCATTAAGGAGATTGGTCTGTAGTTTTCTTTCTCTGTTTTTGATCTACCTGGCTTTGGAATCAGTACCATATTTGTGTCATAAAAGAAATTTGGTAGATCTCCTTCTTTGCTTATTATGTCTATAATATGACAACTGACGGGTTGCCCCAAGCCAATATGGCAAAGTTAATAATCTTATATTACATGTCAAATAGTTTGTATAGTATTGGGATTAGTTGTTCTTTGAATATTTGATAGAATTCACTTGTATTTGAATCCAACTGGTCCTGGGGTTTTTTCCTTAGGGAGTTCTTTGATTGTTTGTTTAATTTCTTTTTCTGATATAGGGTTATTTAAATATTATATCTTATTCAGTTGATCTAGGCAATTTAAATTTTTGTAAATATTTATCCATATCACCTAGATTGTCATATTCATTGCCATATAATTTAGCAAAATAATTTTTAATGATTGTTGTAATTTCCTCTTCATTAGAGGTGAGATTTTCCTTTTCATCTTTTATATTGTTAATTTGGTTTTCTTCTTTCCTTTTTTATTAGATTGACCCATACTTTGTCTATTTTATTTGTTTTTTCAAAGTATCAGCTTCTAGTCTTATTTATTAATTCAATAGTTCTTTTACTTTTGATTTTATTAATTTCTCCTTTTATTTTATCATCTCTAATTTAGTTTTCATCTTTTTCACTTTGTAGTTTTTTTAATTTGCATGTCCAATTCATTGTCCTCTGCCTTCCCTAATTTGTTAATATATGCACTCAAGGATATAAATTTCCCCCTGAGTACTGCTTTGGCTGCATCCCATAGATTTTGATAGGATGTCTTACCATTGGAGTGGTGTTGGAGCTTGAGCTTCCCTGCCCTCTGAAGGCTTCTTATCTGCCCTTTTGATAAGATTGAGCCAGGGCAGAATTGATCTGCAATGCTGGATGTGCCCTGAGGCCAAAACCTCAAGAAAAGGAGGGGGGCAAGATGGAGTGTTTTGGCTGCTTCTAGGCTACCCTCTCTGAGCTTCTCCTCCAGCTGCCCCCTTGCTTCCTGTGTTCAACGCCCTGAGCCTTGCACACCTGTGTCAGTAAGGCACTCCCTCTGAAGTAGCACCTTTGCCCACACAGAGATTCTAACCACTGGAGACTCAGCACTGTAGCTGGGGAAGCGCTCCTGGTACCTTTCTTCTTCCTTTCCCTTGAACACTAGAGTTCAAGAATTCAGAGTTTTTTGGTGTACCTTTTAAGTTGAATCCAAAAGAAGGTCCCCCAGCTCTATCCTGTTGTTAGATTTGGTTTTCTGTCCCCTCAAACCACTTTTTTTTGATTGGTGTGGAAGAGTTTTAGAGGTCTGAACTTTTGCTACATCTAAGCTGCCATCTTGACTCCATACACAGTCAGGACCATTTTATACAGCTATATAATTAATAGTTGAAGAATAACTCATGAATGTCCACTTTCAGAAAATGAAGTAAAAAATAGAAACACGAAAGACAAAAAAGAGGAAAGTTCACATATTTTTCTTCCAAAGTGTAGGCATGTAGTTAGGTGAGACAACATGCAATAAGGGTCAGAAATGAAGAGGTAAGAACTGGTTGCTAAATCACTGCCTAAATATTAGGTCGGATATGAGAGAGCACTGACCACTTAACATGTATAAACTACATGCTATAAAGAGTAGCTGAAATGTAGGAGGACAAATTACATTGGATTTATTGGGAAATTTGTGGGAGGCAAAAGTTAAGAAAGAAATGTAAAGTAAAACTCATGGTTTCCTATGTCACTACAAAAAGTCACAAAGTATAGAGAAGAAAAAAGAAAAGGAAAACCAGTGATCCTAATATATGGAGGCAAATATGACCTTATAAGTGTGATTTAGTTTTAGTGGATGAGACCAATTACTGGAAGATTAGATTTTAATTCCAAGAAAATGATTGATTAAAATGGTGGGATATGCAGTATAATATTTTATAATGAAACATTTTCATGTCAACTAATTTAATATTCCCTGGAAGGAAGCATAGTGAATACCAATGAAGGCAGTAAGAGAAGTGTAATTTTCATTAGAGTAAACTATAGACTACCTAGACAGAAAGAGCCTGTTGAATGGTTTAGGAAAGAAATGCAATTCTGGTATTTCAAAAGTTATATAATCCTAGTTGGAGACTTCATTCATCCCCACATCTTTTTTAGCTTTCATTGCCAAAAGCAGAACAGTTAATATTTTCTTAGCTTGTCTTGATGATGATTATCTCAAGGAATGGAACACAAAAGTAACTATTATTTTCTATTTGAATCTAACCAGCAAGGGGGAACTATTTAATTAGGAGTTATGGGAACCTTTTGGCCAAATAATTATTGAAATATAGAATTTGAGAGGACATCTCAGGAGGCCTGGAAACTCAGTTACATAATTAGAAATGAATCTGGGATTTTTGGAAAGCAATGCAATTTAACTCGATAAGGAGATTTCACATGGTTTATAGGTAAGGGCATTGAATAAGTTTCCTAAGAGGAAGGCAACTCAGGAAAAATGAAAAATCTAAATACAGAATGAAATATAATAATATCAATGAGAAGGCAAATGGAATGTTATAAGAATAAAATGTCTCTATAAAGGAAATTAAGTTGTAGTTTTAATAGATGTGCATGTGAAAGTGAAACAGATCTGGTGGTCAGACATGATATGCTTATTTACTAATGCAATTGTCCATATGGAGTATGGGGAAGCTAATTCTGAAAAGATACGATGATTTGTAACAGAATTGTGATACTTCCCCATTTGGAACACAGACATTCTGTAAATGATTCCAGTCTATAAAGCATGTGAAGACAAGTTGTCTTGTGTTTGACTACATAAAACTGTGGTGAAATACAAAGGTTTTAACTACAAAAGGTGAGACCTTGCTTTTGGTCTGGCACTTTAATACATGCCTATCTTCTATTGTGAGAGAAAATGCTGAGTGGAGAGGCCTCAGAGCCTCTCCATATGAAGGTGATGTGTGGCTTGCTAAAAGGAACTTCTCTCTCTTTTCATTTCCTTTTTTTCTCTTTTAGCTGAAGGCATTTTGCAGATAGTTATGACTGTGAATTTGGTTGCCAACCTAGGATCAATTTCCTAAAAAATGGCCATTAGACTCATTTCAGTATTGAGACCCTTTAAAATAAACTGAGGAACACATCACAGCAGTGTACCTGGAACAACAAGTCATCCAAAGACTATTTCAATATTGGAAATATACTTAGTGAGTGAATATCATTTAGAAATTATGTGATGATGTGGACAATAGTGGTATAGGAGACAATGACCACAGAAGTGTACTAGCAAATTGTTTTGTAACATATTCTTTCTATACTTTTGATTTAAATATTCTTTTGAAAATTCTTTGATATTATTGGATGAATGCAACTGGGATGCTAATTATTGTTGAATAACAGTGGGGTGAAGTGCACTAGAATGTGGCCTTGAACCAATCAAATTAGAGAAGAAAAATTCCCAATTCTCAAAGGTACCTTAGAAGTCTAAGAATTAAATGTAGCTGAGTCCAGAGTAGCTACTATAAAAATAAGTGCAATTAATGGACAAAATCATGATATAATCCTAAAAGAAGAATATTAGGGACAATAAACTTCAGAATGATCTGAGATTGTTAAGGGAAATGAAGACTAACTTTAAACCATATTAAAGAAAAATGGGTTAGATGGTTGAGTCAATGGCACAAGTATAACAGAAAGAGGAAAGACTGTATGTATAATAATTTAAACTTATTTTCCTTATTTTCTCTGCCAAAGGGAATGATCTTTTAATTACAAAGGACCATTCAAAATCATTAATTGGAAGTTGAAAACACAAATAGTGATGTATTAAGAATATGGAGTTGATAATCATTTTGAGCCATGTCATCCCAGGACAAAGAAGTTCCTGGTAACTAAGATTCCTGAGCCATTGTTAATATCTTTGAAAAATTATAAGGAAATGAGAGGAGAAGGGCACATTCTGAGTTTTCACTTTTATTTTTTTAAGGAGAAAAGTCTGTACTGACCAGTGACCATGACTTGTTCATGGGAAGGTTATATATTATATTTTACAAGGGCCAATTAGTGAAAATCTAGACAGGGAATTGAAGAAGCATTATAGTTTTACAAGAACAGTTCATGATAGACTAGTCTCATGTCCTTTTATTTTTTTATTAGACTTGCCAATCAATGAGATTTTATGCCAAGAATTTACCCAGATTTGCATGAAGAGCTTTACAAAGTATCTCAAGCAACTCTTGCAGAGGTGATGGAGTATTGTGACATAGATTATAATGTAGAATGCTACATTTATTACTGTTGGAATGTCTGAGCTTCTGGGATTTGTGGTTGTTCTTATGCTTTTATCAATGACACTAGTAACTTCTTGGAACACAGAGTTAGATTGTGCTTAGCTACATTCCCCCTATCATTTGTCAGCAAGGTTCATTGCAGTGACAATGGTGACCTTTTTCACTTTAACAACTTGGGAAGACTTTGATCTCTTTCCTTTTCTTGGGAAATGATAGAAATGGTTTTTTTACCTCTTCCCAGAAGAGAGAAGTCTCTGTCATAGTTAATGACCACGTGAAGTAGACCACAAAGAACAGCACTAGATATGCCATTCTTTGGATCAATTAAGAGAAATGGTTTGCAGACAAGAAGAAAACCTTTATAATCTTGATTAGATGCCTCATACATACACCATTGTTGACTTTTTCAAAATCCAACAAACTCTTTGTGATCCAAATTCCCACCTTCCTAGAGGCCTTTTGAAAACCTTTATACTAGCAAAGTAAGTACATGTAGAAGTCTGGTGCATTTTCCAGTATAGGTCTCACCAAACAGCGAGACTTATTGCAGTCTTCACAAGCTAGACTTTGTGACTTCAAAACAGATTGCTACTGATAAATTAGGTGTCTGTGTACACATGTTAAAATAGCCAATATTTATAGGGTCCTTTAAGATTTGCAAGACTATTTATATATATGTAATAAATATATATATGCATATACATACATATTTTATAGTGTTGAGAGAGTGGGGGAGACAGAGAGAAAGAGAGGTACAGAAAGAGACAGAGACAGAAAGTTGGGAATTTAGTAAAGGTAAAAGAGGTACATACTCTGAGCAAAATCTTTTTTATTAACAATGACACGTATAATTGTTAACAAAGCAGGTTAGATGGGTAACCTCATCTAGTGATTTCAGTGAAAAGGAAGAACACAACAAAGAAAAGGTCTTGATAGTTGAGAAACATTACACTTAGGTATATTAAGAAACTTAGCCTGATATTCAGGAGAGGCTAATCATGCCACTATCTGACAATTAAGAAATGCTAATTGTTTCATGAGATTTATTTGCATCTTGTAATCTTTACTAGAAGATCAAAATTTTCTGTCTTGTTGGAAGAGATAAAATCATGCCTAAGTTCATAAGGACAGGAAGGATAGATTATTTTGGGGGGAAATGGTAACTACTGGGAGTTAAAGAAAACCAACTGATGTCCTGAAAGTATGCCAGCAGCTACCAGTATAAGGGAGAACTTTTCTTTTAATTTTACCTTTAAACTAACTCAGGGAGAGATTTAAATTCCTGAGCTTAACTCAATAATATAGAAAGATAGCTTTAGGCAGATGCAGATTCAATTATAAAATTAAACCAGCCTATGCAAAAAATGTAAAGTAAGGAGGACTAGTAGTACCAAATTTTAAATTATATTGTAAAGCAGTAATTATCATACTATCTGTTACTGACTAAGAAATAGAAAGGTAGATCAGTGGAACAGAATGGACATACAGTAAACAGTAGTAAAATATTATAGTAACTTTGTATTTGACAAAAATGTGTCACACAACCAGTACATATCTGAAGGATTTGAAGTCAAGTGATTTTATTTTTTTTTAATTCCAAGCCCCTTTAAATTCTGCTATGGACAAACACTAATCTGTAGAAATGTTTTGACAAACTCCAGGATGGGTTCTTTCTGACAAGGTTGAGCAACTATGCAAACCAGCTATTCATTTTGTATGAATTGCCATTAGGAAAGGCCAAGATAACTGAAGATTTCCACTATCATAGTTTTTGCATTTTGAAAAATTGTATTTAATTAATTGATTTAGAATATTTTCCATGGTTACATACTTCATGTTCTTTCCCTCCCCTCTCCCCCAGCCCCCATAGCCAAAGAGTAATTCCACTGTGTTTTTTAGTGAAATCTTAAGATAATATGTTGTCTAGATCTAGGATACAAAGGAAGCAAGTGATCAATATAAAGGATAGAGAGTTTGAAGTCTTTCACCAGAAAGTGAACCATCATTGGGTGTGAATGTTATAGCAGTGCCATTTGCGATTTGTCTGTAGATGACTGGCAGTAAGAACAACTATAGGATGAAGCCTATTAATAAGTGAATCAGATTAAGAAACAGAATGTAATTATAGGGAAATCAAACTGAATTTTTCAAGGATTTGCCCTGTTTTCACAGGAAGAGAAGATTTAGAATTTTCTAATGGACTTCCAAATTAAATTAAAATAAGTCCTATACTATAGATGAAGAAAGTAGTAATAACCCAAGGCTTATTGGTTATGAAAGCCCTCCATAATGACTTTGGACACACAGGGTAGGAGAAATATTTAGATGAGAAGCAAAAGAGATTATATTTTCTCAAGTTATTAAATATATTAAACAAAAGGATGAGATCTATGTCTTACTTTTTGAAAGAAAAGTGCTACTGATTTGAGTAACTTACTTGGAGAGCTTAAGTTATAGTCATGTACATGGATTTCCTATCTTTGAAAGGGCATGGGTAGAATATAAGGGACATCCTATTTGTAACAAATCAGTTCACGGAAGATAGACTTGTCTATAAAAAAACACTTTGGCTTTTACAGAAATGTCATGTTGGGTAAGAATCTTTTTTTTTTTATCATTTTATGAGATTCCTTCCATTATCTATTTTGATCAAGGCAAAGATTTCTTTTTTAAATAGGTTACTTTAGAATGTAACAATGCATTCTATATATCTTGACAATATAGGAATCAAAGAATCGAAATTACATTATCCTTAAAAATAGTATAATAAAGACAAATTAAAAAACAACAACAACAAAGCCAACTTGTTTTAATTGCATATGACGGAATATGAGACACAGCGGAACTTGGTGTATAGAGTTGCCTTCAAAGCCAATAAGACCTGGGTTTAAACCTTGCCTCTTACATATACTTACTAAATACCTGGGCAAATCAAGTAACCTCTGAGTGATTTCGGCAACCCATTATGACTATAATTCCTAAAGATTTTCTTGACCTCTCTTAGTAAAGGGAATTTCTTCATTAGAAGACCTGTATCTCAATAAAATACCAGGTCCAGTACCTATCCTTATCTCTATGAATGAACATAGTAGATCACCTGAGGCTAAAGCAAAACCCAATCTTTATGCTATATTTGTTCCTGCTAGATGAAAACTATATCTACTTATTTATGCATATTTTGGCATCTTGGAATATGGGCAATACATGGAGACTTAGACTTATTTAGCTGAAATTTCAGCTAGATGGAGCCCACAACCTTATTTTGCTTTAGCTTGGAAGAGAACAGAGAAGTGCTAATAATGGCATGATGTCGAAGTTTGCCTTTAGAAACTTATGGCATGGGTTAGATGTGCTTGGTGTCCAGGAAAAACACAAGTTGACAAAAAGCCACTTTATAACAAGATTGCTTAATCTGTCACTTTACAAAATAGTTCCAGAGAACAATTGGAGCCCTATAAAGATGATATACTAGAACCAACTGTTGCTCATAGGAAAGCTAGTTGAACACAGCATCAAAAAGAATAAAAGAGATGGATAAAAGAGTCCCAGGATTTACATTTATACTATATCATTAATAGCCATGTTGGCTTTTCATGCAACCCAAGGGAAAAGAGGGCAATTGAAAACTGAGACAAGGCTCATTGAAAATGATGGTCATGGGGAAGAAAGATCATCCTGCCCACTCTGGCAAACCCCTATCCACCACATGCTAGCTACAGTTGTTCTGTCTTTTGTCTTCTGCTCCTACTTCCTAGATGAGATTTATTTTATATTGTGATATAAAGTGATATAATAGATTTAGCTCTTATTTTTGTGCACCATTTTTTCATTTTTTTTCTTATTTAGAATATTTTCCATGATTACATGATTCATGTTCTTTCCCTCCCTCTTTACCCCCTGCTCTCAGATCTGACAAGTTATACATGTATCATTTTCCAAAACCTATTTCCAAGTTATTCATATTTATGATAGAGTGAACTTTCACATTTTTCTTTTTTTATTTAGAATATGTTTCCATTGTACATGATTCATGATCCCACCCACCCCCATCACTATTGCCTCCCCATCCCAAATATGACAAGCAATTCCACTGTTATACATATATAATTATTCAAAACTGATTTCCAAGTTATTCCTATCTTCAGTAGAGCAATCCTTTAACATCAAAACCTCAATCATATCCCTATAACATTATGTGATTGATCACATATTTTTCTAATGCATTTCCATTCCCACAGTTCTTTCTCTGGATGTAGACAGAATTCTTTCTCACAAGTCCTCTTAATTGTCCTGGGTTATTGAATTGCTATTAATAGAAAAGTCCATTACAATCGATTGTGCCATAATGTATCAGTCTCTGTGTACAATGTTCTCCTGGTTCTGCTCCTTTCACTCTGCATCAATTCCTGGAGGTCTTTCCAGTTCACATGGAATACCGCTGGTTCTTTATTCCTCATAGCACAATTATATTCCATTTTCAACATATACCACAATTTATTGAGTCATTCCTCAATCAGAGAATGCCCATTCATTTTCCATTTTTTTTGCTACCACAAAGAGTGCAGCTGTAAATATTTTTGTACAAGTCTTTTTCCTTATTATCTATTTAGGGTACAAACCTAGCAGTGGTATGGCTGAGTCAAAGGGTAAGCATTCTTTTAAAGCCCTTTGTGCATAGTTCTAAATTACCCTCCAGAATGGTTGGATCTATTCACAATTCCACCAGCAATGTATCGTGTCCCAATTTTGCCACATCCCCTCCAACACTCATCACTTTCCTTTGGCCAGTCTGCTAGATGTGAGGTGGTACCTCAATATTGTTTTAATGTGCATTTCTCTAATCAGGAGGGATTTAGAACACATTTTTGTGTGCTTATTGATAGTTTTGATTTTATCATGTGAAAACTGCCTATTCGTGTCCCTTGACCAATTGTTGATTGGGGGAATGGCTTGATTTTTTGTAAATTTGACTTACTTCCTTATATATTTGGGATATTAAACCTTTGTCAGAGAATTTTGTTATAAAAATATCCTCCCAGTTTGTTTCTTTCCTTCTAATTTTAGTTGCATTTGTTTTGTTTGCACATAATCTTTTTAATTTGATATAATCAAAGTCATTTATTTTACATTTTGTAGTGTTCTCTATCTCTTCCTTGGTATTAAATTCCTTCCTTTCCCACAAATCTAACAGCATACTATGTTCTATGTTCACCTAATTTATTTATGAATTCACTCTTTATATTTAAGTCATTTACCTATTTTTAATTTATCTTGCTGTAGATTGTAAGATGTTGATGTAAAGCTAATTTTTCCCATACTGTATTCCAATTTTCCCAGTAGTTTTTTTCAAATACTGATTTCTTGTCCCCAAACCTGGGACACTGGGTTTATTGAACACTACTTTACTGAGGTCATTTACCCTTTGTCTATTCCACTGATCCACCCTTCTGTCTCTTTTCCAGTACCACTCCTTTATAGTACAGTTTAAGATCTGGTACTGCTAGACCCCCATCCTCACATTTTTTTCTTCCTTATTTCCCTTGATATTCTTGATCTTTTATTCTTCCAGATGTTCTTTGTTATAATTGTTTCTAATTATATGAAAAAAGTTTTTTGGTAGTTTGATAGGTACAGCACTGAATAAGTTGATTAATTTGGGTAAAATTGTCATTTTTATTATGTTAGCTCTTCCTACCCATGATCAATTAATGTTTTTCAAGTTATTTAGATCTAGTTTTAATTGTGTGAAAAATGTTTTGTAGTTGTGTTCATATAATTCCTGTGTTTGTCTTGGCAAATAGATTTCTAAATATTTTATATTGTGCAGAGTGATTTTAAAAGAGTTTCACTTTCTAACACCTGCTGCTGAGTTGTGTTAGAAATATATAGAAATGTTGATGATTTATGTGATTTTATCTTGTACCCTGCAACTTTGCTAAAGTTGTTACTTATTTCTACTAGCCTTTTAGTTGATTTTCTAGGATTCTTTAAGTATATCATCATATCATCTGCAAAGAGTGATAATTTCCTCATTGCCTACTTTAATTATTTAAATTCTTTTTCTTCTCTAATTGCTATCACTGGCTTTTCTAATACAATATTAAATAATGGAGGTGATAATGGGCATCCTTGCTTCATTCCTGATCTTATTGGGAAGGCTTCTAACTTGTTCTCATTGTAGATGATATTTGCTGATGGTTTTAAATATATACAGCTTATTATTTTGAGGAAGGGTCCTTCTATTCCTATACTTTCTAGTGTTTTCAATAGGAATAGGTGTCATATTTTGTCAAAGGTATTTTCTGTATCTATTGAGATAATCATGTGATTTCTGTTGGTTTGATTATTGATTTGCTCTTCATTAGAGGTGAGATCACCCTTTTCATCTTTGATACTGTTAAATTGATTATCTTCTTTCTCTTTTTTATTAGAGATTCAGCAATACTTTATCTATTTTATTTTTCATAGTACCAACTCTTATTCTAAATTATTAGTTCAAAAGTTATTTTATTTTTCAATTTGATTAATTTCTCCTTTATTTTTTAGAATTTCCAAATTATTTTCATCTGGGCATATTCGTTTTTGTTGTTTTTCAAAATTTTTAAGGTGCAAGTCCTATTCATTGATCTCTTCCCTCTTGATTTTTTTGTTACAGGGACTCAGAGATATAAATTTTCTTCTGATTACTGCTTTGGCTGTATCCTGTAGATTTTGATATGTTGTCTTGTAAGGGGGAAAAGGTTTTTTTTTGTTCAATATAATAAAAGATGGTTGCCAGAGGATTAAACTATTATCAATCCTCAATTAAGAATAATCTCAAACCAAAATTGAATTTTATGGAAGTTTATTTACAATTAAGAAGAGAGAGAGGAAATAAGGAATTAAGAATCTAACCCAGTAGGTATTTTACTATGATCCTCTAATTAATCCAGGTAGATCTTAATTAACCCTCAGCTGAGAGTCAGAGGGCCAGAGGCCCTCTATTAAAGAAGTTCCTTAAGAGAAATTCAGGAAGATTCAGTCAGTCTTTAAACTCACTACCTCCATGAACCAGAAGAGGTCCTTCACCAGAAGCTCTCTTCCACTGAAGACCTCTCACTCACTCAACTCTCTCTTTTTAAAGGGGTCATTTATGCTTCACTTCCTGTGCCTTCCTCCTAATTTGCATGTCCAATCACAGTAGACGATTCTCATAATACTGCCTAGGGGGCAATCAGTTGATTTTGATTCATCATCTACTCTTAACACATGTGGGTTACAGACCTCCCAGAATTAGAGGTTTCTCACTGTTGGTGATAAATCTAAAGATGGGTGGTGTAGACTAAATCTAATTATCACTATCCCTCCCTGTGATCATTTGGGAAACTGGTCTCCCCAACTGATCATTTGCCATAATCATCTTGTGCCCCTAAAGTTATAACTACAATAGTTAGAGATAAGAGATAAGTAGAAGAGATAGAAAGAGCAAAACCAATGTTTTGCTAGACTCATTGACAAAAAGCCAATTAGGGGGAAATCCCCTTTGGTATAAGGCTTTACCATTCAAATAATTGTTTTCAATCCCCTCAAGTTCAATTAGTTGCACCCCAAAGTTCATTTTGGATTGTCTTGATTCAGTGTAGATTTCTGCAGGCATCTTTTCTGGGTCATCTTGATTCAGTGTAGGTTTCTTCAGGAAAATAGTCCATTTTCTGGTTTCAAAGTGTTAGCAGACTTCTTTTCCTGAAAATTTTCTTGAACAAAATTTTAAGGCTTGGATTTTTATAAAAATACAATCCCCCCTGATCAGAGTGTTTAAAAAAGAAACACCCAGATCAGCTCAGAATACACCATTGAGTTATGGGGTGTATGAGTCAATTATCAAAAGAAAAACCAAAAACATAAGAAAATTAAATTTTTGGGAGAAATAAAAATTCAAAATAAGAATCAAAATATAAAAAAAATCTATGTATGTAAAAATTTTAAGTAAACAAGAATTGATTCATAACAGGCCCTTGTATTAGGGTCCAATTAAAGTAAATTCTGTATCAGAAATCTGTAAAACAAATTGCAGTAATATTGTACTTGCCCATTTTCAGCCAAGACTACAGCAAGTTGCTATATCATAAGAGGAAAAAGAACTAGATTTTTATGTAAAAGGGAAGTGTCATTCCCTGATCTGATTTTGCTTCATTCTCAGGGATAGGAGAGCCAGAATGATGACAGCCAACCTTTGGTACTCAACTGTCAGTGTAGTACGAAATGTCCTATGACTTAACATATGTTAAGCTTCGCAACTTTGAGTCTCACACTAGGTTCAAGTCCTTTAGTATTGGCATAGAAATTTGACAATCCTACTTTTTTTACTTTGTGCTCCATGGCACTGTGTAGTTTCTCATCAATGCCAATGAGACTGGTTAGTCTCCATGACCTTGTGCTTCTTGCACTGTATGGTGGCTCTGTTGCTCCCTTCTTCTGGAATCAGACAATCAAAAATAGTCTTATAATATTTAACAATAAATGACAGGTTGCCATAGTCTAGGGCTTTGTGGATATGCATTAATATTATAGCAAATATATTTTAAACTTATATTACTGCAGAATAAAAAATTAATATTGATTATATGTATTTTAAGTATAAGAAATTTAAAAATGGGAAAAAATAAAATATTCTATTAGAAAAGTAAAAGGCAATAGCAAAATAAAAATTCATGAATTCAATGTGTTACCAAAATGGTGTCCACTTTTCTATGGACTATTATCTCTAATGCTTATAATAGGATACAGTCAATCAGTTTCAATAGAAGGTGCTCTCTTTACATATGAGCAATGAATCCAAGAGTCCTTTTCTCCAATTTTTATAGCTGTTGGAGTGGTTAACAATATTTGAAATGGACCTTCCCAGGAAGGCTGAGTTGCTCCAGTGCACTGGAAATTCTTTATATATACCTTGTCTCCTGGGTTCAGGTCATGAAGTGAAAAATCTATGAGTTCTGCTTGTACTGCAGTTCTGGATTCTAAGAGTTCATGCAGTTTATGCTGCAATTCCTGTATATAGGAAACAATTGAAGTATCTCCTCCTAATAGTGATGTATATGCAGGAGAAAAAGGCTTAACCTGTAGAGAGGGATGTCCAAAAAGCATCCCATATGGTGAGATATGTAGATCTCCACTGGGCCTGCTTCTAAGATAAAATAGAGCTAGAGGGAGAATGTCAGGCCATTTCAAATGTATTTCAGTGCATAATTTACCAATCATAGTTTTAAGTTCTCTTTTCATCCTTTCAACTTGGCCTGAGCTTGGGGGCTTATATGGTTCATGTAATTTGGTAGTTATACCCAAACAGGAATATATTTCAGATAAAACTGAATCAGTAAAGTGACTTCCCCTGTCCAAGTCAATACGTGCAGGCAGGCCAAAAAGAGGAATGATTTCTTTGAAAAGCACCTTGGCAACAAAAGCCACTGTGGCTGGGGAAGTATGAAATGTTTCCGGCCATCTGGTCATTTGATCCACTATGACTACACAAAATTTATATTGTCCAGCCTTTGGCATTGTTATGTAATCAATTTGCAGGTGCTCAAAAGGTGTGTAAGCTGGAGAATGTCCACCAAAAGCTTTTCCACGAAAGGCATGTTGGTTATATACTTGGCAGGTTATATACAGGGCAAGCTGCACACACTTTAGAGGCTATAGTGGTTATGCCAGGAACTATCCATACCATTTTAACAGAGTCCACGATGCCCTAGATACCAAAATGACCATTGTTATGAATGGATTGGCAAATTTGTTGATAAAACTTTCTAGAGAGCAGGGGTTTTCCTTCAGAGGACACCCATACATACTCCATTCATTTATTTAGCTTTAAAGTTCTGCTTCCATTTTTTCACTTCCTTCTCATCATAGGAAAGTGATAAATTTAAGTCATCAGTGGTTGTCAATGTTAAAATCAATTCAGGCCCTTCTATGGCTGCTAGCTTTGCAGAAGTATCTGCCCAGTCATTTCCCCTAGAGGCAGGGTCAGTGCCACCTGTATGGGCAGAGCAGTGAACTATAGCTAGGGCTTTGGGTAGCTGGAGAGCAGAAAAAACTTCATTAATAATTTTTGCATTAGCTATAGATTTTCCAGCTGAGGTTAAAAATCCTCTCTGAAGCCATAACATACCCACTGAATGACAAATTCCAAAAGCATATGTGGAATCTGTATAAATTGTTGCCTTTTTATTTTTGGCAATTATACATGCATGTTTTAGGGCTATGGGTTCTGAGGCTTGAGCACTTAGATTTGAGGGCAGTGAAGATGACCATACAGTGTCAAATTCTGTATCTACAGCAGCTCCAGTGTAGCATATGCCATTCCTCATAAAAGAAGAAGCATCAGTAAATAAGACTAGATCTGGAATATCTAAAGGATTGTGTCCAGGAGATTATCTCGAGGCTTTTCAGTCAAGGTCACTAATGTTTCACAATTGTGTAATGGTTCTCCTGAGACTGGTAAGTCAGGAAGCAAGGTGGCAGGATTAAGGTCTGTACAATGTTTTAAAGTAATATTCTCATTATTTAATAAGGTTATTTCATACCTTGTAATTCTCTGATTAGAAAATGCCTGTGTTCTATATCTTAGCAGTAATTCTTCTAATTCATGTGGGCACATAATTGTTAATGGGCATCCCAATACTAAATCAACAGTTTTGTTACTAACAAAGCTATGGCAGCTACACCTCTAATACATGGTGGTGCTCCTGCAGCTACTGGGTCCAGCTGGGCTGAATAATAAGCAATTGGACACTGATAAGGTCCCAAAGTTTGAGTTAAAACACCTGAAGCTACCCCTCTACACTCATGTACATATAAAGTAAATGGTTTGTTATAAACTGGGATGCCTAGAGCAGGGGCAGACAGGATAGCCTGTTTTAGATTTGCCAGAGCTAACTGGTATTCTGGCTCTAATTTAAGCAGTTCAGGGACTGAATTTTTTGTTAGTGCTATAAGGGGTTTGGTAATTTCCCCATAGGAAGGGATGCATTGTCTACAAAAGCCTGTTGCTCCTAAAATTGCTCTTAAGTGTTTTTTAGTGGTAGGATCACTCAATTTTTGAATATTTTCAACACGCTTAGGAGAAATATAATGGGCACCAGCAGTTAAAATGAACCATAAATATTCCACTTTGGGAATAAACCACTGAAAATTTTCCTTTCAGATCTTGTGGCCTCTTTTATGCAATTCTAAAAGAAGATATTTACTATCTTCTTGACATGTTTCAGCATCTGGTGAAGCCAAGAGTAAATCATCCACATATTTAATTAATGTAATGTTTTAAATGTGATATTATCTGTGTCAAGGCTCAAATTCTGTGCAAAAAGGCTGGGACTTTCATCCTTGGGGCAAACGAGTCCACGTCCACTTAGAATTTTTCCAGGTAAAGGCAAATATATGTCTGGAATCCTCATAAATAGGAATCGAGAAAAAGGCTGAACATAGGTCCACTACAGTAAAGTAAGTGGCTGTACTGGGAATAGAGGAAATAATTGCGTTTGGGTTTGAAACCACAGGATGCCTCTTTATGACATGATTGTTTACAGCCTTTAAATCTTGAACAAATTGATATTGGGCTTTTCCATTTGGCTTTTTAACAGGTAAAATAGGTGTATTATATTCTGATTTGCATGGAATTATTATTTCTTGCTCAATTAATGAATTTATTACTGAGGTGATTCCCTCAATAGCTTCTTTTGATAGGGGATACTGAGGAATGGAGGGAGCTGGCCCTCCTCTTGTTCTAATCTCAACAGGAACAGCTGATTTAAGTAGGCCTACATCAGAAGAAGAAGTAGCACAGAAAAACTTGGGGATATCATCTGGGATTTCAAAGGTTGGAGGCTCCTTTACTTCCTGACTCTGAGAGAAGTACAGGGAGCAAATTTAAAGAGTCCTCTGGTAATTCTAATGACATAGAGCCATCTGGATCACAAATTATTGTGGCTTTGAGTTTACATAGTAGATCCTTTCCCAGCAAATTTGTGGGGGATCCAGCCATTAAAAGAAAGGAATGTTCCACAGTTAGGGGTCCTATGCTTACCATGTGAGGAGAAAGTTTTGGGTCCTTTTGAGATATTCCTGATACCCCTACTATGTTTAGCAAGCCAATAGAATTACAGTTTTCATCTGGTTTGCTGACCAGGACTGATCTAGATGCTCCTGTATCTAAAAGGCAATTATAATATGAATTTCCCACTTTTAGGGTTACATGAGGTTCCTTTCTACTTGGTGGGGAATGGATGGGCATAATTGGCATGAAAGCATGAGGGTCTGGAAAGTCAAATGTTTCCCTTTTTGATTCCAAGGCCCTTTTCCCCCCATTGCACCTTCATAAAGATGCTTGGGCTCCTTGTGCCCCACCCTGAGAAGCATTAGCACCCTGAGTAGTTTGGGGGTGAGCTCCACATAATATATACTGTTGCAGCGTCATTTGGTATGATTTATCATCTTCTTGATTTTTATTCCTAGCATATTTATCACTCCTGAAGTTGCAATTCCTGGAATCATTATTATTATTATTCCTATCATAATTTCTATAGTTATTATTTGACTGGGTGTTATTTCTGATTACTCTTAACAAATTACTACCATTCATCATTGTGTGGCCCTTCTTCTCACAGAAGTGGCAGGTAAGGGATTGATAGATTCTTGGAGAGGATCTATGGTCTCTCCCTGTCTTTTCAGTTTTTCTCTTAGTATTTTAACTTCTGCCTTTATATCCTCTACTGAGTAACTATTTTCATCACATCTTTGTGCATGGCCCTTAAAAACATAAGCTGCCACTCTTCCCAATTCCTCAAGATTCATAGATTCCCAGTTTGGGCAGTTAGTTTTAAAGTAGTCTTTGACTACTTTGCAAGAATTCTCAATGAATTGTCTATGTACTTGTCTAATATCCCATTCTCTGGTCAAATCAAAGTCCATATATACATTGCCCACCTCAATGAGCCTGTCCATAAAATGGGAGGGGGTTTCATTGGTATATTGTTTGGTCTCCTCAAATTCTGACCAGCTTTCAGGTGTATCAGAGCAAGCTTTCATGGCTGACAATAATGCTACTCTCTCATTGCACAATTTGTTGTAATCTGGGCCAGAATTGTAATTCTATTTCGGATCCTGGAGGGGCCATTTAAGTCCTTTAATGTTTCCTTTAGAAATCTAATTCTATATCATTTGGTGCATAAGTGCTTAGTAATGATATTACTTCATTGTTTATAATACCCTTTAGCAAAGTGTAATTTCCTTCCTTATGTCTTTTAACCAAATCAATTTCTACTTTAGCTTTGCTTGATATCATGATTGCTATGTCAGATATTTTTACTTTACATGTCCCATAATAAATTCTGCTCCAGCCTTTTACCTTGAATCTCTGTGTGTAATCCTGCATCAAATTTATTTCTTGTAAACAACATATAGTAGGATTCTGTTTTTTAATCTATCTGCTTCCATTTTGTGGGTGAGTTCATCCTATCCACATTCAGTTTTATGATTATATTATCCCTGTAAATCCTGTTCTATTTCCTTTCTCTGTTCCTCCTCACCAGTCTTTTACTTTTTGTCACTTATCTACCCCCCACACCAACTTCCCACTTCCTCCAATTGCTTTCCTCTTCCCTTGTCTTATTTCTCTTATAATTCTCTGTCAGGTAAGATAGAATTCTATACTCCACTGATTAGGACAAGACAGAATTCTTTACCCCTCTCAGTATAATTGTTTTACCCTCTTGGAGCCAGTTAGGATTAAAGTTTAAGCATTGCCAGTTACCACCCTTATACTCCCCTTTATATAATGATTTTTCACTCCTCTTTATGTTATATAATTTACCCTAATCTGTCACTCCCTTTGCTTTTATCTCAGTGCAACACTCTTTTTCAGGCCTTTATTGATTTTTTTACACATCATTCATAAGCATATATATCATATCATATATACATATCATTCCATATCATCATATTTACATATACATCATATCATATATCATCATATACATCTTACCACCACGATCAGCTTACTTCTTCACCCTCTGAGTAAATTCCTTCCATCTTCTCTACTATTAAGAGTAATTTTTGAAAATTACAGAAATCCTCTTTCCATATAAGCATTTTGACCTTAATGAGTGCCTTAAATTTTCTCTTTATTATTTACCTTCTGGAACTTCTCTTGTGTCTTGTGTTTGGACTTAACATTTTTTGTTTATGTCTGTATTATTCCTCAGGATTTCTTGGAAATCTTCTATCTTATTGAATGACCATTTTCCCCCTGAAAGAATATTCTCAATTTTGCTGGATAGGGGACTCTGGGTTGTAAATCCAAATTTTTACCTTCCTGAATATCATATTCCATGACTTTCAGTTCTTTAATGTAGAAGTCACTAGGTCTTCTGTGATCCTGATTGTAGGCCCATGGTATTTAAATGGTTTCTTTCTGGCTGTTTGAAGTATTTTTATCTTGGCTTGGTGGCTCTTAAATTTAGCTATTATATACCTGGAAGTTGTCATTTGTGGATTTCTTTCTGAAGGTAATCTGTGAATTCTTTCAATTTCAATTTTATTTTCTTGTTCAAGATCTCTGGACAGTTATCTATGATAATTTCTTGTAATATGATGTCCAAAGTTTTTTCTTAATCATGTCTTTATGTAGTCCAGTAATTCTAGGTTTTTTCTCCTAGATCTAGTTTCTAGGCCAGTGTCTTTTCAATAAGATATTTCATGTTTCCTTCTGTTTTTTCATTCTTTTAATTCTGCTTTATTGTTTCTTAATTTCTCATGAAACAAGTAGTTTCTAGATGGTCAATTTTGATTTTAAAGCCTGGTTTTCCTCTGTCAATTTTTGGTTCTCCTTTTCCAATTGGCCCTTTCTTCTTTCATTATTTTCCTTTCTCTTTCCCACTTTTTCTGCCTCTTTTAACTGTTTTGAAGTTTTTTTTGAGTTCTTTCAGAATCTGTGTCCAGTCCATACTTTCCCTCCTTACCAATGGATATAAAGTACCTCCAAACTGACAAACAAAGAAAAAACAAATCCAGATGAAAGAAGGGACCTCACAATAGGCGCAGTATTGAAGATACATGGGATTTGGGTACTTCCATGCCATAAAGAGGGGGGAATAGCTCCAATCAAAATGAAAGCAGATCACCCCTCCCCCACCTTACCCACAGTACCAGAGGCAGAGGCTGCGCTCCAGAGTTAGAGCAAGCAGGGGCACAAAATCTAGCCCCTTGGCAGCTAGCTGGCATTACTAGGAGCTTGCCTGTAAGAGCAGCAAGAACTGAGATTCCAGGTGTCTGGAAAACTCAGACCTTGGACATAGGAGTGGGGCTGAGAGAGGCAACAGCAGCACCCATCGTTCTCAGACTCAAGGGAAATTTTCAGGTGTAAGAGAAATCGTGGGCCATGTTCTGGGCTCTGGGCAGCCATCTAGGACCACGGAGACTTGACCCTGAAAACAGCTAAACCAGAGACCCCAGGAGGCTGGAAAATTAAGACCTTGGACACTAGAGTGGGGCTGAGAGAGGCAGCAGCAACACCTAGCATGTTCAGACTCAGGGGAAAACCCCAGGTAGAGGAGCAAACATGGGCCAAGTTCTGAGTGCTGGGCAGCTGGCTAGGAACACAGGGGCTCAACCCTGAAAACAGCTAGACCAGAGACCGCAGGAGGGTTCCCAGAGAAGCAAGGAGACTCATAAAGTAGCCTCAGGAAAAAAACCTCTCCCTAACTCCATACAAAGAGAATCAGATTGCCTTACTCAGACTTTTGGCAGATAAAACACAATGATGCCAAGCAAAGCCCAAGAAATAAACAAGAAGACTAAGAAAAAAACTCTAACACTTGATAACTTCTGCACAGAAAAAGCCAGAAAACAGAGGTGGTGTGTTATTTAAAATCACTTGGGATACTTGGAACTACATTTCCTGTGATCCCCAATGGGTTTGCTGTTTTGGATTACATATTCAAGGTGAGGGACTATTTGAAAATAGGGGGAAGTGACTTTGAACTTCCTCTTTAGTTACCTGAGCACACTAGTAGAGGAAGGTAAAATGGCTGAGGTGATGTTGGAATAGGTTTCTTACAGGAGCATGGTAAATTTATCTCTATCAGCATGGCTTTTATTAAAATACTATTCTCCCTTCTAATCTCGGCCTTCGTCATTTTTAATCATAACAGTGGACAAACAATTAAAGACATCCAAATCTTCTCAAAAATATGAAAATGAGTCACAAGATCTTGAAGAGTTCAAATCTGAGATCATGAGAAAGATGGAAGAGATCTGGAAAGAAAATAACAGTTTAATAAGAGGAATTTTGCAATTGAAAAGAGAGGCTCTGAAATCAAATGAATTGACAAGCAAATTGAAGACCAGAAATAACCAGCTGGAAGCCTTGAAGAACCAGATAGAGCAGATTTAAAAGGAAAACCAAAAGATTTTAACCAAAAACAAGTCTTTAAATGCTGAGTTCATGAGAAATATGGAAGAGATTTGGCAAGAGAAGTGGGAAATAGCTCAAAAGGAAATTACCTATTTAAAAGACAGAAACTCTGAATTAAAAACCAAAATTAAACAGCTTGAAAACAGGATAGACGAAACCGAAAAGGAAAATCATAAGATTATAAAAGAAAAGCTGTCTCAAAAGGGCAGAAATGGGCAAGTAGAGGCCAATGATCTTTCAAGACAGCAAGAACAAATAAAGCAAAGTCAAAAGACTGATAAAATAGAAGGAAACATGAAATATCTCACTGAGAAATTGACAGATCAAGAAAATAGGACTAGAAGAAACAATTTGAGAATCATTGCTCTTCCTGAAAAAGCAGAAATTAATAGAAATTTGGACTTCAAACTAAAAGAAATTATTCAGCAAAACTGCCCTGAAGGTCTACAACAAGAGGGAAATATAGACATTGAAAGGATCCATAGATCACCCTCTAAGCAAAACCCTGGAAAGACAAGCCCAAGGAATATAATAGCCAAACTCAAGAGCTTCCAAGTAAAAGGAAAAATATTACAAGAAGCCAGAAAGAGACAGTTCAGATATCAAGGAGCACCAATTAGGATCACACAGGATCTGGCAGCTTCCACAATAAATGACCTCAAGGCTTGGAATATGATATTCAGAAAGCCAAGAGAACTGTGTCTACAACCAAGGATCACCCACCCATCAAAACTGACTATATACTTCCTGGGGAAATTATGGGCATTCAACAAGATAGAAGATTTCAAGGTATTTGCACAGAAAAGACCAGGACTAAATGGAAAGTTTGATATCCAACCACAAAAACCAAGAGAAACATGAAAAGGTAAATAAGAAACAGAGGAGAAAGAAAGAAAACTTTTATTTTAAAATTTGCTTCTTTAAGGGCTTTAATAAGATAAAATTATTTGTATTCCTATAGGGAGAAATATATATATATATATATATATATATATATATGTGTGTGTGTGTGTGTGTGTGTGTGTGTGTGTGTGTGTGTGTGTGTGT
>NC_058133.1:285020181-285124593 GCF_016433145.1 Gracilinanus agilis
CAATGACCCAGGACAATTCTGAGGGATTTATGGTAAAGACGCTACCCACATTCAGAGGAAGGACTGCAGGAGAGGAAACATATAAGAAAAACAACTGCTTGAACGCATGGGTCGGGGTGGACGTGATTGAGGGTGTGGACTCGAAACTACCACACCAATGCAACTACCAACAATTTGGAAATTGGGCTTGATCAAGGACACATGACAAAACTAGTGGAAATGCGCATCGGCCATGGGTGGGTGGGGGGGCGCGTGGGGGGGGAGTTGAAGGGGAAAGGTGGAGCATGAATCATGTAACCATGTTAAAAATGAATATTAATAAATGTTAAAAAAATGTCAAACCAAAAAGTAATTACTTTACAACAATTTGTGAATTATTGTATTATTATCCAGGAATGTATATGACATATTTTGTAAATCATGCTATTTAGAGAAGAGATCTCAGGTAAATAAGTAGGAAGAAAATACATACAGTAGTATTTTTAAAAGAATAAAGGTATTTTCTTGAAAATATATTTAATAATTGAGAAATAGCAATGATGTATATCTAAATAGAAGGTTCCTCGTGATATTTCAGCTTCATATCATTCCAGAAAGGTAATTATTATCCATACACAACTAAATTCAGTTCTGTGATGTAAGCAGCTTGAGAGAACACTATGTATTTATCTCACCAAGCTAAGAATATGAAGAAGGAACTACAAATCTCTATAATAGATAATGGGTACTGATTACCATGTAAATGTAGCAAGTTCAAGTTTTATTATACCTGAAACATCCACAGTGGATGAAAATGAAAATGGTTCAACAGCTTTAGTGAACACTGATTTGAAGATTGCAACTTTATTATGTATACAGAAAGAAGATCTAAGGCTTTGTGTTGATTACTGTCTTTCATTGTTTTGTCTTTCATTGCAATTGAATTTTTTAAAGAAACCAGTCTAAGTCAATCTAAGCAAGTATACAACAGATAGTAGATTCCAGACATTCTTAACTTAAATTTGCTTGATATTAACACAGATTTTTGAGGGGAGGGAAGGAAATAAAGATAAGTACCCAGAAATAGTAACTGCCACTTTATTCAGTTCCCTTCTACTACTGATATTTTCTTGAAAGTTTTAAAATTCCTCTTCCCATTCTCTTACCTGCTACACATTAAGGCTGATACCAGTGCTGCCTCTTACTGTCATGCTGCTCTGTACTACCTTTGCTGTCAGATTTTCACATTCCATGATCTTTCCTTTCAGCTCCAGTATTTGAATTCATTCAAAATTGTGTAGAAGACTACATTTTAAAAAAGTATTTGACAAATCCCCAGTGTGTTAAATGATTTAGTTGTAAGTTAAGTGCTTAAGGCTGCTATGAAATTGGACTGATGGTGATCAAAACTAAAATATGTTTTCTGCTACTTTAATGCCCTTTATACTACATTGACCCACATAATACATTTCATTGGTTACTTATGGTTGTGCAATCCATTGCTGTCTAGTATTGTCTTTGAAAATTAAATGTTAATATTTTCATCACAATATTTTCTTTAAAAGTCTCCTTGTTAATCTTGGTTTTCTTTTTAATTTTTTTTGACATTTTTTTTAAACCCTTGTATTTCGGTGTATTGTCTCATAGGTGGAAGATTGGTAAGGGTGGGCAATGGGAGTCAAGTGACTTGCCCAGGGTCACACAGCTGGGAAGTGGCTGAGGCCGGGTTTGAACCTAGGACCTCCTGTCTCTAGGCCTGACTCTCACTCCACTGAGCTACCCAGCTGCCCCCGTCTTGGTTTTCTTTTAAGCGGTGTAAAAGAACTAAAAGAACATGCTATAAAAATGAAATTAGTATAAAAGTAACCATTTTAACTATATATATTTTAAATAAACTGAAAGATAAAGAGCACGATACTTTACACACTTTATATTTCTCTTACATAGTCTGGAATCATACACAATTTTTTTAAAGCACAATATTGAAACTTTTAAAAGGTAATTAAGGATGGGGGCAGCTGGGTAGCTCAGTGGAGTGAGAGTCAGGCCTAGAGACAGGAGGTCCTAGGTTCAAACCCGGCCTCAGCCACTTCCCAGCTGTGTGACCCTGGGCAAGTCACTTGACTCCCATTGCCCACCCTTGCCAATCTTCCACCTATGAGACAATACACCGAAGTATAAGGGTTAAAAAAAAAAGGTAATTAAGGGTTTGGTTAAGTGGATTTTGTAAAATGTATTCATCTGTATGAAGAGAAAATGAAATTGTAGTTATTGTTAAGTACTGACATTAGTTACAGGATAGTTTTAATTCTTAAAACAGTAGGTACAGATTTTTATGAGGACATAATATGGTATTGTTCTGTAGAAATATCCTATTAAATATTGTATGTCCATTTCTCTGAACACTTTGTAAAAAAGTAAAATACATGAAAAGAAAATCATATAGGGAAGTGTGACATTATTGTAATTGTGTACTTGAGAATAATGTACAAAAATAAAAAATCAGAATATTTTCCTATTTAAAAATGTATACTTAGGATTGCAAAAATTCAGCTATTATTCTACCAGTATTGGAACTTTTCCAACGTTCTTTGACTTCTATTCCAACTTTACATAAAGTCATTGTTAGTGTCCCAGAAAGATGGAAATCCTTGTTAATCACCCTGTAATGTGCATACCTGTATATCTCTTAATGCTTCATCCTGTATTCCCCTCAAAGGACAATATCTGGGTCAGGTCCATGGCCCTTTGCCAGATGTTAATCTAAAGTGTAATCAGCATTTCAGGTTAAATGAACCCATTGGAATCATCTGACATTTTGTTCCTGCTTTCATTAACTCCTTGTCATTTAGTTCATGATCTGTTCATCTTGTTCTTCCCTTAAAGGACAATAGGTAACTTTTTAATACTTTTCTATTGCCCTTTGCCAAATGTTAGTCCCACCTGTAGTCAGCGGTTCAGACTGAATTCCTATTGGAATCATCTGGGATTTTGCTCCTTCTAGCATTTACCTCTTGTTTTTTCTTTTCAGTTTCCTTTGAATATTTCACTAGAATTTAAAGATGATCAGTAGTTCTAAACAGGACACACACATTTTAAACTTTGAAACACGTATCTTTCCACGCACTAAGTAGGAATGATATGTATAGTTTAAGCTGGACTTTCATCATTTTATGTCTTAGATTGCTTGTTAGACTTTCCAAAGAGTATTCAATTCATTTAACCCTGTCTACCTTGGTTTCCTCATCTGTAACAAGAGTTGGAGAAGGAAATAGTGAACCATTCAGTAATGTTTTTTAGCAATGGCATGTCAGTCTCCTCCAGATAATATAAGAATCAAGACATTTTATAATCTCTTCCAAGTTACACAAAATTGAAAGTGATCTATGTCCATTGTAATCCCACACAAGGGCAATAACGGGCCTCCAATAACATCAATAGAGTGAATTATAATTACAGACTTATGAATGAGATCAAATTTATGACTCTCTGTTTAGATCATGGTGTTTAGGTAGGCAAACAAAACCAGCCTTCATGTCAACACCATCTTTCCTTCTTGGGTTGCTGATCCTGTGCCCTCTCATTTCATCCAGGGACTTCCTCTCTATCATACAAGCCATCATTTGCATTCTTAATATTTTCCTTTTTATTTATTTTTTTCTTAGCTTTGTCTTTTCTGCTTATAAGTATTTTCAGGTCTTTCATATCCTTAAAAAACACATCCATGAACATATGTGTTTTTTTCTTTCCCTGACAATATCTAGGAAGAAATAAATTATTAATTTCCCACTGCCTTCACTTCCATGTTACCCACATTCACTTCTCAACTCCTTACAATCAGGCTTCTGACTCTTCTGATTGAAACTGCTTGCTCAAAGGTTAATGACTTCTTGACTGCAATATTACATGTCTTTTACTCTGTCTTCATTTTTTTGTAGCACTGACCATTCTATTCTTTCTAGATATTCTTTTCACTTGTTTTCTATAAGATAATATCTAATTTTTCTCTTGCCTTTCTGCTCCCTTTACAACCTTAATGTAAGTTACAAGCTTCCCTTTAAGTTAGCCTCTTTTCTTAACATATTGTTCCTGTCAAAGACATCAATTAACGTGCTTACCATTGTCCAGCATTACACTCATTCATTTTCATCTTTTCCTTTTCCCTTACGTCCCATATATAATCTTGATACCTGTGAGATACCTGAAAGTAATTTTACTTTTGCCTTTCTAATCAAAGTGCCTGGGATATAGAAGGTGTCTAATAAAGGCTTGTTAATTTTTCACTGGTCTCCTCACTAGTCACACTTATTGTGCTAATCAGTTCTTTATTCCCTTTCACTTGGCTTGGTATAGTATCCTCAGAAATATTCTTCCTGTTTATAGTCTCTTTCCTTGGTAGTTTACCATTTATATTGCTACCAAAATAATTTCCCAGAGTCACAAGTTTGTATATATTACTCCCTTGATGCAAACCCTGCAGTAAATGCATAGTTTGTCTAAGATAAAATGCAAATACTTAAGTCTGCCTTTTAAGGCTCTTTATAATCAGACTCAAATTTACCTGCCAAGATTGATTGTAAATTAATCTCTTTGATGCAGCCTACATTTCACTCGAAATATCTTACCAATGGTTCTCTGGACATGATATTCTACCTTATTTCCATGATTACAACACACATTTTATTTTTGAAATCCTTATCTTTCTTCCAGATGCAATGTAGATATCACCTCTGATGTGAAGCTTTCCCTGTACTCTTGGATTGATAATACCTTTTCATCATTCTTCAAATTAGTTTGTAATTACTTATTTGTAATTTTCACTTGATCAATATTGTGTGGTCACAAAGGCAAATGTGGATGATTGACTTGGCAAAATAATGGTTAATAACCTTAAATGATGCCAGAAACTTGACTTAGTCCAATTTTCTCTATAATTAAAATTGACTCTTAAGGGCAAAAAAATGTGAAAAAATAAGTATATACAGAGCAGTATCAAGAATACATTCTTATATTTTAAGTAGTAAAAAATTAGAGAAAAATTGGGATACAAAGCTACATGTGATCTTTACCTTCTGTTACTTAGTGAATTTTATTCTTGTCTATTCTAAAACAGTTTCTAAGACATGGCTTGCTGTATCTTAGGCAAAATATTGTAAGCCAAACCTCTCTGAGGACTCCAAATCTGTCAGCCTTCTAAGTGAAAGAATGTGAATATATTTGCCAAGATTGTGTTCAGTCATAGTTCCACTAACAAAATACCATGATTTCAAAGAGTTCATGTTGCCAAGAGTATACATAAAACACAATTTAACCTCACATTCAGGGAAAAAATAAAACACAAGAAAATTCTGGTCTAAGTTGGAGCCTATAGCACCTAACCTTCATTCAAAAACTAGGCATACCAAATAAGAAACAATGTTTCTCACATCTAATTCATGTTGTCTCTGAAAAAATTGGGCAGGTGCTTATGTCTTCCAAGTTCTATTATACTTTTGTCAGTATTTAGATATTTAGAGAAATCTAAGAGTGCTTTGGAGCACTCAACCTAGATTTAAAATATTTGTATTCTAGCATCCACTCCGGATTTGAACAACTAGCCTCAGGAAATTTACTTAATCAACAGCAAGTTATCAAAGGAATTATTCACTATGATTAGATGGGATTTATACTAGGAATACGAGGATGGTTTAATATTAGCAAAACCATCCACATAATTGACCATATCAACAACCAAACCAACAAAAATCACACGAATATCTCAATAGTTGCAGAAAAAGCCTTTGACGAAATACAACACTCATTCCTATTGAAAGCACTAGAAAGTATAGGAATAGAAGGGCATTTTCTAAAATTAATAAGCAGTATATATTTAAAACCATCAGTAATTATCATCTACAATGGGGACAAGTTAGAAGCCTTCCCAATAAGGTCAGGAGTGAAGCAAGGATGCCCTTATCACCTCCATTACTTAATATTGTACTAGAAAACCTAGTAATAGCAAATAGAGAAGAAAAAGAAATTGGAAGGATTAAAGTATGTAATGAGGAAACTAAACTATCACTCTTTGCAGATAATACGATGGTATACTTAAAGAATCCTAGAAAACCAACTAAAAAGGTCAGGGAAATGATTAACAACTTTAGCAAAATTGCAGGGTACAAAATACACTCACACAAATCATCAGCACTTCTATATATTTCCAACAAAACTCAGCAACAGGAGTTAGAGAAATTCCATTTAAAATCACTAGACAATAAAAAAAATTTAGGAATCTATTTGCCAAGACAAATACAGGTGTTATGTGAGCACAACTACAAAACACTTTTCACACAATTAAAACTAGATATAAATAACTGGAAAATATTAATTGCTCCTGGGTAGGATGACAAATGTTGAAGAGGATGTAGCAAAATTAGGACATTAATGCACTACAGGTGGAGTCGTGAATTGATGGGACCATTCTGGAAGGCAATTTGGAATTATACCCAAAAGATTGTAAATGCTTGCATGCCCTTTGACCCAGCCATACCACTGCTGGATTTGTTCCCCAAACAGATAATAAAGAAAATTGTACAAAAATATTTATAGTCACTTTTTTATAGTGACAAAAAATTTGAAAATGAGGGGGTGTCCATCAATTAGGGAATGGCTGAACAAATTGTGGTTTCTGATGGTGATAGATTACTATTGTGCTGAAAGGAATGATGAACTTTAGAATTTCTATATGAAATGGAAAGGCCTCCTGGAATTGATGCACAGTGAAATGAACTGAATCAGGAGAACATTGTATATAGAAACTGAAATATTGTGGCACAGTCAAATATGACACACTTTTCTACTATTAGCAATGTAATAATCCAGGTCAATAATAATAATAACAGGCTAACAAGGTAAAAGGGACTTAACAGCTTTAATTATGTTAGACTAAAAGGTGGAAAAGGATTTCTATACTTAAAATCTAAAGGATAAAACCACAGGGCAATGGGAGGACTTATTCTACTCTTATCTAAGTGATCTAAAGTAACAGGGCCCAAGGAGCTGTAAATGGAGTCTCTGGGTTTCTGCCTCAAACCTGGAACCTGCCAGGCTTAGTACAGCTAGGGATTTTGTGGCTTTGGGATTCTCACTGCAATCCACTGATGATCTCTGGATGCCAGGAGTCAAGATGATCTCAGGTACCAAGTAGAGAGGGTTCTGCTTGAAGCACTGTCCTCCAGTTTTCAAACTTCTCCTCCTCTCTTGGCTCTGTAGATTTGTCCTTTTCTTAGATGCCACACCACACAGGATCCCAGGGGAAATCAGGAAGCAGGGTGTCCTTTGCTCTGAGGTCTCCCAGGCTGGCAAGAGTTTCACCCACCACTAATGGAGTCCACCCTCAGGGCACAGACAGACTTCCTCCTCCTTCATTCCAACTTGGAATTCCCAGATCCAGCTCCTTCCCTGCTAGGTACTTCCTAATAACTAGCTAATCTCATCTTACTCATAACAGGACTTATGAGAAAGAGTGCTACCCACATCCAAAGAAAGAACTTCGGGAGTAGAAATGCAGAAGAAAAAGATATGATCGATCACAGAGTTCAATGGGGATATGATTGGGGTTTTGACTTTAAAAGATCACTCTATTGCAAATATGAATAATATGGAAATAAGTTTTGAACAATTATACATTTTTAACCCAGTGGAATTGTTTGTCAGCTCCAGGAGTGGGGAGGGAAGGGGGTGGGAAGGAACATGAATCATGTAACCATGGAAAATATTCTAAATAAATAAATTAATTTAAGAAATGAAATTCACTTAATCACCTTATAAGTTTCCTCATCCACAAAGTAAGAAGAAAGTTATTGGTATTCCCTATCTAAGGGACCCATTAAATCTTCTTTGAAAATAAAAGATGAGTAACAATAATGATAAAAATACAATATTAGAAACATATATTTAGATTACTGTACATTCTTATCTTTGTTTTAATTTGTCACTAGTCCATACATAGATGATGCAGAAATGATTTCTTCATTAGCAATCTGTCAGTTCTTGTCAGGATATAAACAATTTCTTTTAAAAGTATTATTTAGTGCTTGCTATGTCCAATAAACATTGCATTTTCTTCTTAAAGACATGGTATAGGGATATGAGGCTTCTGTATAATCCATTCCTCCTTCTCCTTCTCCTTCTCCTTCTCCTTCTCCTTCTTCTTCCTCCTTCCTCCTTCCTCTTCCTCTTCTTCTCCTTCTTCTTCTTCTTTCTCTTCTCTCTTTCCCTCTGTCTATCCCGCTATCTCTCTCTCTTTCTGTCTCTCTCTCTCCCTCTCCCTCTCTTTTTCTCTATCTCCGAGGGAGAAGGAAAGGAGGGAAAGACCTGAAAGAGCTAAATGTTTTTCCTTTTCTCAACTTGGGAAACACTAGTGACTATTTATTGCTGTGTTCATAGATTGTTTTATCTTGGAGAAGACCAAAGGAAGACCTGGTCTTTGGTTTGGACTGTGAGTCTGTTAAGGCTCAGAGTCCTAACTTGGTTCTTGTTGAGGCTCAGCCAGCTAGTCTTTGTTATTTTTTATAACTTGGAGACAAAGTTAAGAAGCATAAGGATAATAGTGTAAGTTTATTGAATAGGGAAAATTTGGGTTAGTCAGATCAGGAAGGATCAGCATAGAATGTGGAAACAGGAGAATCAGTTCCTCGAAGAACCAGGGAGTTTTATTTGGGTGGAGTTATAATCTCTTAGAATTAGAAATCATTTTTATCTTTATATTTTCAATAAATAGTTTATTTTTATATAACAAGAGTCTTCTTAGCATACTTGTGCATGGCCCTGAAGAGAAGTTCACTTATAAGCTTCACTTCACTGATATAAATTGAAGATACTTTGTAAACACAGCAAGCAGAGAATCTAATCAGCTTATAATCAATAATCAATTCATTGCTGTATTATTTTTACAGTTCACTTTTTGTTTTTATAGTTTTGGTGAGCTAAATAGGACAAAGAACCAGAAAATCTGATTTTAAGGGACCAACTGTCTACTTGAGCAGTTGAAACCATTATCCCATCAAGGGGTCCCAATGAAGCAGTAGCTATAGCTGACAGTTTCACTGTGAGCTGTAGTAACAGTGAGCTGAACTCACTATTTGGTGGTTCCAAAACCTATCTTCCAGTCAACTTGACTCAAAGACTCTCTGCTCTCAGACAACCTGGTGAATTAGCTACATAAAATCACCATGGGATTTTTTCTGTTACATATGGCTCTTCTCGTTTTCACTATTATACCAGATTATATACAAAAATTACTTGCCTATGACTTTCTAATACCATTACTCTCATAGACACTCCTGGAACTAATCTCTTATGTCCCTGTGCTACTATTGTTTTTCATGTGTTTTTACATGATGATCAAATCTTTGGCAGTCTTTTTAAACATTTAAAAACAAACATCAAGCAAGCTACTGCAAAGAATGATCTAATGTTAAAACTGAACTATCTAGAGACTAAACTAGATAGAATGGAGACTCAATATGAGGAGTTACTCAAGGCTAAATGGACAATTGCAGAAAGTAAAAACACAGCAACTAAAGTAGAATGTGCAACTAAAATAGATAAACCAACTAAATTAGAAATGGAAACTGAAGCATTAGAAAGCACGCCAGCTCACATGTTCACTTTAAGGGAGGTACCCGTAGTGTCCTTGCAGCATGGTATAGTGAATCTCATGTATCACAAATGGTTTAACACCAGCTGCTATTGAAATGTTTAAGAAAAATACTCCAAAATATGAAGAAGAACCAATGGGAGTTGTAAAGCAGTTCAAGTGCTTAATTAAGCTTTACAATCCTTCTTATTTGGACTTTGACATCCTTATGGATGAATTATTGACAAAGAGGGAGAAACAGCAGATTATAGAGGACACTAATAATAACCCCTGAATTGCCTATTGTCCAACCAAGGATCCTGGATGGGAAGTTAACTCAGTTGCAGGGTACAGATACTTAACTACAGCCAGGAAGAGAATAATTGAAACTATGGGGCAAAATTCCAGATGCCCAGAAACCTGGTATATATTTGAGTGCCTGAAGCAGGAAGTAGGAGAGACTCCCTCCACTTTTCTTGACAGAATTATTAACTGTGCTGAAAAATGGATTGAGTTGGATATTTTAATAGATGAAAACATAAATCACATTCTCAGGCAGTTTGTGAAAAATGCATGCCCTGTGTCCCAAAATTATTTTTGGGATAACTGTCCAAATTGGTTTGATACGGGTCTTGATGAAATTCAGGGAATTGCTAATTATGTTTTCTAAGATGAGAAATATGGGCAATCAGAAGAGAAAAATGATATAATTGATAACCAAAGAAATCAGAGAGCTTTAAAAAAACCTGAAATCCAAAGAAGTGCAAGAAAAAACAATAGCTGCTCTAAGAAAGTGTAGATTTAAAGGACAATTCTTTGGACAAAACTTCATGGGAAACCGAGGCAAAAGGTTTAATCACTTAAATGGATTCAGGCAAAATGGATATGGTAATAATGGGTTTAAGTAACAGGTACAATAATGGGTTTAATAATGCATTCCAGCATAGGAGACCACACTACCCAAATTATTTTGATATTGGATGCTATCATAATCCACAAGCCCCAGACCTGAATTCCATGCAAGACTATATCAAAGCAGGTATCATCCAAAACATTCTGAGGTAGCTAGTGAGAATCCCCATAACTTGATATGCAAAAAAGGTGCAACTTCATTATGAAGGTGTGCCAAGGACTATGCAGTTAAAGATCTAGTATATGGAGAAAATGGATTAGGAAGAATGGGCAATGAAATAAGAACTAACTGAAATGACAAAGAGATTTTAAAAACATGTCAAATTAGGCTTCCTTGTTAAGATGGCGGCAGAGTAAAAAGCAGTGCTTAACCTCTCCTAACCGAAACATACAGGACTCCCCAAGGGGACATAAAAACAAATCCAGACAAACAGAGGGACCCGACAAGAGGGCGCAGTGTGGAAGGTACATGGAATCAAGGCATTTCCATGCTATAAAGGGGTGAAACAGCTCTCACTAAATCACGGGCTGAGCAATCCACCCCCCTACGACACCACCTACAGCTCCAAAGCCAGCTCAAGAGAAATAGAGCAAGTTTGGGGCACCCATTGAGTCATTGGCAGCTCCAGGGCCTGTTCCTGAGAGCAGCAAGACTTAGGAACCCAAAAGGCTAAAGAACACGCACAGACTTTGAGTGCAGACACATAGCGCAGGTGCGAGCTCAGGCTCACACAGGCGCTCGTAGGCGAAGGCTCTGAAACCCTCAGTGGGGAACCAGTGCAGACAGGTATATGACTGTGGAAGCAGCGCCCTGAGACTTGTAAAGGAGCATCCAGCAGAGGATCAAGCAAGGGGATCCACCAGGGGGCTTGACCTTGAGAAAAACCAGACCTGAGTCAGCGTGAGGATAAACTTGAGAACAGGCTGGGCTAACAATGGAAATCCAGAATCAGGAAGGCCAAAAGAGAAAGATTAACAACAAGAAGAAGAAATCTTTACCACTCGACAACTTTTACACAGAGAAAATCCAGACAACCAAGCAAACAGAAGAGGAAAACAAACAAGCATCCAGACCCTCCCAAAATAATGAAAACTGGTTACAAGCTCTTGAAGAGTTCAAATATGAGATGATGAAAAAGTTGGAAAAGATTTGGCTAGAGAAATGGGAAATAGCTCAAAAGGAAATCAGGCAAGAAAATAACAGTTTAAAAGGCAGAATTTTGCAATTGGAAAGTGAGGCTCAGAAATCAAAAGAACTGATAAGCAAATTGAACACCAGAAATGACCAGAATGAAAAGGAAAACCAAAAGATCATAGCTGAAAACCAAAAGATCATAGCCGAAAACCAGTCCCTAAAGGCTAGAATTGAGCAATTAGAAGCTAATGATCTCTCAAGACAACAAGAACAAATAAAACAAAGTCAAAAGACTGAAAAAATAGAAGGAAATATGAACTATCTCAACGAGAGAGTGACAGACCAAGAAAACTGGTCTAGAAGAGACAATTTGAGAATAATTGGTCTTCCAGAAAAACCAGAAATTAATAGAAACCTGGACTCCATACTAAAAGAAATTATTCAGCAAAATTGCCCTGAATTCCTACAACAAGAGGGCAATATAGACATCAAAGGATTCATAGAACACCCACTACATTCGATCCAGAGAAGAAAACAGTTAGAAATATTATTGCCAAATTCAAAAGCTTTCAAGCAAAAGAAAAAAATCTTACAAGAAGCCAGAAAGAGACAATTCAAATATCAAGGAACACCAATCAGGATCACACAGGATCTGACAGCCTCCACACTAAAAGACCTCAAGCTTGGAATATGATATTCAGAAAGGTAAGAGAGCTGGGCCTGCAACCACGGATCAACTACCCATCAAAATTGACTATATACTTCCAGGGGAAAGTATGGGCATTCAAAAAAATTGAGGATTTCCAAGTATTTGCACAGAAAAGACCAGGACTAAATGGAAAGTTTGATATCCAACTACAAAAATCAAGAGAAACATGAAAAGGTAAATAAGAAACAGAGGGGAAAGAAAGAAAACTCATAATTTTTAAAATATGGAATGGGAATAAATTAGAAGCCTTCCAAAAAAGATCAGGAGTAAAACAAGGATGCCCATTACCACTTCTATTATACAGCATAGTACTAGAAACACTAGCAAAAGCAATTAGAGAAGAAAAAGAAATTGAAGGTATCAAAATAGTCAATGAGTACTCTAAGCTATCACTCTTTGCAGATGATATGATGGTATACTTAAAAAATCCTAGAGAATCAACTAAGAAGCTTGAAGAAATAATCAACAACTTTAGCAAAGTGGCAGGATACAAAATAAATGCACATAAATCATCAACATTTTTACATATTTCCAACACATTAGAGCAGCAAGAGGTAGAAAGAGAAACACTATTTAAAAGCACCCTAGACAATATAAAGTACTTAGGAATCTATCTACCAAAACAAACTAAGCAATTATACGAAAACAACTACAAAACACTTTCTAAACAAATAAAACTGAATCTAAACAATTGGAAAGCCATTGATTGCTCATGGTTAGGACGAGCTAACATAATAAAAATGACCATTATACCCAAATTAATTTACCTATTTAGTGCCATACCTATCAAACTACCAAAAAAACTTCTTTACTGAATTAGAAAAAACTATAACAAATTTCATTTGGAATAACAAAAGACCAACAATATCAAGGGAAATAATGAAAAAAAATGTGAAGGAAGGGGGCCTAGCAGTACCAGATATTAAAATATACTATAAAGCAGCAGTCATCAAAACAATATGGTACTGGCTAAGAGACAGAAGGGAGGATCAGTGGAATAGACTTGGGGTAAATGACATCAGCAAGACAGTGTATGATAAACCCAAAGAGCCCAACTTTTGGGACATGAATCCACTATTTGGCAAAAACTCCTGGGAAATTTGGAAAACAATATGGGAGAGATTATGTTTAGATCAACACCTCACACCCTACACCAAGATAAATTCAGAATGGGTGAATGACTTGAATATAAAGAGGGAAACTATAAATAAATTAAGTGAACATAGAATAGTATACTTGTCAGATCTCTGGGAAAGGAAAGATTTTAAAACCAAGCAAGAGTTAGAGAAAATTACAAAATGTAAATTAAATGGTTTTGATTATATTAAGCTAAAAATTTTTTGTACAAACAAAAACAATGTAGTCAAAATCAGAAGGGAAACAACAAATTGGGAAAAAAATCTTTATAACAAAAAACTCTGACAGGGGTCTAATTACTCAAATATACAAGGAGTTAAATCAATTGCATAAAAAATCAAGCTATTCCCCAACTGATAAATGGGCAAGAGACATGAATAGGCAATGTTCTGGTAAAGAATTCAAAAGTATCAATAAGCACATGAGAAAGTGTTCTAAATCTCTAATAATTAGAGAAATGCAAAGCAAAAGAACTCTGAGTTATCACCTCACACCTAACACATTGGCTAAAATGAAAGAAGAGGAGAGTAATGAATGCTGGAGGGGATGTGGCAAAATTGGGACATGAATACATTGCTGGTGGAGTTGTGAACTGATCCAACCATTCTGGATGGCAATATGGAACTATGCTTAAAGGGTTATAAAAGAATGCCTGCTCTTTGATCCAGCTATATCATTGTTGGGTTTGTACCCGAAAGAGATCATAGATAAACAGACTTGTATGAAAATATTTATAGCTGAGCTTTTTGTGGTGGTAAAAAACTGGAAAAGGAGAGTATGTCCTTCAATTGGGGAATGGCTGAATAAATTGTGGTATATGCGGGTGATGGAATACTATTGTGCTAAAAGGAATAATAAACTGGAGGAGTTCCAGGTGAACTGGAAAGACCTCCAGGAACTGATACAGAGTGAGAGGAGCAGAGCCAGAAGAACACTATACACAGAGACTGATATACTATGGTAAAATAGAATGTAATGGGGTTCTGTACCAGCAGCAATACAATGACACAGGACAGCTCTGAGGGACTTATGGTAAAGAACGCTACCCACATTCAGAGGAAGAACTGCAGGAGAGGAAATATATAAGAAAAACAACTGCTTGAAGCATGGGTTGGGGTGGACATGATTGGGGATGTAGACCGGAAACCACCACACCAATGCAACTAACAACAATTTGGAAATAGATTTTGATCAACGACACATGATAAAACCAGTGGAAATGTGTGTTGGCTATGGGGGGTGAAGGGGAAAGTAGGAGCATGAATCATGTAAATCATGTAACTATGTTAAAAACAAATATTAATAAATGTTTAAAAAAACATGTCAAATTAGTACAGAAGGAATCAATGAAGAATTAGAAAATGAGGAATAGGAACAAGTGTTGAATTTTTCTGATCCTAGTGTGTTAGCTCCTGTAATGCCTATCCTTCCTCCAGAAAATAGCACAGAACCCCATGAAAGCTTAAAAATAGGAACCCAAGTTTATAATTGTCTCTTGGACATAAGTGCTGCCAAATCTGCTGCCAAATTTAGAAATTCTCTGAAGAGTGCAAAGCAGTGGGTTCAGTAGAAGTTGTGGGTGTGACAGGAAAACCACAAAGAATAAAGAAATTAGAATGGTTTTGCTTGAACTTCTAAGTGTAGAACAGTCTTTCCTCTTGATGCCAAATTCCCCAATGACTCTAGTGGGCAGGGATCTTCTTTGTAAATTAAGAACAACGGGGGACAGCTGAGTAGCTCAATGGATTGAGAGCCAGACCTAGAGATGGGAGGCCCTAGGTTCAAATCTGGTCTCAGACACTTCCCAGTTGTGTGATCCTGGGCAAGTCACTTGACCCCCATTGCCTACCCTTACCACTCTTCTGCCTTGGAGCCAATACACTGTATGTGTTTTTATGAGTATTTCTGTGTATAATATAGATCTATGTGTTTGTGTGTGTGTGTGTCTGTGTGAACAAGATAGAGACAGATAGACAAACAGCTCTTTCCAAGATATTTTCATGATAACTTAATTTAGTTATCTTCAGGCCAAACAAAATTTTTGTAGGCTCATTTTCCCTCAAACGCTCCATTCTCGCCATATTCTTTTTGGTAAGGAAATAATATTGCATAATCTTTTATTGTCCTTCATTATGTCTTTTAAGTGAATTTGTATTCTAAAGTGGTTTGGATATCATCTCTTTGCTGGTCAAAGATATGAGGTTTTTGGTGACTAAGGTGCTTTCTAGGATGTCTTGATTTTTCATATTTTGGTGATAGTTTTATCCTTATTAAGCTTTTCCAAGAGATCAGAGCATCACAGATTTAGAGATGGATGCCATTTGGTATCCTCACTCTTTAGAGGAAATTGATTCCTAGAATAGTTAAATAACTTGTTCAAGAACATATAGATAGTAAATGGCAGAACCAATATGGAAATCAAAATATAACTCCAAATCTAGTCCTCTTTTCTACTCAAATAAAACAGATTGGATGTTTTTTTTTAAATTATTTCCCATTTTCTATCAAAATCTTGTTTAAAGAGTTCAGGTTGGCTTCCTGATGGCTCGGAGAGAGCCAAACCCCAGACTGCAAACAGCTTGGCTTCCTCATAACGAGATGGAGAACACAGGGCTTTAAGAAGAAAGAAAACCAGATCAAACACAGAGGACGGCACAAGGAGACCCCGCTGCTAGAGTTCAGTGAAGCTCCTTCTTGTCCCCCCAAGGTTTTTTTGTTTGTTTGTTTGTTTGTTTGTTTGTTTTTCTCTTCCCTCCAGGTTTTAGCCTCAGGGCAGATTAAGCAGTATGATTAATCCAATCAATAGAGGATTAATCCCAACAATTGGACAGACAAGAAGTCTTCAGAGGGCAGAAAAAGTAACTACAAACCTCCATTGCCAGCTGGGGGAAGATCTTTCATCAAAGATCATTAAATACATATGCTCAAACTAGCAGAACAAGGAAGGAAAAAATATAAGTAAGCAACAGAAAAAGAGAAAAGAACTGACAATTGACAGCTTCTTTCAAGAAAGTGAAAAGAGAGCAAATGAAATAGAAATAGAAGAGGAAGTAGTTCCAGTGAACTGGACACAGGCTTTGGAAGATCTCAAAATTCAATTAACTCAAGAATTTAAAATTCAATTAACTCAAGAACTTCAGGAACTCAAAAATCAATTAAGAGAGGCTGAAGACAATTTGAAAAAGGAATTACATGAACTAAAACAAGAAAATTAAGTCTTAAAAGACAGAATTGACTAGTTTGAAAATGAAGCAAAGAAGGCAAAAGATGATCTACACAGAAAATCAGACCAGAAAGAGTATGACCAAAAAGCCACGGGTGAAATTCAGTCTTTAAAAAACAGAACTCAACAACTAGAAGCAAATGACTTCACAAGGCAGCAAGAATATATTAAACAACATTTTAAAAAAAATGAAAAATTTGAGTAGAATATGAAACACCTCATTGATTCAACCAAAGATCTGGAAAACAGAAGTAGAAGGGACAATTTAAGAATTATGATAAACCCAAAGAGCCCAACGTTTGGGGAAAAATCCACTATTTGACAAAAACTGCTGGTAAAATTGTAAAACAATATGGGAGAGATTAGGTTTAGATCAACACCTCACACCCTACACCAAGATAAATTCAGAATGGGTGAAAGACTTGAATATAAAGAAGGAAATTATAAGTAAATTAAGTGTACACAGAATAGTATACTTGTCAGATCTCTGGGAAAGGAAAGATTTTTAAACCGAGGAAGAGTTAGAAAAAATAAAAAATGTAAGATGAATAATTTTGGTTATATTAAATTAAAAAGGTTTTGTACAAACAAAAACAATGTAGCCAAAATCAGAAGGGAAACAACAAACTGGGAAAAAAGTCTTTATAACAAAAAAATCTGACAGAGGTCTAATTACTCAAATGTACAAGGAGCTAAATCAATTGTGTAAAAAACAAGCCATTCCCCAATTGATAAATGGGCAAGAGACATGAATAGGCAATTTTCAGACAAAGAAATCAAAAGTATCAATAAGCACATGAGAAAGTGTTCTAAGTCTCTAATAATTAAAGAAATGCCAATCTAAAGAACTCTGAGGTACCACCTCACACCTAGCAGATTGGCTAAAATGAAAGAAGGGGAGAGTAATGAATGTTGGAGGGGATGTGGCAAAATTGGGACATTAATGCACTGCTGGTGGAGTTGTGAACTGATCCAACCATTCTGGATGGCAATTTGGAATTATGCCCAAAGAGTGATAAAAGAATGACTGCCCTTTGATCCAGCCATACAATTGCTGGGTTTGTACCCCAAAGTGATAGATCATAGATAAACAGACTTGTACAAAAATATTTATAGCTGTGCTCTTTGTGGTGGCAAAAGTATCTCCAGACTGAGCAAGCCAAGAACTGAAAAAGTCCCAAAAGACCTTCTCAGTTCCTCAGTCCCTTCTCTTATAAAGCCATTGATATAAAGCCATTGGACACTCCTGGTTCTTTCTGGTTGGACAGACTTGACTGACCATGTCAGAGGTCAGTCTTCTGGATGCCAGGATTCATGGAGACAAGAGGCAAGCCTTTTCTGAGTTGCCACAAGGCCTCTGGTGTCCTCCCAATACTTGCGTGTATGCCTAGGCAAAGAGTGGGGCCAATACAGACCACAGTGGGTTTTCAAAAGGAAAGAGAGGTATAATTTATATTAAATTCAGAAAGAGAGGACCTAATTTGTATAGTATCATATAACCATTATGTGGAGAAAGAAAGACTTGAACTCAGATTGTCCTATTCCCAAGACAGGACATTCCTTGCTATGACATTACCTCTTAAACAGCATAAAAAATAGTGTTCAGAAGAATAAAGCCAGTGTATTATTGTATTTTCTTCTCATCAGACTATATCTGGTATATGGCGCTCCTTTTTTTTCTTTTAATTTGAAAATTTTTATTTAATGAATTAATTTAAAATATTTTTCCATGGTTACATGATTCATGTTTTTTCTCTCCCTTTCTTCCACCCCCTCCTATAGCCAAGAAACAATTCCACTGGGTTTTCCATGTTTCATTGATCAAGACCTATTCCCATATTATTAATATTTGCATTAGGGAGATTGCTTAGAGTCTACATCCCCACATCAAACTATGTGATCAAGCAGTTGTTTTTCTTCTGTGTTTCTACTCCCACAGTTTTTCCTCTGGATGTGAATAGTGTTCTTTCTCAAAAGTCCCTTAGAATTGTCCTGAGTCCTTGCATTGCTGCTAGTAGAGAAGTCCATTACGTTCAATTTATGGCACTCCTTTTTCATGAAAGATATTGAAAGATATTGAAAAATTAGAGCTTATCTACAAGATTGGTGAAGGGACTTGAAATTATTCTATGTGACAATTGGTTGGAGGTGTGAGGGACATTTAGCCAGGAGAAGAAAAGACTTGGTATAAGTTTCTTTTAAAAAGTTTTTTAATGGCCCATAACCTAAAGGAGGGATTTTGGTTGGTTGGTTCCTAAGGACAGATCTGAGCAAGGAGGACATATATAATGAGAAAAATTTCAACATGATATTAAAAAAGTATTAATTTTAAAAAGTGTGCAGAAGCCACATTAGTTGCTTGGAGAAGTAATGATTTTCTCATCACTAGATGTTTTCAAGTGAAAGCAAGATGACTATTTATTAGATAGAGTGCAGATGGGAATGTTTTCCAGATACAGGTTGGCCTAAATGATCTCTGAGGTCCCTTACAACACTGAGAAGCTATAATTATATGTGGACTGACTACAAATAAATTAACCATATAATGGTTCAAATATTGATGGCTTGGAAATGTAGACCACATTCCTTAAATCAGATTTCATTGAAAAGTCATATATTTATCCATGTACCTAATTATGTATCTATCTATTTATCTAACCTATCTATTTATCTGTCTATCTCTCAGTTCTATCATCATCAAAATTCACTGTTTACAATTTTTACTCAAGTTTTATATACAGGCCACATCTTCAGTGGCTTGGGAATTCAGTGAATGTTAAAGGATGTAATTTATTTGTGGACTTTTATTAAAAATTTACAAATTTTTAAAATTTCAGAGCCTTGACTCTTCTCAAAGATTTAAAGGCTTCCAATCAGTGATGCAGTCAATAAACATTTATATACCTACTATATCCCAGTAACTGTGCTAAGTGCTAGAAAGGCTTTTGAAATTCAGTCTCCTCTTCAATTTATAAATGAGGATACATGATCAGAAGGGAGAGGACAATTCCTGAAGATACAGTGTGCTGCTTTGTATATATGATTTTGATTCAGTTTTCCCCTCACTATAGGGTAGAGTTTATTTCATTTCTTCTTTGTGCATCTATCCTACCTTAACTTCTACTTCTGGTATCTCTTATCAGAAGATTGGGACCTAATTTTGCTACTTTACTTTTGCAGCTAAGTGGTAGTAGATTGAATGTTGGGCCTGGAATCAAGAAGATTTGTGTTCAAATCCATATAATAGCTTGCATGATCCTGAAAAAGACATTTAACCTTCCTCATCCTCAGTTTCCTCATCCATAAAATGAGGATAATAATAACAGCTCTCTCCTACGGTAGTTCCAAGACAAAATGAGATAATAATTATAAGGCACTTTGTAACACTTAAACACATTATTTTGTTGGCTTTTTTTCTTTTTTTGAGGTTATCAATAAGGATGGGATAGAATCTTTTAGTGGTTGTTCCTTTTCCTTCCCCTAACCCTTATCCAATAGGAATTAGGCCAAGGTGATCAGGATTTTGATTCAGGATCAATAAGTTGTTATATGGATTGAAATATAAAAATGATGCTGACAATACTTGTGTTATTTAAAGGAAAATAAAGAAAACAATACAGAGTTTGAATTAACAATAGAAATGCAGAAAGAAAGAATAGGTGAAAGGTGATGGTAGAGGAAGTCCTGGAAGGATTCCTTCAAGTGAAACATTTGGACACCCTGTTTCTACTCCTGCTTCCTCAGGTCAGGTGGGAAAGAGAAGAAAAAGGTATGATTCATGAAGAAGGAATTCTGGTCCTATCTGAGGGAGTTCCTCTCCTGAAAACCAGTAGCAAGGGCCTTCCAGGGGCTACATGTCAACCTGTTCTAGCCTAAAGAGAACAGTCTAGGAACTAGTGCATTCTGGGAGCCTTACCCCCCCCCCACTCCCAAATTAAACTACAGGGATTGGGGCTTGTTTATATCGACCTCTCTGGACAACCTTGGGGCATGATTAAAGGTACTTCAGGTAGAACGAGGCACAGAAAAAAAACCCCAAAAAAGGACTCAAGCTTTCTGAAGATCCACATATTATTGCAGGCTCCTATAAAAGGAAAATATGGATGTGACATAGTGGGAAGGGAGAATTTATTGAAAGTATCTATGACTGCCTAATTAATGGAGAAGGCCATTGTGAGGAGAGGGAAAGGTAATCTTATGGAGGAAGATTGCTTAAGGGTATAACTAACTGTTAGCATATTATGTTCTTGGAGGGATGGTAAGGGAAAACATTTTTGGGGTACCACAAAAGGAGGGAGAAGAAGACATTCAACCTTTATTGGAGGGTCATACTTTCCTATGGGCTCCTCTACCTCCCTAATCCCAAAGACCTTTACTTTCATACAAAGTTTGTGTTCCCAATCTTCTCTGATTTTATTGCTGATGATAACTGACAGTTTGATTAACCTTGGAGCCAGAGTGCATCAGAAAGGTCAGGAAGAAGCCCTAGCTTTCTCTGTTGGTAAAGAAGTAGTTTGGGTGGGTGGAGGGTTGGGGAGAAAGCATTCCTAAGTTTCTCAATAACTATAACTCAAGAAAGTAGCATCCAAGAAAAAAGAAGTCCAGCCTTTTCTTGCTTAATGATTGTAGTTTTCTCATTCAGGGATTCTCATAGTCTTCTTTAAGTTTAATACATGACCTGATAAAATTTGTATTTTCTGGTAGAGCTTTAGAAACTTCAACACTTCTCTCTTGTATTGATAAGGCAGTAATGGAAGATATTAATGGAAAAACCTATCAATAAAGACAATTCATTAGGTAGCAATTTGAAGGATGGACTAGAAAAAAGGATGTTTCAGACACTATTTCCACGGAACAGGGGAAGATAATAATAAAGGCCTGTGTGGCTGTGGCACCAAAAGGAATAGAAAGGAAAGGAAAGATTTAAAAAGATTGAAGAGGTAGAATAAATGGCAACTGTTCACATGTTTTCAAGCATTAGACTGTGGCTAAATGGAGATATTAGTGCTAACAATAAGAAAATAAGATGCAGATTTTTAAAGGAACATTTAAAAATATGTTTGAGCTTTTAGTTATTCATGTAACATCAAAGCAGAAATAGAATTTTAGTAAATGGAAGTGTAATTCTAATGTCAAGAAAAGAGGTCAGGATGGGGTAGGACTTTGAGAGTCATCTTCATAAAGAAAGTCATTCATTGAGGAGATTTCTGTGGAAGAGTGATCACTTATGCTATGCAAATAAATGAAATTACTAAGGGAGAGAAAGAAGAAGAGGGCCTAAGCCAACACCTGGGGAATTCACATACTAAAACAACAGGAATTTTTTAAATGACAGAGAAGTAGAGGGAGAGCAGAAAATATTAGTATTTCAGAAGCTAGGATGTTCTGTTTGGGTCTTTGAAATATGCTGCTAGGGAGATCAGAAGAAGTCAGATACTAAATGCCTATAGCCAGTGCTGTAACTGAATTGTTATATATTATAAGAAGTTACTTGATACCCTACCACCACCCTGCAGTCCAGAATATTTTATAATAGAGTTTAGAGCTGTCTTTAACATCCGCATGACCTGGGTTTAAGTGTAGATTGTGACATATATACTAGCCATGTGGCTCTGGACAAATCACTTAACCTTTTAGATCATCTAAGACTAGAAGTTTCTGAGCAAATTATCATCTATTTATAGAGAAAGTGTGTCTATATATTTTTACAGAATTTTTTTATTATTATGTTGTCTTCCCATTAGAATGTAAGCTCCTTAAAGCAAGGATTGTTTCATTTTTGTCTCTGAATCCTCAGTGGAATGACACAATGGATGTAACATTATCATTACCATAAGAGAAAATGAAGAGGAGTTTCAGAAAACCCTTCGAAGATTTCAGTGACATAATCAAAAAGTAAAGTGAGCTAGAACAAGAAAAATATATTTAATCACAACAGTTTTATGTAGAGAACTAAAAGTGTAAGATTTATAAAGTCTGATAAAGACAAAGACCAAATATACTTCCAATGGTAAGGAAACATGCTATCTACCTCTAGGTAGAGGGTAGATTGAAGTACACACATACACACCACAATTCATTTCTCTCTTTGTCTCTGTTTCTCTGCCTCTGTCTCTCTGTCTTTCTTGGATTTGGCTAATTCAAGAAATTTATTTCACATATGTATATAAATTTTAATGAGTTCTGTTTTCCTTGCTCTCTCAATAACTTGGGGAAAGGGAGAGAGGATGAAGGGGAAAACTGAAAACTGAAAATAAAATAAAATTGAATTAAAAAAGAGAGCATTTCCAGTTCATATTTTTGATCATTTATTTATTGAGAAATGGCTCTGATTCCTATATAAATTTGAATCCATTTTTTATGTATCTTGGATATAAAAACTTTATTAGAGAAGTTTACTAGAGATAAATGATTACCATTTACAATCCAATTTTATCTATGTTAGGTTTATTTGTGTGAAACTTTTGAAATATATATCATCAAAATAACCCAAATTTTCTTTTGTGATCCTCTCTGCCATTTGTTTATATATAACCCTTCTTCTATTGCTATATATAAGAAACTAATTCTCTAGGACATGTTGCCTCTGGAAGAAAATGGGTCCAAGCCTTTGTATCTTTAATAAACCATTTTGGAGGTAGGAAAGTTTGCTTAAGCTTTGAGGTTTTGGTTATACTATACCGTTCCTTCTATATTCGTTGTACTTGAAGCATAAACATCATTGAAACGAGGAAAAGACAAATGTAGTTGTGTTTCAATGACTGATGTAACTATATATTTTCTTAGGATATGATGTGGCAGAGCAGGGACTATTATGCAAAAGGGAAAAACATTGTGGTTGAATCAGGAAGGAACATGATGTTTTCTTTCATGACTTCAAGTAAGCCTCTGCTGTTGTGTTTAATCCTATTTTCATGGATTGTAATTGGAATTTCATATTATAAATAATAGCTACTCACATTTATAGAATGGTTTTTATATGATGATCTCAAGTTGATTGATATAAAAGACTAATATTTAACTTTGGACTATATTGGACTTGGTAAGAAGGAAGGAATGATATTGTGGAACAGTTTTCAGTATCAGAAGATATTTTCTATATTCATTAAAATATGAGCATACCTTGCTGATATTAAATCCAAGACCTAGGAATGACTTCCATTATGTTTCCCCTTTCTTTCCCCTTTTGGGAGTCCCCAGAGTTCCAAGCATAAGAAGTAATTGCACATTGGAATGAAAGAGTAACTGAAATGCAGTCAAGGAACTTCTATTCTAAGCACTTTTCTGATGAACAAATCAAAAATTTAATAATCACATGAAAAAGTGTTCTAAATCCCTCCTGATTAGAGAAATAGAAATCAAAGCAACTCTGAGGCACTACCTCACACCTAGTAAATTGATCAATATGACAGTAAAGGAAAATAAGAAATGCTGAAGGGATGCAGCAAAATTGGGATACTAATACACTTCTGGTGGAGTTATGAATTAATCCAACCTTTCTGGAAGGCAATTTTGAATTATAAAAGAATGCATACTCTTTGATCCAGCAATACCACTATTAAGTTTGTACCCCAAAGAGATAGTAAGAAAAATATTTATATAAAAATATTCAGAGCTGTGTTATGGTGGCAAAAAATTGGAAAATGAGAGGTTGTCCCTCAATTGGGGAATGGCTGAACAAATTGTCGTATATAATGGTGATGGAATATTATTGTGCAATAAAGGATGCTAAACTACTTGACTTCCATATGAGCTGGAAAGACCTCCACAAACTGAAGTGGAGCAAAATGAACAGAACTAGAACATAATACACAGAGACTGAAACATTATGGGTCAATCATGTGTAATTGGCATTGCTACTAATGCAATACAGTGATACACATCAATCCCAAAGGACTTATGAGAAAGAAATGCTCTCCACATAAAGAGAAAGAACTGTTGGGATAGAAATGCAGAAAGTAAACATTTGATCTATCACTGGCTTATAAGATATAGGAAGTGGGTTTTAGTTTTTAAGATTACTTTATTAAAAATGAATAATATGGAAATAGGCATTGAGTGATGATTCATGTATAACCAGTGGAATTGCTTGTTGACTCTGGCATGGGGGAGGGAAAAGAGGAAGGGAAAGAACATTAAAAAACCATGGAAAAATACTTAGCTTAAAAAAAAAGGGAAATAAAAAAAGAAACTTTTAGTGTCATCTACTAGGCATAAGACCTTAGTCCATCCATAGACTCACTAAATTTCAGTTTTCTTGTCTCTAAAATAAGCATAATACCTTATGCTTAAATTTTCTCAATGTATATTTTCTTTCTAATTTTTTAATCAAGGTGAGGATTCCAATGAGTTGGAAATATAAGTAGAATGATTAACAGGAAATGTAAGTTCAAAATAATAGAGATAATAGTAAAAGAATACCAAACTCTAATGAGTTCGAGTCAACTGGCTTCATGAAATACATCCCAGGTAACTAAATACATTTTTGGAATTTTTTTTAGATTTAAATATTTTAATTTTTTAGAAAAATTTTCCATTGTTACATGATTCATGTTTTTACTTTCCCCCTCATCCCTCTTCACCTACCCCCCCCATAGTAAACGCGTATTTCTACTGGTTTTAACTTGTGTCATCAATCAAGTCTTATTTACATATTATTGATAGTTGCATTGGTGAGGTCATTTCGAGTCCACATTTTTGGATTTAATACTAGAACTGCTTTTAAAAAAAATTGGTAGTGAAGGGGAGCAAAGTCATGGGAGACATAATTTCCCTGAGACATATAAAGGTGGTTATTTCAAAGTGTAAGTCATCAGGTAAACATTAGCTCCTAGAAAGATTCTAGAATATCCTGGGGGGAGGGTGATTCATTAAGAATCAGTCAAACTAAGTTGATCCAATTTCCTTTATTTACTCATATGAGGTTGGTAGGTTCTAGCTAAAACTGTGTATGTACAAATGTACAGAAGGACATTTTACAAAGTAACTTATGATATCCTTATGGAAATTATGAAGAAATATAGACTGGATCAGAATGTAGGTGGGTATCTTCAGAATTGACTTAATGATTTTAATCATTATTAGAATATCTAATCATTATTATGATTCACAAATGCAGAGTCCAGCTCTGTTGACACTGTCTGTGGGTCACTGACCAGGGTATGGGGGGATTACAGGAGGATCAATTTGTCTAAGAACTACACAGACAAGTCTCTTAGAGCAGTGGCAAAGTTTAATGTGTCAGGGTCTACAATTTATAGGGTAAATGGCTTAGGTAAAGGGATTAGGTAAGCTTCATACATAAACAATGATAAGTAATGATTTACAAGATTAGGATAATGGAAATGAACTACTTCAGTGATTTTCAACAGGAGTTTCTTAGGTAATAGAGTAATATGTGAATGGGTGACTCCCTAGTCAGGTTTCTCATGGAATTCTTGTGCCAGTGATTCCTGGCAGGACATCTGGTATCTTAGGGAGGAAAATGGATTGGGTTCATGCTGAAGGGAAAAACTATGTGTCTGGCTCTAGCTAGCTGATGGCTCTGATTTTATTGGGGCCTATTCTCTCTACTGGGGGCTACACATAAGTATTGCCATAATTGAGGGCTACAAAGGCTTATTGCATTGTTTTAATCCTGATTTTTTTCATAAATGATTTTAACATAAATGAAAAAAGGATACTTTATATGGCAAATGATGGAATTGCTTTTTTATGTCTCATGGAATCATTGACCTCTGATCGGCTCACTCTTGATTTCAAAGTGTCTGTTATTGATTAAAAATTTGTGTCTCTGGTACTCAATTGTTTATTTTCACTATAGTTGAGAGCTCTTGAGCATTTGTCCTTTTTAAAACTTTACTTCTGTCTTAGTAACAACTCTAAGATTGAAAGAAAGGACTAGGCAAACAGGGTTATGTGACTTACTCAAGGTTAAACATCTATGAAGAGTCTGAGTCCAAATTTGACCACAGGCCCTCTTGATTCCAAGCCTCTTATCTCTTTCAATTATTTCTCAAGAGCCTTCATTTCATTTATGGTATCATGAAATAACAACTACAGCAAAATAACTCTTGCTTCATACTGTCTCTAGGAATTCTATGAGATCATTTCATGAATCTATAATTCTGTTTGAGGATTTGTTGGTTTTTACATGATGTAGATATTCTTTGCTAGATTCATGCTCTCTCTCTCTCTCTCTCTCTCTCTCTCTCTCTCTCTCTCTCTCTTTCTCTCTCTCTCCCTCTGTGTGTGTGTATCTCTCTCCATGTAGATGCACAACAAATAATATTTTCTTAGCATATATGTTTTCTACTCTTTACTGTCTTAAATCCTAAATTGAGATGTTTTCTTGTAACCAAACTTTATGGTCTTCTTGATGAAATAGTATAGCATTCTTTGGTTCTGATTTTTATTTTCTCACATGAGAGTGAAAAATGTATGCTCCTAGACACTCTTAGGAAAAATTGAGCTGGTATGCTGTTATCCTAGTATACTTTGATTGTGTTTTAGGGAAATTGTAGGATTTAGCTTAGTTAAAAGCAGATTTTCCAGGCAAGGCTGACAGAAGCTGGAACATTCCAAACCAGGAATGCTACAGAAGGGACTTTCTCAGTGACTTTCTCTAATGGCAGTTGGCTTTTGGGGAGTGGGAATTTTAGCCACTGATTGAAGAGCCTGTGGATTTTGGGTTATCTCTGTGCCTTGGGAGGCATATTCAAGATCAAGTCCAGAAGTTCAGAGTGAGATTAGAGTGTCATCTTGTATGGTAGACATACAGATGTATCTTTCTCCCTGACTTCCCTAGTGTACTTACTTGGCTGTTTACCTGTGTTCCTGGGACAAACTGATATATCTGCTCAACAGTCCAAGGACAGCTTGTGAGAAACCTTTTCCCCTTGACCAGCCTGCCAGCCATTGTACCAGGATGTTTGCTGTAGGTTTAGAAATACAGAGTAGCTATATCCAACCCTCCTGTTCCTGTTTACCAATAGTTTGTAGTGGCAGATATTTCCTCTTACCTCTACTTCCTGTCCCTTTTTTTAAAAATTAAACTCTGTTTATAAAAGCTTCCTTGGCCTTTACTCCTTTCCCAGATATTTGGCTAACACATCGTACCTACTGTGTTATTTTCCCTGGTTATATATTATCCACAGCTAAGAGGTTTCACTTGTGGATATTCTGTTACTCTGCTCCCTATAGTCAGTTGAAACATCTAACTGACTACCCTCTTTGCTCATTGTTGTGAGGAACTCATTTTAGCCCCTATTCCAGACCTGGTAACCATCTCTAACCATCCTTTAAATCATTTATTTATTTCAAATGTTAGCTTCATAGTATCACTCTTCACTTCAGTTTTCCCAGGCTTGATTTTGGTTGAGGTATCATACAGGTTCTGGCCATTCCTTGCTTGGTCTTGGCCTCTGAACTGCAAATGTCCCAAGCTGGACTTTGGACTTTTCTATCTAGAATCTTTCCTTAATACTCAAAGGCTCCTGGCAAGTTTCTACATACTTGGATTGGAAAAATGAAATTATATTACCTTTTCAATGATGTTCTTGATCAGATGTTCTTTTGTCATCCTTGCTAAAATATTTGTTATAGAGCTGGTCTGTGGGCTGGGCTTCTGTTCTGTTCATTCTGCCATCTTAAGGAGGGAATTGAAATAGAACATTACCTCCAAAGAATATGTGAAGATAAATTATCAATAAATGTAAAGTCCTGTATAATGGAATAAAAAGAAAATTTTGTTAGCTTCATGTTCCTAGCTTAAGCTCCTTTTTCCCATATCCATGTCATAAGGATATGATGAGGAACACATGACAGCCTCTTTTAAGAGGCTAACAAGTGTAGATGCTTTACTTTGATTAGTAAAAACCCATGTGAATGATTGGGGATATAGACTGCTTGCCAATCAGCTGGCTCTCCTGACTAGATTATAACTCTCTGGTAACCAGTCAGTGGCAAATGAGAGAAGAGACTGATTTTTGTTAATAAAAGAGAGCCTGAGTGTTCCCCTTCATTGTATGTACTTGCCAGCTGTAACACTTATAGCACTGGCTCCTGAGTACCCATTCTTGCAAGGATGAAATAAAATAGGCTTGGTCACATTAACACTGAGTTCAAGATTCTTTTGAGTAGGTGAATGTTCCTATCAATTGAGGGCCTGTCCAGGATATGAAGGGACTTCCAGACCCCTGATTCCAACATCTAACCACAGCACATCCCACTAAACTATTATCAGTAGCCAACTGGCTATTGGAGTCTGGAGATCTGACTCCTGGCAAAACCAAAGGGATTCAGTGGAAACATCACAAATGCTACAGGGAAAAAAAGATGAGTGAGCTTTGGGAAAGTTTGACTTGTCTAAGGGGACCACATAAGTCTGTGCCCTCAGATCCAGGTAAGAAAAGGCTATTACATAGTACTTGGGTGGTCATAGGCTCAGGTGGTTAAAGTCCATAAATACAGCTGGAGGGTCAGGCAGTTAAAATCCATAGGCCCAAGGTCAAGTGGTTTAAATTCATAGACTCAGTTGGTGAGAAGCATTCAAGACCATACTCATTTGTAAGTCACCAGTTAAAGTCAAGTGCAATGGGAAACAGTGAATCCTGAGAGTCAGGAAAGGAAAGAATTCTCTCCCCAGTGTCCCTAAAGATAGAGCCTGGCCATTATTGCAGGGTAGGAAGGAATCCAAAGCCCAGTCCAAATCTCCTGTAATCTTCAGGCAAGCCATAACCAAATTCAACTCAGAAAATCATTGAGGGCTTTAAGTCAGTTGCCCTTAAACTTGACATATCCTGTTCAATTTGACATAAACCAGTTAGTTCTCTGGGAACTAGCTTTTGGGGTGGGAGAGTGAACTCAGAAGGGTATGGAAGTATGGGTCCCTGTTGCTGCTGCTCAAGACCCCAGCCCAGGACTGTGGGTGTGGGCACTCTGGGCTCAGATCCAGGTCTCTCTGGGACTACTTCCCTTCCCCTCTCCACTGGTATGGCAGGGGAGTCTGGAGCTTTGAGGTAATCCTCAAAGTTCAAGTATTGTTCTATGCACTGGTCTGTTTGTCTCTCTTTAAGGCTATTTCAACCTGCAGACACAGCCAGTAAAACTTTTTCTAAGGGATAGTAAACCAGGCTGGATATTGACTCTTTTAAGTCTGTCTTCATGAATCCGTGTTTTGTCTGTCTGTGTGCAGAAAGTAAGTCTCTGTGTTTTGTGATCTATTTGTCTCTCCACATTTCTGAATGCTGAGGATAGCTGAAAATCCCTGAACTTTGAGTTCCTTAACTCTAAAAACTGACTTAACAAGTAAGAATGAATTGTTCATTTTTAATCTCTGTTTTGGACTTGATCAATCCAAAACAGAAGCAAGTTAAAAAAAACCACAAAACTGTTCCCTTCCCTCTTCGCTGCTGGTCACCTTGAAGGAAACTGGGGATAAACCTTTCATTCTGAATATAAAGTCAGGATTCAGTATTGCAAATTGCCTATCAGATTATAAAGCAGGATTAGGCAATATATGGCTCTTTCTGCAGGAGCCATAAAGTCAAGTTTTTTTCAGGCTCTGTTACAGGAGCATGCACTGTTGCAGGAGTGCTCACTGTGAGCACTGTACGGCTCTCATGAAATTACATTTTAAAAAATGTGGCATTTGTGGCTCTCAAGGCCAAAAAGGTTACTGACCCCTGTTATAAAGGATTACAGATGCTAATTGTTAATTATACAAATCTCAATAATCTTATGTTCATTAACGAACAGATTTGGTAAAAACTAGGATAATTATACTTGTAAAATTATTCCTTTAAAAGGTTTTACTGCTAAGTTATCATAGCAATTGTTCTACCTTACAGCAGAAGATTAATTGGATATTATTTGACCTACCTGAATTTAATTTCAAAGGTTTTAAAGAGTGTTATTTCTTACCCTACTCTCATAAAAGAATTGATTATGTTACATATTTCATTAAGGGTTTGAAATCTTGGGCAGAGTAAATTTGAGAGTTTTTAAAAAGTTTTAAGGCAATACCTATAATTAGTACAAGGACTACTTAAATTACATTTTTTGTTGTTTTTTTTTGTTTGTTTTTTTAAACCCTTGTACTTCTGTGTATTGTCTCATAGGTGGAAGATTGGTAAGGGTGGGCAATGGGGGTCAAGTGACTTGCCCAGGGTCACACAGCTGGGAAGTGGCTGAGGCCAGGTTTGAACCTAGGACCTCCTGTCTCTAGGCCTGACTCTCACTCCACTGAGCTACCCAGCTGCCCTTAAATTATATTTTGTAACCAAGGCTTGACCTAATATTAATAAAAATTTAATAAATATAGAGTGATGGGGCGATCAGATCCTAGAACTTCTCAGGGAGGCACAAAAGACATTTGTACAAAGGAAGGATGAGGAATAAAAGCAAGAATCCCTGCTCATAGAAGAAAGATACCTTTTTTTTTAAAACATTTATTAATATTTGTTTTTAACATGGTTACATGATTCATGCTCCTACTATCCCCTTCACCCCCCAAAATTCCCCCACCCATGGCCGATGCACATTTCCACTGGTTTTGTCATGTGTCCTTGATCAAGACGTATTTCAAAATTGTTGGTAGAAACATTGGTGTGGTAGTTTCGAGTCCACATCCTCAATCATGTCCACCCCAACCCATGCGTTCAAGCAGTTGTTTTTCTTATATGTTTCCTCTCCTGCAGTCCTTCCTCTGAATGTGGGTAGCGTTCTTTACCATAAATCCCTCAAAATTGTCCTGGGTCATTGTATTGCTGCTGGTACAGAAGTCCATTACATTCGATTTTACCACAGTATATCAGTCTCTGTGTACAATATTCTTCTGGCTCTGCTCCTTTCACTCTGCATCAGTTCTTGGAGGTCTTTCCACTTCACCTGGAACTCCTCCAGTTTATTATTCCTTTGAGCACAAGAGTATTCCATCATGAGCACATAACACAATTTGTTCAGCCATTCCCCAATTGAAGGGCATACCCTCATTTTCTAGTTTTTTGCCACCACAAAAAGCACAGCTATAAATATTTTCATACAAGTCTGTTTGTCTATGATCTCTTTGGGGTATAAACCCAACAATGGTATGGCTGGAACAAAGGTCAGGCATTCTTTTATAGCCCTTTGAGCATAATTCCAAATTGCCAGCCAGAATGGTTGGATCAGTTCACAGCTCCACCAGCAATGTATTCATGTCCCAATTTTGCCACATCTCCTCCAACATTCATTACTCTCCCCTTCTTTCATTTTAGCCAATCAGCTAGGTGTGAGGTGGTAACTCAGAGTTGTTTTAATTTGCATTTCTCTAATTATTAGAGATTTAGAACACTTTCTCATATGCTTATTGATACTTTTGATTTCTTTACCAGAAAATTGCCTATTCATGTCTCTTGCCCATTTATCAATTGAGGAATGGCTTGATTTTTTATACAATTGCTTTAACTCCTTGTATATTTGAGTAATTAGACCCCTGTCAGAGTTTTCTGTTATGAAGATTTTTTCCCAATTTGTTGTTTCCCTTCTGATTTTGACTACATTGTTTTTATTTGTACAAAAACTTTTTAGTTTAATATAATCAAAATCATTTAATTTACATTTTGTAATTTTCTCTAACTCTTGCTTGGTTTTAAAATCTTTCCTTTCCCAGAGATCTGACAAGTATACTATTCTGTGTTCACTTAACTTATTTATAGTTTCCCTCTTTATATTCAAGTCATTCACCCATTCTGAATTTATCTTGGTGTAGGGTGTGAGATATTGATGTAAACCTAATCTCTCCCTTATTGTTTTCCAAATTTCCCAGCAGTTTTTGTCAAATAGTGGATTCATGTCCCAAAAGTTGGGCTCTTTGGGTTTATCATACACTGTCTTGCTGATGTCATTTACCCCAAGACTATTCCACTGATCCTCCCTTCTGTCTCTTAGGCAGTACCATATTGTTTTGATGATTGCTGCTTTATAGTATATTTTAATATCTGGTACTGCGAAGCCCCCTTCCTTCTCATTTTTTTCATTATTTCCCTTGATATTCTTGATCTTTTGTTATTCCAAATGAAATTTGTTATAGTTTTTTTCTAATTCAGTAAAGAAGTTTTTTGGTAGTTTGATAGGTATAGCACTAAATAGGTAAATTAATTTGGGTATAATGGTCATTTTTATTATGTTAGCTCGTCCTACCCATGAGCAATCAATGGCTTTCCAATTGTTGAGATCCAGTTTTATTTGTTTGGAAAGTGTTTTGTAGTTGTTTTCGTATAATTGCTGTGTTTGTTTTGGTAGATAGATTCCTAAGTATTTTATATTGTCTAGGGTGATTTTAAATGGTGTTTCTCTTTCTACCTCTTGCTGCTCTAATGTGTTGGAAATGTATAGAAATGCTGATAATTTATGTGTATTTATTTTGTATCCTGCAACTTTACTAAAGTTGTTGATTATTCCTACAAGGTTCTTAATTGATTCTCTAGGATTTTTTAAGTATACCATCATATCATCTGCAAAGAGTGATAGCTTAGTCTCCTCATTGCCTATTTTGATACCTTCAATTTCTTTTTCTTCTCTAATTGCTATTGCTAGTGTTTCAAGTACTATGTTGAATAATAGAGGTGATAATGGGCATCCTTGTTTCACTCCTGATCTTATTGGGAAGGCTTCTAATTTATTCCCATTGCATATGATGCTTGTTGATGGTTTTAAGTATATACTGTTTATTATTTTTAGGAAAGGTCCTTCTATTCCTATACTTTTCAGTGTTTTCAATAGGAATGGATGCTCTATTTTGTCAAAGGCTTTTTCAGCATCTATTGAGATAATCATGTGATTTTTGTTTGTTAGACTGTTGATATGGTCAATTATGTGGATGGTTTTCCTAATGTTGAACCAACCTTGCATTCCTGGTATAAATCCCACCTGATCATGGTGAATGATCTTCTTAATTACTTGCTGGAGTCTCTTTGCTAGTATTCTATTTAAGATTTTTGCATCTATGTTCATTAGGGAGATTGGTCTGTAGTTTTCTTTCTCTGTTTTTGATCTCCCTGGCTTTGGAATCAGTACCATATTTGTGTCATAAAAGGAATTTGGTAGGACTCCTTCTTTGATTATCATATCAAATAATTTGTATAGTATTGGGATTAGTTGCTCTTTGAATGTCTGATAGAATTCACTTGTGAATCCATCAGGCCCTGGCAATTTTTTCTTAGGTAGTTCTTTGATGGCTTGCTCAATTTCTTTTTCTGATATGGGATTATTTAGGTATTCTATTTCATCTGCTGTTAATCTAGGCAATTTATATTTTTTAAATATTCATCCATATTTCCTAAATTGTTATATTTATTAGCATATAATTGGGCGAAATAGTTTTTAATGATTGCCTTAATTTCCCCTTCATTAGAGGTGAGGCCTCCCTTTTCATCTTTGATACTGTCAATTTGGTTTTCTTCTTTCCTTTTTTTATTAGACCAGTACTTTGTCTATTTTATCTGTTTTTTCAAAATACCAGCTTTTAGTCTTATTTATTAATTCAATAGTTCGTTTACTTTCGATTTTATTAATTTCTCCCTTGATTTTTAGTATTTCTAATTTAGTTTTCATCTGGGGATTTTTAATTTGCTCACTTTCAAGTTTTTTGAGTTGCATGCCCAATTCATTAATTTCTGCCCTCCTTAATTTGTTAATATATACACTGAAGGATATAAATTTCCCCCCGAGTACTGCCTTGGCTGCATCCCACAGAGTTTGGTAGGATGTCTCATCATTGTCATTCTCTTCAATGAAATTGTTGATTGTTTCTATGATTTCTTCTTTGACTAATTGGTTTTGGAGAATCATATTGTTTAATTTCCAATTGGTTTTTGATTTGCCTGTCCTGGTGCCCATACTAATTATTACTTTTATTGCATTATGATCTAAGAAGGTTACATTTATTATTTCTGCTTTTTTGCATTTGTTAGCAATGTTTCTATGCCCTATTACATGGTCAGTCTTTGTGAATGTACCATGTACATTTGAAAAGAAGGTGTATTCCTTTTTGTCCCTATTAATTTTTCTCCACAAAGAATTAAATCTAATTTTTCTAGGATTTCATTTACCTCTCTTACCTCTTTCTTATTTATTTTTTGGTTTGATTTATCTAGATCTGAAAGAGGAATATTTAGATCTCCCACTAGTATGGTTTTACTATCTATTTCCTTCTTGATCTCTGCCAGTTTCTCTTTTATGCATTTGGATGCTATGCCTCTTGGTGAATACATATTTAGCAGTGTTATTTCCTCATTGTTTATACTGCCTTTAATCAAGATGTAATGACCTTCCCTGTCATTTTTAGTCCTATCCTGTCCGCTCCTAGGGCAATGCCTCCACCCAAGCAGATGCTCAGGAAAGTCCGTGTGCGTTCTTTAGCCTCCTGGGGTCCTAAGTTTTGCTGCTCTCAGGAACAAGCCCTGGAGCTGCCAGTGACTTAATGGGTGCCCCAAACCTGCTTTAACTCTTGTGAGCTGGCCTTTGCACAGTATGTGGTGTGGGGAGTGGGGGAGGGGCTTCTTCCTCTCACATTTTAGTGAGAGCTGTTTCACCCCATTATAGCGTGGAAATGCCCTGATTCCACATACCTTCAATGCTGAGCCCTGTTGTGGGGTCCCTTCATTCGTCTGGATTTGTTTTTATGTCCCCTTGAGGAGTCCTGTATGCTTTGGTTAGGAGAAATCAAGCAGCTGCTCCTTACTCTGCTGCCATCTTAACCCTACCATATTGTTTTGATGACCACTGTTTTATAGTAAAGTTTAAGATCTGGTACTGCTATGTTCCCATCCTTCACATTGTTTTCTATTATTTTCATTGATATTCTTGATCTTTTCTTCTTCCAGATGGACTTTGTTATAATTGTTTTTAATTCTATAGGAAAGTTTTTGGTAGTTTAATAGGTAAGGCACCAAATAAGTAGATTAATTTGATTAGGATTGTCATTTTTACTATATGAGCTCATCCTACTCATGAGCAATTAATGTTTTTTCCAATTATTTAAATCTAGTTTTTTTTTAATATTTTTAAACCCTTAACTTCTGTGTATTAGTTCCTTGATGGAAGAGTGGTAAGGGTAGGCAATGGGGGTCAAGTGACTTGCCCAAAGTCACACAGCTGGGAAGTGTCTGAGGCCAGATTTGAACCTAGGACCTCCCGTCTCTAGGCCTGATTAAATCTAGTTTTAATTGTGTGAAAAGTATTTTGTGGTTGTGTTCATATGTTTCCTGTGTTTGTCTTGGCAGACAGATTACTAAATATTTTATATTGTCTATAGAGTGATTTTAAATGGAGTTTCTCTTTCTGATTCTTACTGTTGAGTTGTTTTGGAAATATATAGCAATGCAATGATTTATGTGGGTCTATTTTATATCCTGCAACTTTGCTAAAGTATTTGAATATTTCCAGTAGCTTTTTAAACAATTTAGAAGATTTTTTAAAAATAATTTATTTATTTAGAATATATTTTTATGGTCATATGATTCATGATTCACACCCCCTCTTCCCTCCACCCTCCTGGAGCTAATAAACAATTCCACTAGATTATACTTGTGTCATTGTTCAAAACCTATTTCAATATTATTCATATTTGCAACAAGTGATCTTTTAACACCAATATTCCAATCATATCTCTATTGAATCATGTGATTGATCATATGTTTTTCTTCTGTGTTTCTGCTCCCACAGTTCTTTCACTGGATGTGGAGAGGGTTTTTTCTCATAAATTCCTCTAAATTTTCCTGGATCATTGCATTGCTACTAGTAGAAAAAATCTATTATATTCGATTGTGCCAAAATGTATCAGTCTCTGGAATATGTTCTCCTGGTTCTGCTCATTTCCCTCTGCATTAATTCTTGGAGGTTTTCCAGTTCTCTTAGAAATCCTCCAGTTGATCATTCCTTTCAGCACAATAGTATTCTATCACCATCATAAAGAACAATTTGTTCAGCTATTCCCCAATCAATGGACACCCCGCACCCCTGCCATTTTCCAATATTTTACCGCCACGAAGAGCAAAGCTATAAATATTTTTGTGCAAGTATTTTTCACAATTATCTCTTTCAGGTTCATACCCAGCAGAGGTTTGACTGGATCTAGTATTATTTAGGTAAATCATATCATCTGCAAAGAGTGATTGTTTAGTTTCCCCACTGCCTATTTTAATCCCTTCAATTTCTTTTTCTTCCCTAATTCCTACTGCTAGCAATTCTAGTACAATATTAAATAATGGGAATCCTTGCTTCACTCCTCATCTTATTAGGAAGGTTTCTAATTTATGCCCATTGCAGATGATACTTCCTGATGATTTCAAATACATACTGTTTACAATCCTTTTGATAACTTGCTGTAGTCTTTTGTTTTTGGTTTTGAAATCAGTGCCATGTTAGTGTCACAAAAAGGCATTTGTAAGATTCCTTCTTTGCTTATTTTGTCAATTATTTTGTATAGTATTGGGGTTAGTTGTTCTCTAAATATTTGATAGAATTCACTTTTGAAACCATCTTGCCCTGGGGATTTTTTTCTTAGGGGGTTTCTTAATGGTTTGTTCAGTTCTGTTTTCTGAGATGGGATTATTTAAATATTGTATTTCCTCTTTTGTTAATCGAGACAATTTATATTTTTAATTGTTCACCCATTTCACCTAGATTGTCATATTTATTGCCATAAACTTTGGCAAAATAGCTCTTAATAATTACCTTAATTTTCTCTTCAGTAGAAGTGAGATCACCCTTTTCTTTTTTGATACCATCAATTTGATACTCATCTTTCTTTTTCAGATTAACCAATACGTTATCTATTTTATTTGTTTTTTTCAAAGTATTATCTCCTACTCTTATTTATTAGTTCAATAATTCTTTTACTTTCAATTTTATGTTTTTATCTGAGTATCTTAATTTGTTCTTTCTATTTTTCTAAGTTGTATGCCCAATTCATTGATCTCCTTTCTCTCTAATTTATTGGTATAGACACTCAGCAATACAAATTTTCCACTGAGTATTGTGAAATACCACAGTGAAAACCGGAGTGAAGCAAGGCTGTATGATTTCGCCCCTTATCTTCTTGATGGTCATAGATTGGACCATGAGAAGAATTACCAAGGACAACAATATGGGCATTCAATGGACACACTCCAAACAGCTCGAGGAACTTGACTTCGCAGATGACATCTGTCTCCTTTCTCACAAGCAGCAGGATGCGCAAGCCAAACTTGCACGACTCTCTGAAGAAGCGGAGAAGACAGGTCTGAAGATCAACAAGAAGAAGACCGAGGTGATTACAGTCAACAGCAAACAGGACCTGCCAATCCAACTACAGGGAGAAAACATCAAGGAGACGGACCACTTCACCTATTTGGGTAGCATAGTCAGCAAGGACGGAGGAGCAGATGAGGACATCAGAAACCGAATCAACAAAGCCAGACAGGCATTTAACACCCTGCAGTCTGTCTGGATCTCCAAAGCACTGTCCCTCGTCACTAAGCTCCGAATCTTCAATACCAACGTAAAGACCGTCCTCCTATATGGATCAGAAAGCTGGAGAGTGACGAGCGCTAACACCAACAAACTCCAGGTCTTTGTTAATAGATGTCTACGTCACATCTTGAACATCAGATGGCCTGAAAAGATCTCCAATGCTAGTCTCTGGGAAAGAACGTTCCAGTACCCCATTAGTCAGGACATAAAGAAACATAAGTGGAGATGGATAGGACATACGCTACGAAAACCGGAAGACAACGTAGCCAGACAAGCATTGAGCTGGAACCCTTCAGGGAGGAGGAAAGTTGGAAGACCAAAACAGACCTGGCGAAGATCTGCTGAAAATGAAACAAAAACAGTCGGAATGACATGGGCCCAGCTGGGGGAAGCTGCCCAGAACAGAGTCCATTGGCGTGAGATGGTTGCGGCCCTATGCTCCTAAAGGAGTCAACAGGAATAATAATAATAATAATTGTGAAAATGGAATTAGCTCACCCCTATTCATTCTTTTTTTTTTTTAATTTTTTTTTTTTTTAAATTTTGCCCCACCTAAATTAGAACTAAGTGGTGAGGGGGGAGGTCTATGACACACATGTTCTAGTGAGTGACAAATAAAAAGCAAGTGACTGCCCCCTTGGCAGTCTGAAACAAGGTTGAGGCTGCCATTTGTCCACATTGAACTGGAGGGTGGATGCAGGAAATGACGAAAAGAACTATCTTTTAAATATGTGGATAACTTCCTGTGAAGGGGATTTTGCCTTTTGAACTTGGCCTTGGAGGAGCTCAGGCCGAGACCTCAGACTGCTTCTTCTTGAATTGTCACATGGGTAAGTTAAGGCTGACTCCTTTTCCTTGGTGTTTCTGGAGGCACTGGTCTCTCTAAAGAAGCCTCTTGTCTTAGAGGAGTCTTCATGGCTAGAAGCCTTGTTTAATTAACCTCTGTGCATCCTTTTCCTGGGGCCTCTGAAGCCCTGCCTGGTTTGGGACTTCAGACCAGGTCAGAGTCTGTCTGTCTATCTGTCTGTCTGTCTCTCTCTCTCTCTCTCTCTCTCTCTCTCTCTCTCTCTCTCTCTCTTTCTCTTTCTAATTTTCCCTACCTTCAATCTTCCTATTTGTAAATAAACTACCAAAAAATTCATCCTGCCTTGGGTCTTCAATTTGGAATTCCTGGGGACCAAACTCTTAAATATTCAGTGCAACCATAATTTTTACCTCTTACAGTACTGCTTTGGCTGTATTCCATAGATTTTGATATGTTATCTCCTTATTGTCATTCTCCAACAAAGTTCTTAATTGTTTCTCCGATTTCTGTTTTGACCCACCAGTTTTGAAGTATTATATTATTTCATTTCTAATTAATTTTAAATTTGCCTTTAATTAGGCCTTATTAATTATGAATTTTATTGTATTATGATCTGAAAAAAATTGCATTTATTATTTCTGCTTTCCTACATTAGTTTGCAATGTATTTATGCCCTAGTACATGGTCAGTCTTTGCATATGTGCTGTGTGCTGCTGAAAATAAGGTTTATTCCTTTTTATGCCTTTTCAATTTTCTCCAGATATATATTAGTTCTAATTTTTTCTCACATTTCATTTACTTTCCTTACTTCTTTCTTATTTATTTTTGGTCTGATTTATCTAGTTCTGATAGGGAAGGTTCAGGTCCCCTACTAATATGGTTTTACTATCTATTTCTTCCTTGAGCTCCTTTAGATTCTCCTTTAAGGATCTGGGTGCTATAACATTTGGTACATATATATTGAATACTGATATCTCTTCATTATTTATACTCCCTTTTAAGAACATGTAATTTCCTTCCTTGTCTCTTTTAATCAAATCTATTTTTACTTTAGCTTTGTCTGAGTTCATGATTGCAATTCCTGCCTTCTTGCCTCATTTGAAGCCCAATAGATTCTGCTCCAGCCTCTTACTTTTATCCTGTGTATGTCTATCTGCCTCATGTGTTTCTTGTAGAAAACATACAGTAGGATTCTGTTTTTTAATCCATTCTGCTATCCACTTCTTTATAATGGGTGAGTTCATCCCATTCACATTCATGGTTCTTATTACTGTCTGTGTATACCCCTCCATTTTGACTTCCTCCTTTAATCCTCCTGTTTTAATTTCCCTCTTCCCCTGCAGTGTTTTGCTTTTAGTCAGTCTACCCCTTCCCATCCCCCCTTGTATTACTCCCCTTCATCAGCACCCCATTTCTTATTACTCTTCTATTTCTCTATAATTGGGCAATATATAATTCTCTACCCCAATGGTTCTGACTCTTCTTCCCCTTCTGGGTCTATTCAAATGAGCGTAAGATTTAAGCATTACTTGTTGTGAACCTTTTCCTTCTTTCCATTTTATTGCTCTTCCAACTCCCACCCCCTGCATGCTTCTTTATGAAATATATTTTACCCCATTTTACTTCTTTTCCCATTTCTCTAATTTTATCCTCTTTTTCACTCCTACTTTTTTTTAGTATATAATATCATTGTATACAGATTACCACTGTACCCTCTATGTATACTACCTCTATCTACCATGATGAAAAAAACAATTTTTAAAAGTTACAGATATCTTTCCATATAGGAATACATGTCATTTGACCTTATTGAAGCCCTTACATTTTTTCTCTTTCTTATTTATCTTTTTGTAATTCTCTTGAATTCTTTTTCGGGTATCAAAATTTCTGTTAAACTTTGGTCTTCTTTTCAGGAATGCTTGGAAATCTCCTATTTTATTAAATGACCATACTTTCCCCTGAAAGAATATAGTCAGTTTTCTGAATAGTTGATTCTTAATTGTATACCCAGTTCTCTTAACTTCCACAATATCATATTCCATGCCCTCTGTTTCTTTAGTGTGGACCCAGTCAGATCCTGTGTAATCCTGATATCTGAATTGTTTCTTTCTAGCAGCTTGTTATATCTTCTCCTTAGCCTGAAAGTTCTTGAGCATGGTTATAACATTCCTGGAAGTTGTCATTCGGGGATTTAATGCAGAAGGTGATCTGTGGATTCTTTCAATCTCTATTTTACCTTCTTATTTGAGAATATCAGGACAGCTTTCTTGGATAATTTCCTGTAGAATTATGTCTAGAAATTTTTTTGGACTTGACTTTCTGGTGGTCCAATAATTTTTTAATTCTTAAATCCTCCTGGATCTATTTTCCGGGTCAGGTGTTTTTCTCAGTGAGGTATCTTGTATTATCTTTATATTTTTCATTCTTTTGGTTTTGTTTTATTATTTCTTGTTGTCTTTTGAAATCATTAGTTTCTAATTGCCCAATTCTAATTTTTAAAGACTGAAATTTTACTATGACCTTTTGATTCTCCTTTTCATTTTTATTTCTTTTAAGTCATTTTCCTCTTCTTCCATTAAAAAAAAACATGTTCTAGTAGGTTAATTCTGGCTTTCAAAGCCCATGACTCTAGTTACAGATGATCTATTTTGCTTTTTAGGTTACTATTTTCATTTTTGCCATTTTTCTCTAAACTGTCTAATTTGATTCTTAAATTCTTTTTTTAGCTCCTCCAGACCTGCATCTAGCTCCCTGGTTTTTTGGGGTTTTGCTTGATATTCCCTGGCTCTCATACTCTTCCTTTTGATCTTTACTCCCATGTAAGCTTTCAACTGTGATTTTCGTCTTTTTCTCTTATTTACTCATTTTATTTACTTTATTTTTCCCACCCAATGGATTATAATCTTGCCCTTCTGCTGAGTTACTGAACAAAAGTGTTTGAGCTGCTATGCCCTGAAGCCAAATCTCCTCTTCCATTGGTATACTGGATTTAACCAGTTATGCTATCCTGCTGGGTTATTCTCCACTGGGGCATATTCTTCACTGTGGCCAGAGGGGTGAGGGTGTATAACCATACATCTCCCCTAAGTTCCTCCCTGTGAGCCATTGTTAGAGCTCTGGACCATCAAAGGTATTTTCTCTTGCATCCCCATTCTCTGCCTGTTGATCACACAGCCTGCTGGTCTGATTGCAGGTCTGTATGTGATTGGTGGGGAGGGTATTCAGCCAGACCATCTGTCTTTTAACACATGAAAACAGAGTCTTTTTACTTACCTTTCAAGTTATTTTCTATAGGAGAGTCCCATGTCCTCCTCTCCATGTTGGATTTGAGTTTCCTTTTCTTTGAAGTGCTTTATCAATATTTTTGTGGAAGGATTAGAGATCGAGCTTTTGGTACTGTTAAATCACCATCTTGCCTCTGCTGTCCAACCAATGGCTTTTATAGTCCAAGATGGTATGAGGGCCATGGTTGTTTTCTGTTCTCTGTTTATATAATAACCAGGAATTAGCTTTCCTCCTAACCCTATCATCCTATAAAGTGAGTCCAAGCTTGGAAGAACAAGTCTAAAAGAGTATTTTTGTTTCTCTCTGTTGCTCAGTTGCATTAGTTTAAGGTGGCATCTTTGGTTAATTCTCTCAGAGCAATTAATACTGTCTGGTCAGTTTGATGGCCCTTATGATAGCTCCAGGGAGAACAAAGTAGGCAATAACTCTGCTACCCTTTAGTGATATTTTTTGATAGCCCAATATAGGCTCTATTAAATGTAAGATTTTCAGGTGCCTTCAAATTCTTTGGAAGGTCCCAAACCATGAAAGTATTTCTTAGGACTGAACTATCTTGGATTCCTTGCAGTGGGCTAATGCAATTTGACTTTATTGTCCATTGAGAACTATGACAGCATGGTGGTCTTCAAGACACTTATAGGTTTTTTTCCAAGGTAAAAGCTATTCATCTTCAGAGTAATACTAGGATATCTTAGTTTTTAATAGAGTAACTATCAATTTAATGGAGTAACTATATACCTTTTAAGAAAAATCTCCTTAAGATATCTTAAATAATTTAAAGAGTGTAAGGGGGACAGTAAGACCAAAATGTTTGAGTACCATTTCTATAAGCCCTTACTGCTCTTTGGCCTTGGAATTTATACTTAGCTTATTGAATAAATGAGAACTCTAGATGTCTTACTGAAAAAAAAGATGATTAGATAATGTTTTTTGTGCAACTAAGACTCATGCATAATTTATTTATCTGACATTTATTTAATAACATACAATCAGCAAACATTTGCTAAACTTCTTCTATGTATCAGGCACTAGAGTTAGACAAATATGAAACAGTATGTATTCTCAGGGAGTTTATACTCTTTCATTCCAAAAAAAAGAAAAGAAAACAATTTGAGCATGTTAAATTCTTAGTATTGAAAAGAACGATGCCTTTTGAGGTCCTTAGAATAACATGATATTATAGAAACAAGAAAAAAGCAAAAAAAAATCATTTAGCAATCTGTGTATATACACTAAAGGAAGGTGATCTAAACCAAAGGAAGGACAATATTATTTTATCTCATTTGTACACTTGCAACTAGCTTTGCAACTTTTGGCAACTAACTTATGATTACATCCAAAAGAAGATATAGCTTCTTGACAGTTACCAGCATTATCGGCATAGGCACATGGATTGGCTGAAAGACAAACACATTTGGATAAATAGGACATGGTCAATGAAAAGAGAAAATCCAATTCAATTTAAAAACCACTTTGAATTATCTACTATGTACCAGGTATTAGCATTAGCATGGTTAATTCAGTTAAGAATTAAACAGCCAAGATGTATATATATGTGTGTACTTATATACACATATCATGTACACATAAATGTATAAGCACATACATATATACACACATGTATGTACATGCATGAGGGATATCCTGTGCAAATAAACACAGATGAGATAGTGCAGAATGTGAGATAATTCTTAATCTACTTTAAAAGATTGTGGGGAGAATGAACTGCTTGGAGACATTAGCTTTAATGAAGAGGGATCATTATATCTCTTGAGATTATAGCTAGAGTATCAAGAATAGCTAAAGATAAGTTGTTCCAGCCTAAGATGACAGCAGAGTAGAAGGAAGGGCCATACTCACCTCACAACCACCTGATACAAAGCCTCACTAAAGGACAAAAATCAAAATCAGATGGGTGAATGGGCTCTACCAAGTGGCACAGCCTTGGTAGACAGTTTTGGGGCATTTCCACACTATAAGGGGGCAAAACTATACCTACCAAAGTGCAAGCTGATTATCCCTCCCCCCTACCATACCTAAAAGAAGGAAAGTGGAGTCTGACAGATGCTAAACAGGGTGGCAAACACAACAAGGGACAAACTCATACCCCACAAGGGAAAGGACTGACTAGATACACTGAATAAACCACTCAGGGGATGTGGGGAATGGGTAATGACAGTTGACAGTTTAACTGTCTACCACACTAGCCAAGGATACCAGGGATGACAAATATCTTAATGTGAGTTCAAGTAACTGAGAGGAAGAACAAACAGGAAGTATTTAAACAAGGATTTAATGGTTTCAAGGTAAGGAATGTGGGGGAGGTAAATCTCTAATTCTCAGGAAAGGGCCAACTGTCAAAATGGAATCTTAATGATTTAGCTGGCTCCCTGCTTCTCTACTAAGCTAACTTCAGTCAGGCAGGCAACCCTGGTTGAAGTCTGGAGAAGGCTGTGATATTGGGATTCTCACAACTGGTCCAAGCTTATCCTTTGATGACTTCAGGGCTCAGGAAACACATCCTTGCTCAGCCAGTAATCCAATGAACACTAGGGAGGAAAGGTTATCTACAAGTTGTCCTCCAATTGTAGATTTGAAACTCTTCCCTTGACCTAGGTTATCTTGATAGATGGTCTCTCCAATCTTCTCCAAAATCCCAGCTTGTAGAGTTTCAGCTGGCTGGATAACAGCTCCATCCTCCTAACTCCAACACAGCCCAGATCACTCTCATTCAAACCTCTCCCTGCATTCCATATTGGAACATCCATGGTCCAGCCAAGAGATTTGCTTTAGCTTGCCTGCTACCTATCTTAAATTTCTATCCTACCCTATAAATTACCTAAAGCACACCAGAGTAAAAGCGAGGGCTGGGACACTCTCTAAATTCTTGGGGGCTGGCTGAGGGTACCACAATCTTACCCCTTAGGGTGGCACAGAGCCTTGGCAGTGAGACTTGAGACCTGAGGCTGGGGAGCCCAGAGTTTGGAGCATGGGTGGGGAGACAGGGTAGACCCTTTCTGACTGTGGAAGAAACAATGGAAAGTGGAAAAATAGCCTCAGGGCAAGACTCTTTAAAACCCACTATACCAAAACTGTCTGCCTACCTCACTCAGACTTCTGGCTGAGAAGCCAAGATAATACAGAGAGAAAAAAACGAGCACAGCAATGGCTACCAAGGAGAAGGAATCACAATCCACAAGTACTGAAAGATGTAAACTCCAACAGAAAAAACCTTTAACCCTGGTTAACTTCTATGGAGAAAAGGAGAATACAGAGGCGTTAGCAGAGAGTGTCAAAGAAACAAACACCTCCAAACTTTAAAAAAAAATGGAAAGTGGTCATAAGCTCTTGAGGAACTCAAAATGGAGTTCAAGAACAAAGTAATAAAGATAGAAGAAAAATGGGCAGAAAAGTAGGAAATACAAATGCAAGTAATTCAAAATGAAAATAATAATTTAAAAGGCAGAATCTAAAAAGAAGCACAAAAATCACATGAAGTAATGAGCAAATTGGAGACCAGAATTGACATGCTGGAAGCCATGAAAAGCAGGATAGACCAAACAAAAAGGGAAATCAAAAGATCATAGCTAAAAACCAGTCTTTAAAGACTAGAATTGGGCAAGTAGAAGCTAATGATCTCACAAGACAGCAAGAATTAAGAAAGCAAAATCAAAATAATGAGGAATAGCTAAAAATATGTAGAAATCCAGGGATATGGAGATGATATAAATGAACACTCAGATTAGATGGGTTCAGTCTTTTCAATAAAACACGTGGCACTATATTGTGAGAGGGGAGAATAGTTCTAGAGTTAGTACCTTGAAAAGAGATTATATGGAACATAATACAGGGTCAATTCTAGATGATTAGAATGTAATATACTTGTCACAATCTGAAAACCATCAGTTAAACAAAAAAGATTTTAGTGTCCTCTGTGTTTTAGAAATTGTACAAGATGGGATATATAAATGTATATATAAATACATATATTTTGGCAAGTAGAGCAATATATACATAATTTTAAAAAATTATATAAGTGAATAACCTTTGTAGGAATCATAAAAGGTCACTCAATGAGGTGGTACATGCTCCTTTAAGTACCTATCTTCCTTAAGGGGTTCCAAGGGGTTTCCTCAAAAGTGGGCATGAAGAAGAAAACTAATGAGTAGATCAAAAGGACAGAGATTTAATGGTAGAGGAAAATTTAGAGTGTCTTGAACCTAACCTTCTCACTTTACAGATATGGAAATTGAGGCTTAAATTTAAGTATTCTAAAAGATAAAAAATCTCAGGTTCAGAGAATTTAAATAGTGTTTCCATGCCCAAAGAGCGAGTAAATAATGGGAGGTAGAATTTAAACAAAGAATTTCCTGACTACAAGTTAAATACTCTATTCATTACACAACATGTTGCCTATTAATGGATTTTCATTGGGATAGTTTGGTGATAGAAGACAAGTGCCTTTGTTAGAAACACAGATCAGACCAGAATAATTTCATTTTCTTCTTGGAAAAGGTAACTGGACTAGAAGATTAGGGCAGAGCTGTATGTATAGTTTATCTAGATTTCAACAAAATAATTTTTAAATCTCTCTTGGTCCTTATAAATAAAATGGATAAATTCAAAACTTTTGAATGATTAAAGCCTTAGGAGTACAAATAAGTTTAACAAATAGAATAATCTTCCTCTACAAAAAAATTGAGGTAAGAATCTTCTGATAACAATATGGGAGAGTAGATAAAGTATTGAACTGCAGTCACTAATATCTTATGTTCAGATCATTTCTCAGACACTGTGTGACCCTGAACAAGTCTCAGTTTTTCTCTCTCAGTTTCTTAATATGTAAAACGGAAATAATAATACTATATATTACAGAACTATCATGCATAATGAATGAAATAATTTTTTAAAAGTTCTTTGCAGTCATTAAAATACTACATAAATGATCATAAGTATTTTTATTTTTGATGATGACAGTGTTGATTTGGAGAGAAGTATCTAGCATAGTAACTTACAAATTCATTTTTTGCCCACCACTTTTCAACATTTTCATTAAGGACTTGGATCAAGACAAAACTTGCTATATCAGTTGTTACAAAACTGTGGCTAACTTGCAGAATTGAAATGGAATGACTGATCAAATCTAAGATGAAACCAAGGATAGATAAATGTAAATTTTAGTTCAAAGAATCAATTGCACAACAACCAAACTGGATTAAGGGGTAAGGATGGTGAGTAAAGATTGATCTGTCAAAAGTTTTATAGAAAAAGTATAACTGGATATCAAGAATAGTGTTTGTATATGGAATAATACAGAAGTAAAAAAATAATACTATCTTGGGCTGCATTGAGAATGGATAATTATCCAGAGCAAATAGAATGATAATGTCTCTACATGGACTGAAAAAAGTGATAACCTGTGACCATTTACTTCTTGAATATTCTGTTTGTTTATGGGGGCATTATTTTAGGAATGATATCATAAAGCTGGAGTGCATCCATTAGAAGGAGATTATGTAAGTTATGGTTAACAGAGTATATGAGGTACATTTTAAAACCTGTGTAAACTTTAACCAGAATTAGCAAAGTTTTAAGAAGGATATAACTTTTCAAGTATTTATGGGTTTCCTTATGAGTCAAAGGAACTGGAATTGTCTGCTCAGCCTGGGAAGGAGAATGAAAAGCAAATGGTAAGGGTTTTAAAGAAACAAATTTGGCTCAATATAAAGGAGAAAAAATAAAATCAAAAAGTTCTAACAATTAGAATGGAATGCACACCAAGGGGATAGAAATAATGGCTTTCTTGGTTTTCAGATTGAGCCTAGATTACCTTTTGTCAAGGACTTTGTGAAAAATATTCTTGATCAGTTACCATTTGGACTAGATGGTCTCTGAATTTTTTCAAATTATATGATCTATAAGATTGTATGATTCTGAGACACTAGGGTCCATGGAACTCCCAATTGCCATATTTGGTGCAGGTATTATGTATCCAGAATGTCTTAGGCCAAGTGTCCATCAGGAAGGGTGGCATATTAATTTATCACATTGGTATTGATTTAAGTCTTTAGCATTAAGTCTTAACATTGAATATCACATGAAGTAGGTGAGAATTCATAAATAAGAGAAAAGGACTATGAAAATCTGAGATATAGCATAGGAAAAAGGCCCTGGCAGAAAGGCCTGAAATATGGCCTGCTGCTGAGGGAACAAGAGATATGTCTAAGATCAGAGTATATCTAATGGGCAGAAAGTTGGAAAATAGAAAGGACATGAGAAGAAAATATATAAAAGAGAGGCAAAGCAGGGCCAACACCACACCTATTGCTTTATTGATTTTATTTGGTACTAGCATTCCTTATAGGACCAAGAATTTGATAGCAAAATGAATTGTAGGAATCCAGTTTGATTTTCAAATCTGTTCTAATATCGTGGACCATCAAAGATGTAGAATTACATTTTGTAATTTTTTCTAACTCTTGCTTTGTTTTAAAATTTTCCCTTGCCCATAGATTTGACAAGTATGCTATTCTATGTTCACCTAATTTTCCTATAGTTTCCTTCTTTATATTCAAGTCATTCACCCATTCTGAATTTATCTTGGTGTAGGGTGTGAGATGTTGATCTAAGCCTAATCTCTCCCATATTGTCTTCCAATTTTCCCAGCAGTTTTTGTCAAATAGTAGATTTTTGTCCCAAAAGTTGGGCTCTTTGGGTTTATCATACAATGTCTTGCTGATGTCACTTACCCCAAATCTATTCCACTGATCCTCCCTTCTGACTCTTAGCCAGTACCATATTGTTTTGATGACTACTGCTTTATAGTATAGTTTAATATCTGGTACTGTTAGGCCACTTTCCTTCACATTTTATTCATTATTTCCCTTGATATACTTGATCTTTTATTTTTCCAAATGAACTTTGTTATAGTTTTTTCTAATTCAGTAAAATAATTTTTAGTAGTTTGATAGATATGGTGCTAAATAGGTAAATCAATTTGGATAGAATGATCATTTATATTATGTTAGCTTGTCCTACCCATGAGGATTCAAGTTTTTCCAATTGTTTAGATCTAGTTTTAATTGTTTGGAAAGTGTTTTGTAGTTGTTTTCATATAATTGCTGTGTTTGTTTTGGTAGGTAGATTCCTAAGTATTTTATATTGTCTAGGGTGATTTTAAAAGGTGTTTCTCTTTCTACCTCTTGCTGTTGTGGTGTGTTGGAAATATATAGAAATGCTGATGATTTATATGCATTTATTTTGTATTCTGTAACTTTGCTAAAGTTGTTGATTATTTCTATTAGCTTTTTAGTTGATTCTCTAGGATTTTTTAAGTATACCATCATATCATCTGCAAAGAGTGATAGCTTAGTCTCCTCATTGTTCATTTTAATACCTTCAATTTCTTTTTCTTCTCTAATTGCTACTGCTAGTGTTTCTAGTACAATGTTAAATAATAGAGGTGATAGTGGGCATCCTTGTTTCACTCCTGACCTTATTGGGAAGGCTTCTAATTTATCCCCATTGCATATGATGCTTGTTGATGGTTTTAGATATATACTGTTTAATATTTTTAGGAAAGGTCATTCTGTTTCTATACTTTCTAGTGTTTTCAGTAGGAAAGGATGTTGTATTTTGTCAAAGGCTTTTTCAACATCTATTGAGATAATCATGGGGTTTTTGTTGGTTTGCTAGTTGATATGGTCAATTATGTGAATGGTTCTCCTGATGTTGAAACATCCTTGCAATCCTGGTATAAATCCCACCTGATCATGATGGATAGCCCACTTGATCAATTGCTGGAGTCTTTTTGCCAGTATTCTATAGTTTAAGATTTTTGCATCTATGTTCATTAAGGAGATTGGTCTGTAGTTTTCTTTCTCTGTTTTTGATCTACCTGGCTTTGGGATCAGTACCATATTTGTGTCATAAAAGGAGTTTGGTAAGACTCCTTCTTTGCTTATTAAGTCAAGTAGTTTGTAGAGTATTGGAATTATTTGTTCTTTGAAGGTTTGATAGAATTCACTTGTGAATCCATCTGGTCTTGGGGAGTTTTTCTTAGGAAGTTGATGGCCTGTTCAATTTCTTTTTCTGTTATGTGATTATTTAAGTATTCTATTTCTTCTACTGTTAATCTAGGCAATTTATATTTTTGTAAATATTTATTCATCTCACCTAGATTGCTATATTTATTATCATATAATTGCGCAAAATAGTTTTTAGTGATTGCCTTGATTTCCTCTTCATGAGAGGTGAGGTCTCTGTTTTCATCTTTGATACTGATGATTTGATTTTCTTCTTTCCTTTTTTTAATTAGATTGACCAGTACTTTGTCCATTTTGTTTGTTTTTTCAAAGTACCAGCTTCTAGTCTTATTTATTAATTCAATAGTTCTTTTACTTTCAAATTTATTGATTTCCCCTTTAATTTTTGTTATCTCTAATTGGGTTTTTACCTGGGGATTTTTAATTTGTTCCCTTTCTAGTTTTTTAATTTGCATGCCCAGTTCATTGATCTTTGCCCTCTCTAATATATATATATAAATTTATATATAATATAAATTTATATATAATAAAAATAACATTATATATAAATAATATAAATAATAATATAAATTTCCCCCTGAGTACTGCCTTAGCTGCATCCCACAGTTTGGTAGGATGTCTCATCATTGTCATTCTCCTCAATGAAATTAGTAATTGTTTCTATGATTTCTTCTTTAATTGGTTTTGGAGAATAATATTATTTAATTTCCAATTAGTTTTTGTTTTGCTTGTCCATGTGCCCTTACCAATTATTATTTTTATTGCATTATGATCTGAGAAGGTTACATTTATAATTTCTGCTCTTTTGCATTTGTTTGCAATGTTTCTATGCCCTAGAACATGGTCAATACTTGTGAATATACCATTTGCAGCTGAAAAGAAGGTGTATTCCTTTTTGTTCCTATTTATTTTTCTCCACATATCTATTAAATCTATTTTTTTCTAGTATTTCATTCAACTCTCTTATGTCTTTCTGATTTATTTTTTGGTTTAATTCATCTAAATCTGAAAGAGGAATATTTTGATCTCCCACTGGTATGGTTTTACTATCTATTTCCTTCTTGAGCTCTGCCAATTTCTCCTTTAGGGATTTCAATGCTATACTGTTTGGTGCATAACTGTTGAGTACTGTTATTTCCTCATTGTCTATATTGCCTTTTATCAGTATGTAATTACCTACCCTGTCTCTTTTAATCAGTTCTATTTTTACTTTGGCTTTGTCAGAAATCATGATCACCACTTCTGCCTTCTTTTTCTCCATATAGGAATATAAATAATTTGATGTTATTAAACCCCTTAAAGAGGCAAATTTTAAAATAAGAGTTTTCTTTCTTTCCCCTCTGTTTTTTATTTACCTTTTTATGTATCTCTTGGTTTTTGTGTTTGGATATTGAACTTTCCATGTAGTCCTGGTCTTTGTGCAAATACTTGGAAATCTTCTATCTTGTTGAATGCCTATACTTTCCCCTGGAACTATAGAGTCAGTTTTGATGGGTAGGTGATCCTTGGTTGTAGACACAGTTCTCTTGGCTTTCTGAATATCATATTCCAAGCCTTGAGTTCTTTTAGTGTGGAGGCTGCCAGATCCTGTGTAATCCTGATTGGTGCTCCTTGATATCTGAATTGTCTCTTTCTGTCTTCTTGTAATATTTTTTTTCTTTTACTTGGAAGCTCTTGAATTTGGCTATTATATTCCTGGGTGTTTTCTTTTCAGGGTTTAGTGTAGAGAGTGATCTATGGATCCTTTCAATGTCTATATTGCCCTCTTGTTGTAGAACTTCAGGGCAGTTTTGCTGAATAATTTATTTTAGTATGGAGTCCAAATTTCTCTTAATTTCTGCTTTTTCTGGAAGACCAATGATTCTCGAATTGTCTCTTCTAGACCTGTTTTCTTGGTCTGTCACTTTCTCATTGAGATATTTCATGTTTCCTTCTATTTTGTCAGTCTTTTGACTTTGCTTTTTAAATCTTGTTGTCTTATGAGATAATTGGCTTCTAATTGCCCAATTCTAGCCTTTAGAGACTGGTTTTCAGCTAAAATCTTTTGGTTTTCCTTTTCAATCTGGTCTATCTGGTTCTTTGAGGCTTCTATCTGGTCATTTCTGGTGTTCAATTTGCTTATCATTTAATTTCATTTCTGAGCCTTACTTTCCATTTGCAAAATTCTGCCTTTTATACTGTTATTTTCTTGCCAGATCTCTTCCATCTTTCTGATGATCTCAATTTTGAACTCTTCAAGATCTTGTGACCCATTTTCATTTTTTTGGGAAGGTTTTATATCTTTAATTGTTTGTTCTCTTTTTTCTTTTTTTTCTGTGCAGAAGTTATCAAGTGTTTTTTTTCTTTGTCTTCTTGTTTATTTCTTGGGCTTTGCTTGGCATCATTTTGCTTTATTTGCCAAGTCCTCATGGTCCGAGCTGGCTGCCCAGAGCCCGGAAATTGGCCCATGCTTTCTCCTCCACCTAAGATTTTCCCCTGAGTCTCAGCATGCTGGGTGCTGCTGCTGCCTCTCTCAGCCCCACTCCCATGTCCAAGGTCTGTGTTTTCCAGCCACCTGGGGTTTCATGTCTTGCTGCCCTCAGGGGCAAGATCCTAGTAGTGCTAGCTTGCTGCCTAGGGGCTAGATTTTGTGCCCCTGCTGGCTCTAACTCTGGAGAGCAGCCTCTGCTTCTGGTACTGTGGGTGGGATGGGGGAGTGGTGATCCCCTCGCATTTTGAAGGGAACTATTTCCCCTCCTTATAGCATGAAAGTGCCCAAATCCCATGTACCTTTGATACTATGCCCTATTGTGGGGTCCCTTTTTCATCTGGATTTTGTTTTCTTGTCCTTTGGAGGTATGCTATATCTGTTTGTAAGGAGAGAAAGTTGCTCTCCCTCTACTCTGCCACCATCTTAACCCAGAACAAAGATGTAGAATTAGAAGAGACCTTGTAAGCCATGTAATTCAACTACTTCATTTTACAGATGAAGAAAATGAGGCTCATTGGACTTAAATGATTGATCAAGGGAACACAGAGAATAGACACAAAATCAGGTGAGGTTTGAACCCAGATCTTCTGATTCCAGAACTAGTGTTCTTTCTGCTATACAATTAGTCTCATAGTAAATATGTGGGTGAGAAGCAAGACACTATTGTATCACATAGGCAGCCTGACTGAGAAGCTCCTAAATGTTTGAAAGTAAATGAGTTACAGATAAACAACAAAAGGGGTAAAAGAAAAGAGAATATTATATACAGCTCAGACTTAATACTTGAAGAATAACTTCTTATTATTCACCTATAGAGAATGAACTGGAAAATGGGAACACTAAAGACACAATCTATGTAAACATATCTGTTTCTCAGATGATGATTTATATGGTATTGGGAGGGTAGGAAAGGCCTGAGATACTTGGAAATAAATTCTAATAATAAAAAGAAATAAAATGAATTACAGATGCAATTTGGGACACCAGTGACTTTGTGATCAATTTCTCTCTTTAAGTTATCTTGATTTGTAATACTTACTGCAGAGTCCATCTTCACAACTGTGGGGGCAATCTCCACATGGGATCCCCTTCTTATATGGTGTAGAAGAAGTATCAGGATCATTTCCCCTAGAAAACCAAATTATCAGAACTGATTGAATCATAGATATGTCCAAGTGTTATACGGTTGACAGAAACTGTCATCCATCTTAATAAGAAAAAACACACATAATCATATAAGTAATCATTCATATGTAATTCAGATAATAAAATCCATAAAGTCTTACAAGGGAGATTCCCTCACTTTTTAATATTGTTCATAAACTTTACTCTGTATCATTTGCATGCCAAACCCATTTTTCTGCTATGTTTTAATTTGAGATTCAGGTTTACATCCTCTCCTTCAAAACGAATTTACAAATTTTTATGTCCTAGGTACAAGATGATATTTATAATTGATACCATAAGAAAGGCAAACCACAACTTTGTAATTTATATAGCACTTCACTGAACTCACATTGGAAGGTGAGTTTACTGTTTTGAAACTGGGACTCTTTTGAAAGGTGACTTGATATACAGTGGAACATGGATGTTCTACTTCCTGTATGTCCAGATAGCTGGGACATAGAGTTAGACAACTTGCCTTTGTGTATTTAATCATGGGATGCTAGATTGTTTCCCTTGAACAGTCAGATGTAGGAAAAAATTTTATATCAAATATCTCTCATAAGAATTCTTAATCTAAAACATAGAGACAATTTAAATAAATGTATAAGATCCAAAACCATTCTCAAATAAATATGTGATCAAAGGATATGCAAAGGCCTTAAATGAAGTATTATGAACTATAAATACCAATTTTAAAGAATGCTTCACATCACAAATAATAAAAGAAATGTACATCAAAATGACCCAGAGATTTTACCTCAAACTTAGCAAACCTGCATATAAAAAATAAAAAAGTGGGGCAGCTGGGTAGCTCAGTGGATTGAGAGCCAAGCCTAGAGATGGGAGGTCCTGGGTTCAAATCTGACCTCAGACACTTTCCAGCTGTGTGACCCTGGGCAAGTCACTTGACCCCCATTGTCTACCCTTATAACTATTCTGCCTTGGAACCAATACACAGTATTGACTCCAAGATGGAAAGTAAGGGTTTAAAAAAAAAAGGTGGAAATATGGGCACACATATGCATTGCCTGTGGAGCTGTGATTTTGACAACCATTTTGAAAAGCAATTTGGAATTACGCAAATAAAATAGTTAAAATGCCCATACTTTTTGGCCTAGAGATTCAACTGTTTGTCAAATATCATAAGGGATTTAATTTATCATTTTAAAAAGTCCAACATAAATCTAAATATGTACGACAGCACTTTTAACTAGAAATAAAATAGACATCCTATTATCAAAGAATGACAAAGCAAATTATAATAAATTAGTATGATGTAATATTATTGTGCCCTAAGAAACAACAAATATAAATACAAAGATCATGAAAAGATCAATGAGAACAAATATAGAGTGAAGTTTTGTCGTTCAGTTGTTTTTCAGTTATGCCTGACTCTTCATGACCTCATTAGAGGTTTTCTTAGCAAAGACCTTGGAGACTATGGAGAAGATTAGTACAGTTTTCCAAAATCAAAGACCATGATTCTGAGATACTTGCTCAGTCCTCAACAAAAGTAATATACTTTCCTTTCTTCTATCTGGATTAGAGCATATGCCTTTCTATTAACTCTTCCTTCATGATGATTTTTCGTCCTTTGTTTCAAAGATAACAAATGACATCATTTTGTGATGCCATTATTATTTTTTTAAGATTATACATAGACATACTTTTAATAATCTTTTTTTTAACATTTTGCTATCTATATTCTCTCCCTCTCTTCCCCTGACTCTGAGATGACAGGCAATATGATATTGGTTATATATGTTCTATTGTGCGATACATATTCATCATGTTGTGAAAGAAGACATATATTGATAAAACTGGAGAAAAATTCATGGAGGAAATAAAATGAAGAATGGCATACTTTAATCAGCATTCAGACTCCATCAGTTTCTTCTACAGCAGCAGATAAAGCCTTCATCAACAGTCCCTTGAAGGACTTGCATCTTTGAGTCCTTAAATTGCTGATAATAGTTATCATTCACAGGTGATCATCTGCATTTATTGCTGTTACTGTGTACAATGTTCCCCTGATCTGCTCACTTTATTTTCCATCACTTCTTAAAGATCTTTCTTGGTTTTAACATAAGGCAATGTCTTCACTTGCTAGTAAATTGGATTTAAGTGAGGCAGGCTCTCACAAGAATTTTAAGCGTTACTCTGTCTTCCAAGTCTAGTGGTAAGACAAAAGTCAGGATGACTGACAATAACTCTGAATGCAGAGGATAATATCAGAATATTCACTATCCTTAGAGCCAAGCTCTAAGTCAGTAAAGGCAAAACTTTTAGAGACCGAGTGCCCAGACTGTGACTCTCATGTGCATATGAGTTGCCCCCTTACTCCAGAGAGGGGAAAGGGGAAGAGCTCCCATTGGGCTCCTGTGCAGAGGGGAAAGTGATGTGAGAAATGTCCTCAGGCATATGTGGAGAGGGGAAGGAAAGCAGCCCCCCTCCCCCCCGGCACATGTGCCATAGGTTTGCCAAATTGTACTTCACAGTGCCTCCTTCAGGCATCTTCATAACTATCAAACAAATTGTTCTCATTTTCCTATTCGATTGGAGGAAATCTTCCCATGTTTGGGGTATACATCCCGCTAACTCAATAATTGGTTTGAGATTTGCTGGTTACCCTCAGCCTGGTGTGGCCAGCCTGTCAAGACTATTTTATTGGAGAATGGCTATTCTGTATCTATAGCCTCTTGGAGTTATAGGTGAGAGTTGGGTGAGAGATGGACACCAAAGGTGCATAAAGAGCCCTGAAAAGAAATCAGCACATCCTCATACCAGAGGTGTGAGTCTTTCCTGAACATCCCATACACTCCAGGGGTGCTTCATGGTCATACTTAAGCAGTATTAATTAATTGACATTTTATTTTAATTTATTTTTATTAATATAAAACATAAAATATAAATAAATAAAAGTAATATAATATAAAAATATAAAATAAATATTAACTTAATTTATTTTAAATTATTTAATTTATGTTAACAATAATTAATTATTAATTAACATTTGTTAAGTGATTACTATATACCAGTCCAGTGTAATATCATTTTCTGATAATAAAGTGGAGAGAAAGTTGAGTGACAACCAACAGTTTGGAATTTGGAACCTTATTCAGATGCCATGAGCCAAGGGGCAAAAGACAGTTGCTGCCAACACTATAAAAAGGCACGAGCTGAAGCAAACAGTCTCTCAATTGTGAGAAGGGGACCCCGGGTGGCTGAGTGGGTAGGCCAAGCAACCTGCTCAAGTTACTTGTATCTTGCTTAATTGTTTACCACATTACCAATTACTGAATAGAGTTGTGAGATAGATACCAATTACCTGATTAACAAGAACATCATCAAGCCTCAGGCCATTGGTCAGGGCCAGAGAGGGAGAGTCATGTCTCTAGCCAATCAACCCAACCTGATTTTCTATTGATCATCCATCTCTGTCATCTATAGTCTAGCATAGATTCCCAACACCTCATTCCTCAACTGGGATCCTTCCCCTGAGTTTATCATAATTAAGTTCTTAAAGCTCATTTAGGTGAAGGCTGATTTCATCCTAAAGATCAGTTTAATATTCTGGCATTTAGGGGAAGGGAATACTTTATCCCAGTCAACTGCTTTATCCATTTATCATCAACATTTATCCAATCAGCCCTAACACTATCTATCAACTCAACCCCAGAACAAGCAGATAGAGAAGCTGTGTGATTCTATTCACAGCCTCTCATTGGATCACTTAATTCTGGGTACTGTAGGTGGGAACTGGTGTTTGGCTGAGCTGCAAACAGTTGTCTTAACCTTGGTGTTCACTTAGGCTTCCCATCCCTACTCGGCTTTGGTCCTTAAACCATCTGAGGACCTTGGGATGTCTCTCAGGCCCAATCCAGAAGCATCATACTGCCCATAACACCAGAAACTGGAGGATACAAAAAGAGGTAAAATATAGCTCCTGATTCAAGTAGCTTACAATCTAATGGAGAAGAAAACATGGAAAAAAGTACAATAGCAAACAAAATAGCAGATAAAACAGCAAAAAGCAAGTAATATACATGAAAAATGAGAGAAGACACTGGAATTGTTAGGTTAGAGAAAGCTTCTTTTAGAAGATGTGGTTTTAGTTGGGACTTATAGGAAGTCGGGAGGTCAGGAGTAGGGGCAAGGGAGGAGGACATTGAAGACTTGAGGGAAAAGCCAGAGAAAATGTACATATTCAAGAAATAGAACAACCAGAAAGCCAGTGTCACTGGATGGAAGACTATATATCAAGGAAGGGGTAAGAAGACAGGAAAGGCAGGAGAGGTCTATGTTATGAAGGGCTTTGAATATCAAAAAAAGCATTTTGCTTTTGCACCTGGGGGCAGTAGGAAGCCAGTGAAGTTTAGTGAGTAGGGGAGAATGGATCCCTTAGTTAGTATCAGACCTTCCTGCTGTAAGATTTTCTTGATTTTTTTTTCCTGAACCTTGAGCTAAGAACAGGCATTTCTTCTGTTGGTCTTTTTAATGCCTAAGGATCCCAGCCATACAAAATCACATAAAATCTTGAAAAGCATAAATAGCATCAACACTCTTATGGCAAAGGGAATGCCAGTAGTTAATTCTCTTCTGGCATTTCCTCCATCACAGAAGATGTGTTCCTTTGTCCTCATAACTCCTCATACACTCACCTTAATGGGGAGGGGTAAAATAATTTAATTAATGGCTTAAGGCAATACAATGCATCATTTGTGACAGAATGAAACAAAAAGATAGTTAAATTGTCATGGTGATGAGAATGGTTTATAGCAAAGTTGTTATTACAGCCTAAGGACCTGGAAGGTTTGGGGGATAAAAGCTAAACATAGCAGATGGTACAAGAGATGAAAGATTATAGAAAATGAACTTTACTTCATAATTTTTCTCTTGGATCAATCCTATTTACCGGGCAAATGGAAGAATCAGAAATTGACTTTAGGCTGACCTTTATTTTATAAATTAGTTTATTGGGGGCAGCTAGGTGGATTAGTGGATTTGGAGCCAGGCCCAGAAACTGGATGTCCTGGGTTCAAATTTAGCCTTGGATACTTCCTAGCTGTGTGACCCTGGACAAGCCACTTAACCCTAATTGCCTAGCCCTTATCATTCTTTTGCCTAGGAACCAATATATAGTATTCATTCTAAGATGGAAAGTACACATGTATATATGTATACATATATATATATATGTAAATTAGCTTATTCACAGAAGTAATAAGGACTTCATATGGAAAGAAGTAAGCTTTTAATTTCAGAATTTATATTGTAGTTACCTGAAAGTATTTAGACAATGTTTGGCTGAAGAAATACATCACTAGATGCATTAAAACATATTAGGCTTTCAGAGATGTGCTACAATTTTTCTTTAAATTCTTACTATATTAGTTAACAACTTTAAGACAGAAGAGCAAGACCTAGACAACTGACATTAAGTGGCTTGCCAAGGGTTTCTTAGCTAAGAAGTGTCTAAGGCCATATTTGAACACCAGGACATCCTGTCTCCAGGTCTGGTGCTCCAACCAATGTGCAATTTAGGGGTCCCTGATACCATGTAGTAAAAGAAGATCTCTTGCTCAGGATCTCTCATATATGTCTAAATGAGTTTCTCCAAGACAAAAAGATTCTTTCAGAGAGTAAAGTGAATATTCTGAGGTACCAAAGGGATGTGAAGAGAAGAGATAGTAACCTTTGTTTCTCTAGTCCATGAACATACCTAATTTCTGACATTCCTTATTTATTAGACTAAATGACATTTTGAGATGTCTTAATATGGCACCCTTCTTCCTATTCTACAAAACAAAAATAAAAACAATAACAGTGGATATTATGTTAATTTATAATAATAATAACAATAATAACATTGATAATAACAAAAAAGCTTCTGGGAAGTGATATTCTCTGTATATCTGACAAGGACCTGAGTTCATATCCAAACTCTGACACTACTTGTGAGATAATGGGGAAGTCACTTACCTCTCTGTTTTTCACTTTCATCAAGAATAAAAATGAAGAATGTGAAAAGACAATACCCAAGGTCCCACCTATTACTAGCAATATGAAACATTTTAGTGTAAATTTAATAGCCAAGAAATAAAAGAACAATGTCTAAGAATCTCAAGGAAGCTATTATTAGCTATTAAATCAACAATGCAAGCTTTATAAAAACAACTTCCCCTGAAAAGAAATATTAATTTGAATTTCACTTTTGAAATGATTGAGAAGGTAAATCATTATGCTTTAGGTGACTATATTATTAAGAACCACAATGAACTTCAAAGTATACATTTATACCTACCTATGACAATACTGGCATACAAAGAAGTATTTATATGTCTCCTTAGTGGGACAATGAGCAACCTCACAGCCAATCTTGTAAGAAGTAGACCAAACAATCTGAAGAGACAAAAGCAATGTGGTTATCAAAATTCAGTTGTATTTTTAACCACATTTTTAAAAAAAAACCATAAATTTTTGCACACCAAAGTCTAAGAAATTGTTTTGAGTCTTCAGGTGTTTTTTTTTTCTTTTTTTTAAACCATTGTCCTTCGGTGTATTGTCTCATAGGTGGAAGATTGGTAAGGGTGGGCAATGGGGGTCAAGTGACTTGCCCAGGGTCACACAGCTGGGAAGTGGCTGAGTCCAGGTTTGAACCTAGGACCTCCTGTCTCTAGGCCTGACTCTCACTCCACTGAGCCACCCAGCTGCCCCCCTCTTCAGGTGCTTTTAAAAAAATCTATATGGGTTAAGACTCTAGAGGACCACTTCCAGGTTAAGATGGTAGCAGAGTAAAAAGCAGCTGCTTAACCTTGCCTAACCCACACATATAGGACTCCTCAGGAAGACATAAAAACAAACCCAGATGAACGAAGGGACCCCACAACAGGGCGCAGCATTGAAGGTACATGGGATCTGGGCAATTCCATGCTATAAGGGGGTGAAATAGCTCTCACTAAAATGCGAGCTGAGCAACCCCCTCCCCCCACATCACCTACAGAGCGAAAGCCAGCACACAAGAGTTAGAGCAAGTTTGGGGCACTCATTAAGTCCTTGGCAGCTACCTGGTATCACCAGAGCCTGCTCCTGAGAGCAGCAAGACTTAAGACCCCAAGAGGCTAAAGAAACAGACTTTGAACACAGACTTTGAGCTCAGGTGCAAGCACAGGTGCAGATGCAGGTGCAGATGCAGATGCTGAGCACAGGCCCGGACCTTGGGTGGTGACCTAGTGCAGAGGGGTGCATGACTGTGGAAGCAGCACCCTGGGACTGCTAAAGGAGTTTTGGACAGAGGAGAAAGCAAGGGGACCACCAGGAGGCTTGACCTTGAAAACAACGAAACTTGAGACATCGGGAGCCTAAAGAGTGCAGACAGACCCTGGATGTGAGGATAAAGCTGAGAGGGTGCACAGTGCTGTGACTGAGACCAAAGCTGCTCTACAGCTCCATAGGCAGAGAGCCTGTCTGCCTCACCCAGACTTCTGACTGAGAAAGAAATAATAATAATGGCAAGTGTGAGGAAGATTGTTTTAATATTAGTTACATATAGTTTATAAGGACCTAGCAGGAAGGGCTGGAGGATTCCAAGATGGAATGAAGGATCAGGAAGTGGGCTTGTACTTGGAGAGAGACTCCATTAGTGGTTGGACATAACTGTTGCTAACCCTGGGAGACCTCAGAGTTAGGGAAAAACTGCAACCTACACAGCTGCTCCCATGTGGGGAAGTGGTTTGGGACCTGGTGGACAGCATTTCAAACTCACTCTCCCTAACTGGGTACATTGGATCACCCGGTGGAGTTGGCTCTTGGCATCCTGTGACCATCCTTGGATTACCGTGAGACCTGAATTGCCCTTTAGCTGTGCTGACCAAACCTGGCTGGAACCAGGTTTGAAGAAGCCTCCCTGTGACTCCAGTACTGTGACTCCAGTACTGATCCCTTGGGCCCTGCCTGGCTTAGGTCAATTAGGATAGAGTAGTTAAGACCTTTCTTGTCCCCTGTGTTTTGCCCTTAGGTTTTCAAGTATAGAATGCCCTTATTCCCATCCTTCATTATTATTTCCCTAATTAAAACTGTACAAACTTTTACCTTGCCTGCTGGTTCCATAGACCCTGGCCTAGGATGAGCTAGGAGACTGTTGGAACAACTGCCATTCTTGTGTCAGTTAAAACAGTGAACCCTGGTCTCCCTATCCTGGCTGGTCATGTCTCTCCTTTAACCCAGTGTGGACCCTCAAACAATTAGGTTATATTTTAATAATAATTAACATTCCTGGTGCCCCACTTTTACACAAGACAGTCACAAGAACCCCAAAATAGAAAAATCAAGAAGAAATCTTAAACCTCTACAACTTTTACACAGAAAAAAATCCAGACAACAGAGCAAATTGAAGAGGAGAACAAACAAGTAATCACGTCCAAACCTTCCCCACAAAATGAAAATTGGTCACAATCTCTTGAAGAGTTCAAATCTGAGATCATGAGAAATATGGAAGAGATTTGGTGAGAGAAGTAGGAAATAGCTCAAAAGGAAATTAAAGGAAACTACCAATTAGAAACCAAAACTAAACAGCTGCAAAACAGAATAGACCAAACTGAAAAGAAAAATCGTAAGATTATACCAGAAAACCAGTCTCTAAAGTATAGAATTAAGCAACTAGAGGCCAATGATCTCTCAAGACAGCAATAACAAATAAAGCAAAGTCAAAAGACTGATAAAATAGAAGGAAACATGAAATATCTCAATGAAAAATTGACTGATCAAGAAAACAGGTCTAGAAGAGACAATTCAAGAATCATTGGTCTTCCAGAAAAAGCAGAAATGAAGAGAAATTTGGACTCCATACTAAAAGAAATTATTCAGCAAAACTGCCCTGAAGTTCTATAACAAGAGAGCAATATAGACATTGAAAGGATCCATAGATCACCCTATACACTAAACCCTGAAAAGAAAACCTCCAGGAATATAATAGGCAAAATCAAGGGCTTCCAAGTAAAATAAAAAATATTACAAGAAACCAGAAAGAGACAATTCAGATATCAAGGAGCACCAATCAGAATCACACAGGATCTGGAAGCCTCCACACTAAAAGACCACAAGGCTTGGAATATGATATTCAGGAAGGCAAGATAACTATGTCTACAACCAAGGATCACCTACCCATCAAAACTGACTCTACAGTTCCAGGGGGAAGTATGGGCATTCAACAAGATAGAAGATTTCCAAATATTTGCACAAAGACCAGGACTAAATGGAAAGTTCGATATCCAACCACAAAAACCAAGAGAAACATGAAAAGGTGAATAAGAAACAGAATGGAAAGAAAGAAAACTCTTATTTTAAAATTTGCTTTTTAAGGGCTTTAATAACATCAAATTATTTGTATTCCTATATGTATAAATGTTAAGTGTAATTTTCAAAAACTGTATTCACTATTATAGTAATTAGATGAATTATTCTTCTAGGGAGAGGTTGGAGCACTAAATGGTCTAAGATGAGACAGGGTAGGGAAAAAAGAGGGGGGTGAATGGCAACAAGAGAAACTTGAATGAATAAGAGAAATAGGATATTCTATACCACACAAAGAGAGCATGGGAAGGGGAGGGGATGAATACTATAATAAGAAAGAGAGGAAGAGAGCATTGAGAGGTAATATTTAAACCTTACTCTCAGTGGAATTAACACTGAGAGGGAAGAGAGTAGCTATATCCATTGGGATATAGAATTCTATCTAACCCTACTGAGAAAGTCAGAAGGGATTAACCAAGGGGAGCAGGGGAGTGGGGAGGTAAAAAGAGGGAGGGGAACAGAGGGAGGAGGGAATTCATTAGGCCTTAAAAAATCAATATAGGGGAATAATAAGAGAGGGGTGGAAAGTGAAGTAAATCAAGGGAGAGGACAGGGGGGGACTGGTCTAAAACAAACCACTGGTTTAAAAGGGAATAGTGTAAGAAGAAGAGGTAGAACTAAGAGAGGATACCAAAATGGTGGGAAATAAACAAATGATAATTATACCTCTGAATATGAATGAGATAAACTCAACCATAAAAAGGAAGCAAATATTAGAGTTGATTAGAAACCAAAATCCTACCATATGTTGCCTACAAAAAACACATATGAGGCAGGTGGACATACACAGGTTTAAGGTCAAGGGCTAGAGCAAAATCTTTTGGACTTCAACTAAGAAAAAGAAGGCAGGAGTGGTGATCATGATTTCTGACAAAGCCAAAGTAAAAATAGAACTGATTAAAAGAGACAGGGAAGGTAATTACATACTGATAAAAGGCAATATAGACAATGAGGAAATAACCGTACTCAACATTTATGCACCAAACGGTATAGCATTGAAATCCCTAAAGGAGAAATTGGCAGAGCTCAAGAAGGAAATAGATAGTAAAACCATACCAGTGGGAGATCAAAATATTCCTCTTTCAGATTTAGATGAATGAAACCAAAAAATAAATCAGAAAGACATAAGAGAGTTGAATGAAATACTAGAAAAAATAGATTTAATAGATATGTGGAGAAAAATAAATAGGAACAAAAAGGAATACACCTTCTTTTCAGCTGCAAATGGTATACTCACAAGTATTGACCATGTTCTAGGGCATAGAAACATTGCAAACAAATGCAAAAGAGCAGAAATTATAAATGTAACCTTCTCAGATCATAATGCAATAAAATAAGAATTAGTAAGTGCACATGGACAGGCAAAACAAAAACTAATTGGAAATTAAATAATATGATTCTCCAAAACCAATTAAAGAAGAAATCATAGAAACAATTACTAATTTCATTGAGGAGAATGACAATGATGAGATATCCTACCAAACTGTGGGATGCAGCTAAGGCAGTACTCAGGGGGAAATTTATATCCATGAGTGCATATATTAACAAATTAGAGACGGCAAAGATCAATGAACTGGGCATGCAAATTAAAAAACTAGAAAGAGAACAAATTAAAAATCCCCAGCTAAAAACCCAATTAGTGATAACAAATATTAAAGGGGAAATCAATATATTTGAAAGTAAAAGAACTATTGAATTAATAAATAATACTAGAAGGTGGTATTTTGAAAAAACAAAGAAAATTGACAAAGTACCGGTCAATCTAATTATAAAAAGGAAAGAAGAAAATCAAATAATCAGTATCAAAGATGAAAACGGAGACCTCACCTCTAATGAAGAGGAAATCAAGGCAATCATTAAAAACTATTTTGCGCAATTATATGATAATAAATATAGCAATCTAGGTGAGATGGATGAATATTTACAAAAAATATAAATTGCCTACATAAACAGTAGAAGAAATATAATACTTAAATAATCACATTACAGAAAAAGAAATTAAACAAGAACTCCCTAAGGAAAACTCCCCAGGACCAAATGAATTCACAAGTGAATTATATCAATCCTTCAAAGAACAAATAATTTCAATACTATACAAACTATTTGACATAATAAGCAAAGAAGGAATTCTACCAAACTCCTTTTATGGTACAAATATGGTACTGATCCCAAATCCAGGTAAATCAAAAACAGAGAAAGAAAACTACAGACCAATCTCCTTAATGAGCATAGATGCAAAAATCTTAAATAGAATACTAGCAAAAAGATTCCAGCAAGTGATGATGAGGGTTATTCGTTATGATCAGGTGGGATTTATACCAGGAATGCAAGGATTTTTCAACATCAGGAAAACCATTCACATAATTGACCATATCAACTAGCAAACCAACAAAAAAACCCATGATTATCTCAATAGATGCTGAAAAAGTCTTTGACAAAATACAACATCCATTCCTACTGAAAACACTAGAAAGTATAGGAAGAGAAGGACCTTTGCTAAAAATAATAAACAGTATATATCTAAAACCATCAACAAACATCTTATGCAATGGGGTTAAATTAGAAGCCTTCCCAATAAGGTCAGGTGTGAAACAAGGATGCCCACTATCACCTCTATTATTTAACATAGTACTTGAAACACTAGCAATAGCAATTAGAGAAGAAAAAGAAATTGAAGGTATGAAAATAGGCAATGAGGAGACTAAGCTATCACTCCTTACAGATGATTTGATGGTCTAATTAAAGAATCCTAGAAAATTAAATAAAAAGCTAATAGAAATAATCAACAACTTTAGCAAAGTTGCAGGATACAAAAAAGTGCACATAAATCATTAGCATTTCTATATATTTCCAACACATCACAACAGCAAGAGGTAGAAATAGAAACATCATTTAAAATCACCCTAGACAATATAAAATACTTGGAATCTATCTACCAAAATAAACACAGCAATTATATGAAAACAACTACAAAACGCTTTCCAGACAATTCAAACTAAAGCTAAACAACTGAAAAAACATTGATTGCTCATGGGTAGGACAAGCTAACATATTAAAAATGACCATTCTACCCAAATTAATTTACCTATTTAGTTCCATACCTGTCAAACTACCAAAAAACTTTTTTACTGAATTAGAAAAAAACTATAACAAAGTTCATTTGGAAGAACAAAAGATCAAGAATATCAAGGGAAATAATTAAAAAAAATCTTGAAGGAAGGTGGCCTAGCAGTACCAGATATTAATCTAGAGTATAAAGCAGCAGTCATCAAAACGATATGATACTGGCTAAGAAACTGAAGGTAGCATCAGCATCAGTGGAATAGACTTGGTGTAAGTGACCTTAGCAAGACTTTGTATGATAAACCCAAAGAGCCCAACTTTTGGGAGAAAAATCCACTATTTCACAAAAACGTTTGGGAAAATTGGAAAACAATATGGGATAGATTAGGTTTAGATCAACATCTCACAACCTACGCCAAGATAAATTCAGAATGGGTGAATGACTTGAATATAAAGAAGAAAACTATAGGAAAATTAGGTGAACATAGAATAGTATGCCTGTTATATCTATGGGAAAGGGAAAAATTTAAAACCAAGCAAGAGTTAGAAAAAATTACAAAATGTAAAATAAACAATTTTGATTATATTAAATTAAAAAAAGTTTTGTACAAACAAAAATAATGCAACCAAAATCAGAAGGGAAAGAACAAACTGGGAAAAAATCTTTATAACAAAAAACTCTGATAGAGGTCTAATTACTCAAATATACAAGGAGCTAAATCAATTGTATAAAAAAATCAAGCCATTCCCCAATTGATAAATGGGCAAGGGGCATGAATAGACAATTTTCAGATAAAGAAACAAAAACTATGAATAAGCACATGAGAAAGTGTTTTAAATCTCTAATAATTAGAGAAATCAAAATCAAAATAACTCTGAGGTATCACCTCACAACTAGCATATTGGCTAAAATGATAGCAGGAGAGAGTAATGAATGTTGGAGGGAATGTGGCAAAATTGGGACATTAATATATTAATGGTTGAGCTGTGAACTGATCCAACCATTCTGGATAGCAATTTGGAACTATGCCCAAAGAGCTCTAAAAGAATGCCTGCTCTTTGATCCAGCCATAGCATTGCTGGATTTGTACCCCAAAGAGATCATAGATAAGCAGAGTTGTACAAAAATATTTATAGCTGGGCTTTTTGTGGTGGCATTAAACTGGAAAGGGTGGGTATATCCTTCAATTGGGGAATGGCTGAACAAACTGTGGTATATGCTGGTAATGGAATACTATTGTGCTCCAAGGAATAATAAACTGGAGGATTCCAAAAAAGACTTCCAGGAATTGATGCAGAGTGAAAGGAGCTGAGCCAGAAGAACATTGTACACAGAGACCAATGCACTGTGGTAAAATGGAATGTAATGGATGTCTGTACTAGCAGCAATGCAGTGATCCAGGACAATTATGAGGGATTTATGGAAAAGAATGCTGCCCACATTCAGAGCAAGAGCTACAGGAGTGTAAACACAGAAGAAAAACAACTTCTTGAATACATGGGTTGATGAGGACATGGTTGGGGATGTAGACACTACACGTCCACACCAATGCAACTTTCAATAATATGTAAATAAGTCTTGATTGATGACACATGTTAAAATCAGTGGAAATGAACATTGGATATGGGGGATACAAAGGGGAAGGTGAAGGGGAAAGTAAAAACAAGAATCATGGAACCATGAAAAATTTTTCTAAAAAAATAAAATATTTAAATTAAAAGAAAAAAATAAAAAAGCAACCCAGGATTGTGCTGGTAGATTGTTAACAACTGGAGTCTCAAAATAAAATATAAAAAGTCGATGTATATGCACCTTAAAAAATAAAATTAAAAAAATAAAAAATCTATATGAGGGGAACAGCTAAATTGCTCAGTGGATTGAGAGCCAGGCCTAGAGACAGGAGGTCCTAGGTTCAAATCTGACCTCAGACACTTCTCAGCTGTGTGACCCTGGGCAAGTCACTTGACCCCCTTTGCCTACCCTTACCACTCTTCTGCCTTGGAGCCAATACATAGTATTGACTCCATGAGAGAAGGTAAGAGTTTAAAAAAATCTGTATGAAGAAATCATGAAAATTAGTGTTTGCTCACATTCTCAGGCCTTACCTTCCATCAAACTTGAATCAAAGGATGTCAAACAAAGAAAAAAATGCTTGGAAGTCAACAAGTAAATTGATGATTTATTTCTTTTAAATTTCCTTTTACATTTTTCTGGGAATTTGATGGCCCCTTATTACAAAGTTTAAGGGAGATAGGTCTTAATATTCTTCCTTAAAAATTATTAGAAAATGGAGCAAACCACATTTGTTAAAAGGCCACTGCACTCAAAATTCCAATCCCTTTTTGTCATTTGACAAGATCACAGCTTTGGGGGATTTGTTACTGAATAAGAACACATTTCATTCAGTAAAGAGAAAAACATTTAATTATAACTATCTAGCATGTGGATTGTCAGGGATATTTCTGCCTCAATAATAAATTCAAAGCACATTAATATGAAATTCAAAACTAAAGAATCTATTCTTTAGCAATCACACACAAGTATCCCTGAAAAGACAATGAACTAGTTTATCAATTGATATTCATACTTGGCCCAGCAGACATTACATGATCATCAGAGAAGAGTAAAGAGAAAAAAGAGCTGATATTTTGCTGAACATTAGAAGATAGGAAGTAGTAGTCACTTCCTTCTCTTCTTATTTCCAGTTGGAAATATCAAAGAAGTCTGAATCAGTTTCAATAGATAATTACTTCTTCCATTCAGCCACATAACTTGTGTTGGGGACCACTTTTCTCAAAATATTTCTTCAGGGAGAACCAAGGAAAGGAAGGATGAATTATTACCCAATTTTAAGTAGCTATAAAATAACTTGTCTATTAGGTCTATGATATTGTCAAGCTTGCCTAAGCAATAACCTTACATTTTGGATAAGCCTTGTTCTTTTGTACTATGGGGTACACTTCAGGAAACACTGACAAAAAATATGCACAGTACAACACTGGACCCATTAATGTACATACCTGAAAACTCATTTAAAGGAGAGGATTATATAACCCAAAGGGGCACTGGATGGAAAAAAATATGATCAGTATCCTCATTGTTTTTCTAGTGGTAGTCTTACAGAAAGTGGCCTGGGAGAGGAGGGAGTATAGAAGAAACTCAAGGCATAGGAACATGGCATTCTCTCTCTTGGATGAATCTGAAAATGTAGTTCTTTTGAGTCAGTCCACACAGGCTTTGAATTTTCTGAATCCTTTTTAGACTTGGCAGGCACTTCCCAAATATGAGCATATTTCCCATGAGAATATATCTAAATTTCCTTAGTTTTATAATTGTGGCATTGAAATGGCAGAGTGGAATTCTAGCTGCGAGATGGGGGGGGGGTCAAGCCACAGCTCAGAACTCTGGGGGGGGGGCCCTGAGAACTCTGGGTGAGGGGGCAGCGAATATAACATAATGTAGAGATCAAATAGAAGCAATAGGGATAGTTAAGGAAAATGGTGGGGATAAGTAATAGAAAATGATAGAGATTATGATCTGAAAAAAAAGGTTTTTCAATTACAGTTTCTTCTCTGTTTTCAAAATTTTGTCTCTAAGATCTATGCATCTTGAAATCCAACAGATTAATCAAAATTGCAATTATAAGGAAGTGACTTGAAAGGGAGACTTATCTGAGGCTGACAGGCCTTAGGGAAAAGTTGTCTCCTGTCAACTAAACATACACAGAATGGATTTGTATCAGAAAGCCAATTTAAATTGTGGTTAAAAATATAACTACTAAACAGCCTCACATGAATGTTTTCTGGTGAACAATTATCTTCACAGCAAGAAAATTATTTTGGAAACCAAGTAAAGACCAAGAAAGAACTAACTTAATAAATCTGATCAGAATAAAAAAGATATCAATAGGAATAATCTAATTCATGTATCCATAATTTCTTTTGCCAGTGGAAACCCAGAAGAGCTTTCCTACTTCCCCCCATTGCTAGTGCCTTTTTTCCTGGATGAATACCTCCCATCCATTTTTTTAAAACCCTTGTCTTCCACCTTAGAATCAATACTAGGTTTTGGTTCTAAGGATTCAGAAGAGTGGCTTAAGGGTAGGCAATGGAAGCCAAGTGACTCGCCCAGGGTCACACAGCTAGGAAGTGCCTGAGGTCAAATTTGAACCTAGGACCTCTCGTCTCTAGGCCTGACTCTAAATCCACTGAGCTACGTAGCTGCCCCCTCCTTCATTCCATTTTGAATTAATCTTTTATACATCTCTATTTGTTCAAATTTCCTTGCATAGAATCCTTGAGTGCAAAGATAATGTTTATTTTTCTTTGTGTTTATAGTGATGCCTGACACATAGTAAATACTTTGTGTCTGTTAATTGCATTATTGGTTGATTTCTAGCATTCTTTTTGGTTGCTTTACTCCCTCATATTAACCTGAATAAAAATAAATTTAAAAAAAACATCAAGGATTTTGAATGTGCGCAGCACCTTATTAAGTACTAGGATAAATAGAAAATTAAATAAGACACAACCTTTAAGTCTAATTTAAAAGATGTATATATTAACTACCATATCATGGAATAGAAAAAATATGACAATTCACAATGCAAATCTAACATTTTGTGGAAAATGATAGTTACCATCCCTTTTTAAAAAATAAATAATCTGTTTGTTGAAGGTGACAGATAAAGAACACCTGTATAAGTAGAATTGGTCAAATTAAATCATGAAGAAATTCTTTCAAAGGTGCTTCTCATGCCCTCTACTGTCCCTTCTGATTTGAGAGAGAAAAACCAGGGAAAGATAAGCATAGTATCTATAATTTGCTGTGAAGATGATCATAGGTAATTAGAGGGGAGGGTGAGAAGCAGAATCCCTTAGCTACTTGCTGATCTGAGGAGACTGATAGTTCTCTGGCTAAAGGAAATATTTATCATTGAAAGTGTGTAACCTTTTTTTCTTTTTCTCAGCATCCTACTGTAATGGATAAGTGAGACAACAGGGGCCTTGAGCTGGTAACAAAGCTAGCAGGAGGATAGTGCTGGTTGTTAGGATGGAGTGGGCAACCTCATTTGGGCTTGAAACTTGTTTATGGAAGTTCAAGGATCCAAACGCTCAGAACTGTGTGCCCAGTGAAATCTCACTGCTAGCCACAAAGCTCCTTTAAGAAGTCAGGCAGTTGGCCCCTCCCTGGTGAGGAAATAGCTTCCTATTGGTTAATGGCAGACAGGTAGGACAGGGATGTAGAGCTTCTTGCCCCTCAGCAAAGAGCTTTTTCCAGCCCCAACAGCTCAGAATCCCTGCCTGTTGCCTGTCGTCCTAGCCTTTGATAGTAGGGAAATAACCACAGGATTCACTGGTTAAGACTATCAGGTTTATTGATAATTGTGGAAGGAACAAGGCAATGGTAAAAGGGTTTGGTAATTCTAAGTCTGTTGTTATGGATTATCTGGCTAAGCTGGTAGAAGGTCCTTGGAAGGTCTAGGCTTACTGAGGGCAGGCAGCCCTCAGCCAGAATGAAGAGGTCTCTGGTTAGGAAATTGAACTGATCTATTGGCGAATCTTGTAGATGATGATAAACAATAATATTGAGGAGCTCTTGAAGATTTGGTCCTAAAATCCTAGCTATCCATGTTCTCACTCCCAAACCTCCCTCTTCCAATCCCACCACCCTTTTTTCCCACCTCCCGGGCCCAGGGGAAAGGGTAGATGAGTGGTCAGGATGAAGTCAGGTCAAGGAGGAACCCAGCTCTGGATTTCCAGGGCTTTTTATACTCCCAGCTCAACTGCCAGTTGGTATCTGCCAAGTGGCTCATGCCCTCTTCAACATTCCATCCAGGGCAACTGACAGGTTTGTCCTAAGCCAACATGGCAATGCTAAAATCCTGTATTACCCTACTTAAAAGTGAAAAAATCTGGTCATTGCCTCATTAGTTTGCAAGAATAAGAGTAGCATTCCCTAATCACAGAGAAATGAGGACTACAAGAGAAGTACTTAGCAAAGCTGTGTTTGGTATAGATTGTTCTTGAAGGGACCCAAGAAAATGAAGCCTAGATTCAGGAGTTATGAATTTTCCTATACAAGTCGGTTTCCCTACTTCTATAACTTCCTGTTAAGTTTCTATAAATTCACCACAACTTTCATTGGATAATCTGTGCATTGGAGAAAGAGTGTGACCCAGGCATATGGAAAGATTGTTATTTTGTGGTTATGTCTATTTCCCCCTTTTATTGAGTAAATTATATGCAATTTTTTAAACTTATTGTTAAGTGAATATTTTAAGAAGAATCAATCGTGCCAAGGTGACAGACTTTGTGAAAATAGGACACACACAGACGAAGGCTCAGGAAATTTAGTAAAGTGTCAGAAGCATATTTCCCTTGCACCAGAGCTACCTCTAGGATTGCCAAAGTATAGAGTTGACAGTAGCATCTTTGTGTTTAGGACCAGATGTAAAATGATGGGGCTCAAAGTTGTTGGTTTCTGGGAAAATGGTGGCTTAGAAGGAGTGAACCTTAAAACCTCTGCACCCTTACACACTCAGATAGAAAACAAGGTGTTGCAAGAAGAAAGAGGACCAAATCTAATAATGGGACAGAGCAGGGTGAACCCTACTGCAGCATAACTAAAGAGGTATGCCAAGAAAAAGGCTTCAATTCTTGAACTGTTGGGTCTGAGGGCATAGAAGGGGAATCCCAGGATCCCAGGGCACCTCCCCCACGTGCTGTGCAGAGTCTCCAGCTGTCAGGGAAATCTCAGGGCTGGTGAGCACACCAGTTTGGATAGAGGGCCTTGCTGGCACAGGACTCAGGGAGTTAAACACAGGCACTAGAGAGGTGACTTGAGGAGAAAACCAGAGAAACACAGCAAAAGTGCCTGGAAGATGGTGGCTTAGAGAGAGCCAAACCCCAGACCTCAGACAGCTTGGCAGAGAGGGCAGAGGTTAATGAATTGGGCATGCAAACTTAAAAAAACTAGAAAATGAACAAATTAAAAATCCTCAGATGAAAACTAAATTAGAAATACTAAAAATCAAAGTAGAAATTAATAAAATTGAAAGTAAAAGAACTATTGAATTAATCAATAAGACTAGGAGCTGGTATTTTGAAAAAACAGATAAAAATAGACATAGTACTGGTAAATCTAATTAAAAAAGGAAAGAAGAAAACCAAATTAATAGTATCAAAGATGAAAAGGGAGACCTCACCTCTAATGAAGAGGAAATAAAGGCAATCATTAAAAACTATTTTGCCCAATTATATGGCAATAAATTTAGCAATGTAGGTGGTATGGATGAATATTTACAAAAATATAAATTGCCTAGATTAACAGCAGAAGAAATAGAAGAGACATCTTTAACTAGACATGTCCAAAACAGAACTCATCATTATCTCGTTCCCTTAAATCCTATACTTTTCCTATTTCTGTAGAGCATAACATTATCCTTTCAAGTCCTTAGACTCACAAACTAGAAGTCATCCTGGATTCCTCACTGTCTCTCATTCCTCATATCCAAGCAGCTGTGAAGACATGTTGATTTAAACTGTTTAAACATGTTGCATCTGTTGAATATTCCCCCTTCTCTCTGATACTGTCACAACTATGGTGAAGGTCTTTGTTAGCACACACCTGGATTATTGCAATAGCCTTGTGGTAGATCTGCTTGCCTCAAGTTCCTCCCCACTCCAATCCATCCTCCAGTCACCAAAGCAATTTTCCTCATTTTCAGGTTTGACAAGGTAATTCTATTTCTCAATAAACTCCAGTGGCTCCCTATCACCTTATAGATCAAATACAAAATGGTCTGTTTGGCATTCAAATCCCTTCATAACCTACACTTGTCTACTTTTTCCAGTCTTCTTATATATTATATCCTGCCACGTACTCTTCAACCCAGCAACATTGGCCTCCTGTCTACTTCACAAGCAAGACACTACATTCATCAGCTCTGGACATTTTCTCTGGCTGTCCCTCATGTCTGGAATATTTCCTCTCTACAATTCTGCCTAATAGCTTGCTTTAAGACACAAATAAAGTCTTACCTTTTATTGGAAACCTTTCCCAACCCCTCTTAAATCTAATGCCTTCTTTTTGTTAATTATTTCCTATTTAGCCTACAGATAGCCTATTTTTTCTTTATTTGCTTACATGCTGTTCTTCCCATTAGATTCTAGGTGACTTAAGTATAGACATTATCTTTTGCCTTTTTAAAAAAAAATTTATGTCTCTAATGTTTGACATAGAACCTGGAACATAATAGTCTCCTAATGAATATTTATTGATTAATTATTTGATTGAATTCATTATACAAGTGGATGAAAAAATACATTTTGCCCAGATTATGACTGTAGGTAGACAAGACCAATTATACTAGGCTATTAATCTTAAGCTTTTAGAGAGGCAATGATTTCTTTTGATATTGAAGTAAAAAGAAACAAAAATCAGATTTTGATCTCATTCTGCAAAGTGGCTAATTCTAATTCCTTAAAAAAATCCAAATCTCATTGATATAGGATAAATCATATCTCTTTAAAACCTATATTTTTTTGATGATATAATATGATGGTAAAATTCAGAACATTATAATCTTTGCATTAAAATTAGAAGAAACCAGAGGGTAAAGGAAAGATATGTATAAATAGTTGTATGATATGTTACCAAGAATGTTTTGTACATCAAAAGTGTCATAAAATATCTTAACACACACACACACACACACACACAAACACACACACACTACTCTCAGAATATGAAACAATGCGGTATATTAGAAATTCTGTCTATTGTCCAAGAGGGGAAAATTTAGTGTTAGGAAAGTAATCTACAACATATTTATGGGAAAACATCAATGAGAACAGAATCATGAAGTTTCAACTTCCATTTGAGGAGGGTGTCATTGAAACAATTATCTAAAACATGTCAAAATAAGTTTGCAATTATTTAATTGAATGGGGACATTTGTGTAAAGGAGGCATAATATGAAAGCAAGAATCTTAAAATGGAAATTAAAAATTCTATATTACCTATAGATTTTCTCTTTAATTTATCTCAGGTTGAAGGATTATAATGAACAAAAACTAGGAAGAATTTTAGGAGTCATCTCTAAATCACTTTCTCCTTTAATTGATCTCATATTTTAGTGTGCAATTGTTCTCTGAGTGCTTCATTTTACTAGCTTATTAACCAATAGATAAACATTCTTGGGATGAGTGGGATCATGTTTCTATTTTATTATATATGATACATAGCAACATATTACTAGATTTACCACAAAGTACATATTATAACTATAGAAAATCTATTAAAATTATTAAGTTAATAAATGAACTGAGAAACAAAAAGGATCTATATAAAATGAGTGCAAGCATTTTAGTGTGAGGAAAAAACCTACAAAGAATACCAAAGAAAGAAAAAAAACATAAAAAATTTAAACAAACAAAATTCCCATATTGACCCTATTTTCTAAATCTAATGTGATGCCATAGTTAATGACTCTATGGAAGTCCTCTAGTATATCAGTATAGCATTTAGATAATCCTGAGTTTTTCAAGACTATGACAGTCTTGCAAGTTTAAAGACTAATCAAGCTGCATTGGACATAGACATCCCCAATTTGGTTTCATGGTAGCCAACTCATGAAAAATACCTGCTTTAGTAATTATAAAGATATTTTGATCTATATCATTGGAAAGTGTTGCATCAAAATAAACCATAGATTCCTGTGATACTCAGGTAAAAAATGAAGTGACTGGAATACATTTCTAGTGTATTCACTATTATTGTTCAGTAGCTTTCAGTTGGGTACAATTCCTTATATCATTTGGTGTTTTTGTGACAAACATACTAGAGTAGTTTGCCATCTACTTCTGCAGTTCGTTTTACAGATGAGTAAACTGAAGTAAACAGTCTTAAGTGATTTACCCAGAATTAGTCACAGAGTTAGTAAGTGTTTGAGCCCAGATTTGAATTCAGGAAGATGAGTCTTCCTAACTCCAGGTCTGGAACTCTATCCATACCACCATCTAGTTATTCCTTATTTACTTGTACCTATTCACATATAGTTGAGAATGCATAACTAAACTGTATAAAATATCAGTACACAACTTACCTGAGTATAGTGGCCAACCATTAATCCCGGTTTTATTGGTCCAAATCCATACTTGAAGTTTTCTGACTCATCATACCACAGTTGGATTACATCTGACCATGACAGGGGATCAGAGGCAAACAACAAATTTTCTCCACAAAAGCTATCTGGAAATAAAGAAGTCTTAGGATAATACATTATCCATTTGTAAATATAAAACATTGTCAGAAAGACCATTATTTAATTTTCTCTAACTATGACTTGCACATTGTAGGACCTCAATAAATCCTTCTGTATTTGGTTTTAAAAGGGATCTGCCAAACATCTTTTTCTTTCTTCTTATTTTGCAAATTCTCTGTCCTCCTGATATTACTGAAGCAGTGACACATATATGACCAAATCAGTCAAATCACTAATGCTCATTTCAGTTCTCTCCTTTTAGTATCTGTTCTCCATAGGCTACCATGGATGATCATATAATACTCTAGTTTTGTTGTTGATAGTCCTGAGGACCCAATTAACCTTGAAGATATTGTAAACACATATTTAATATTTACACAATGCATAAATATGTCACTGGAATAGAATAAAATCTATATAGAAACAATATAAGTACATTGATACTTTATTATATATAAAATCATATCATTTCTACAATATATTGTCATATATTACAATATTATATAATTAGAAATTGGAAGCAGAGAAAGTGGATCTCAATAGCAGAAAGAAAAACATTAGAGACAACTAAGGTCTCCAATCTAAGTTTATGACTCATTCTGGAAAGTATCAAAGACTTTAAAAAAATCCAAATCTTATTGATGCAGCATGAAATCCTATTGACTGTTTCATTATACAGAAAAATATTCTCTTATTATTAATTAATTACAGTGAAGAAATAGTATGTATATATGTATATGTATATACATATATATATATATATATATATGTATATTTACTTACTACTTGAGCATGAATTATCACACAGAGCTAGGTGTTTTTTTTAATCTTATCTTCTGTTTCATTTATTTATTTGTTTTCAGTGTTTAATTTTAAATTTTATTTTTAAAAAAATTTTCCATGGTTACATGATTCATGTTCTTACTTTCCCCTTCGCCCCCTCTTTGTCCCACCTCCATAGCCAACACACATTTCCACTGGTTTTAACATGTGTCATCCATCAAGACCTATTTCCATATTATTGTTAGTTGCATTGGTGTAATCCTTTCAGGTCACCTAGATTCACTTAGATTCCTCCTTTGATTTTAGTATTTCTCATTTAGGTTTCATTTGAGGATTTTAAATTTGTTCGTTTTTTAGTTTCTTAAGTTGCATGCCCAATTTATTGGCCTCTTCCCTCCCTAATTTGTTAATATATGCACTCAAGGATATAAATTTCCCCCTTAGTACTTCTTTGGCTGCATCCCATAGGTTTTGGAAAGAAGTCTCATGGTTGTCACTCTTGTCAATGAAATTAGTAATTGTTTCTATGATTTGTTCTTTAACTAACTTATTTTGGAGAATCATATTATTTAATTTCCAATTAGTTTCTGGTTTGCCTCTCCATGTATCCTTGCTAATAACTATTTTTATTACGTTATGATCTGATAAGGTTGCATTTATTATTTCTGCTTTTTTGCATTTCTTTGCCTTGTTTCTATGCCCCAGTACATCTTTGTAAATGTTTCATGTACTTCTGAAAAGAAGGTGTATTCCTTTTTTGTCCCTATTTATTTTTCTCCATATATCTATAAATTCTAATTTTTCCAAGATTTCATTTACCTCTCTTATCTCTTTTTTATTTATTTATTTTTTGGTTTGATTTATCTAGATCTGATAGGGGAAGGTTCAGGTCTCCTACTAGTATAGTTTTATTATCAATTTCTTCCTTGAGTTCTGCCAGTTTCTCCTTTAGAAATTTAGATGCTATACCATTTGGTACATACATGTTGAGTACTGCTATTTCTTCATTGTTTATACTGTCTTTTATCAGGATATAATTACCTTCCTTATCTCTTTTAACCAGATCTATTTTTACTTTGGCTTTGTCAGAAATCATGATTGCAACTTCTGCTTTCTTTTTCTCAGTTGAAGTCCAATATATTTTGCTCCTACCCTTTATTTTTACTCTGTGTATGTCTACCTGTCTCATTTGTGTTTCTCGTAGAAAAATATGGTAGGATTTTGGGTTCTAATCCACTCTGCTATTTGCTCCCATTTTATGGGCAAGTTCATTCCATTCACATTCATAGTTATAATTATCAACTGTGTATTCCCAGACATTTTGATTCCCTCTCCTTGTCCTGCCATTTCTTTTTTCACTATTTCCTTCTATCCCAGTGTTTTGTTTTTAATCAGTTCCCTTAATCCCCTCCTTTATTGTACTTTCCTTTCTTCCCCTCCCTTCTTCTTCTCCTCTTGTTGTTCTTTAAAGCTACTTGCCCCCTGCCTCCCTAGTATTTCTTCCCTCCCCACCTGACCTTTTGTTACTCTTCTACTTTTCTATAGGGTACAAATCAATTCTCTGCCCCAATGAATCTGATTGTTCTTCCCTCTTTAAGGTAATTTCAATGCCCTTAAGAATTAAATATTTCCTTTCTCCAACCTCTTTGCCCTTCCACTGTATTGGTATTCTCTCCTGTTTTCCCCATGCACTTCTTTATGAAATATAAATTTACTCCATTTTGTCTGTTTTCTAATTTTTCTTAATATTATCATGTTTTTTTACCTCTAGTTTTACACACACACACACACACACACACACACACACACACACACACACATATATATAATACATATGTCCTGACATTTCATCCTATACAGTTTGTCCCTGTTCCCTCTAAGTATACTTCTTCTATCTTCTCTGTTGATAATAACAATTTTTAAGCGTTACCAATATCCTCTTTTCTTATAGGGTTATAAGTCAATTGAGCTGATTGGGTCCCTTAAAGAAAAGGTTCCCCCCTCCACACTATTAATTACCTTATGGTGATTCTCTTGAGTTCTGTGTTTGAGCAGCAAACTCTCTGCTTAAGTCCAGTTTTTTCTTCATTAATGATTGGAAGTCTTCAATTTTGTTGAATGATCATACTTTTCCCTGCAAGAATATAGTCAGTTTTGTTTGATAGTTAATTTTTGGTTGTAGACCTGGCTCTCTTGCTTTCTGGAATATTATATTCCATGCCTTCCAGTTCTTCAATATAGTTGCAGCCAGATCCTGTGTTATCCTAACTGTGGTTCCCTGGTATCTGAATGATTTCTTCTTAGCAGCTTATAACGTTTTTTTTACTTGGTCTGCTACTTTTTGAATTTGGCTATAATATTCCTTGAAGCTGTCAGTTGTGGATTAAATGTAGGAGGTGATCTGTGGATTCTTTCAATTTTTACTTTTCCCCCTTGTTCGAGAATGTCAGGACAGTTCTCTTGTATAATTTCCTGTAGGATGATGTCCAAACTTTTCCTTTTGTCATAATGTTCTGGCAGACCAATAATTCTTAAATTGTCTCTTTGAGATCTATTTTCCAGATCTGTATTTGTATCAATTAAGTGTTTCATATTTTCCTCAAATTTTTCATTTTTTAAATTTTGTTTTATATATTCTTTTTTTCAAACCCTTAACTTCTGTGTATTGGCTCATAGGTGGAAGACTTGCAAGGGTGGGCATTGGGGGTCAAGTGACTTGCCCAGGGTCACACAGCTGGAAAGTGTCTGAGGCTGGATTTGAACCTAGGACCTCCCTTCTCTAAGTCTGACTCTCAATCCACTGAACTACCTAGCTGCCCCTGTTTAATTTATTCTTGCTGCCTTGTGAAATCATTTGCTTCTAGTTGTCGAATTCTACTTTTTAAAGACTGAATTTCATCCCTGGCTTTTTGCTCATCCTTCTCTTTCTGGTCTGCTTTTCTTTGTAGATCATCTTTTACCTTCTTTGCTTCATTTTCAGCTGGTCAGTTTGGGCTTTTAAGACATTATTTTCTTGTTTTAGATCATGTATTTCCTTTTCCCAATTGTCTCCAGCCTCTGTTGATTTTTTTCTGAGTTCTTGAGTTGTTTGAGTTTTGAATTCTTGAGTTAATTGAATTTTGAGTTCTTGATTTAATTGAATTTTACTTTCTTCCAAAGCCTGTGTCCATTTAACTGATGTTTCTATGTTTTTCTTGGTGTTCCTTTATCTTCTTCTGATCCATTGGCTCTTTATTCAATTTCTGTATAGAAGCTGTCCATTGTGGTTTCTTTTTTTCTTTTTCTGTTGTTTACTCATATTTTTCCTTCTTTCTTCCCTGTAATTGGCTGTAATCTTGATCCTCTGATCAATTTTTTTTAATCTGTAAGTTTGGGCTATTCAGCCCTGGAAGACCTTCTTCTCTGTTTTGTTGATTAACTGGGTTAGGGGGACCTGAGGCCAGATTTTCCCCAGCTGGAGGTAAAAGTTAAAGAATTGAATTCAGCTACTTTCCTTGTAGTCTTTGGAGGAGGAGTGTTAGAGCTTCCCTGCTCTCTGAAGACTTATTGTCTACTGTACTGATAGGATTAAGCCAGGTGGGGTTGATCTGCACAACTCCAAGTCCTCTGAGATCAGATTTTCCCCAGCTGGTGGTAAAAGCTAGAGAAGTGAATTCAGCTACTTTCCTTGTAGTTAATGGGGGAGGGTTGTTGGAGCTTCCCTGCCCTCTGAAGACTTCTTGTCTGCTATATTGATAGGATTAATCCAGGGTGTGGTTGATCTGCACAGCTCAGAGTGCCCTGAGGTCAAAACCTGGAAAGAAAGGGTGGGGCAGCACAAGATGTTCACCCTCTCTGGGTTTCTCCCCCAGCAGCCTCTCTGCTGTCTGTGATCAGAGCCTTGAGTTTGGCAGAGCTGTGCCAGGGAGGCACTCCCTTGTACTAGTGCCCCATCCCACCCAGAGATTAGAGAATTTGCTGGAGACTTAGCACATTAGGTGGAGTAGGTGATCTGGGATCTTCCTCCTTTCTTTCCCCTCCCACCGAGAGTTCCAAGAATTCAGGCTATTTTTTTCCTCTTCCATGTATCTTTTAAGTTGGGTTCAGCTGGAGGATACCCCACCTCTGTTCTGTTGTCAAATTTGGTTTTCTGTTCCCTCTGAGCCCTTTGTCCTTGATTGGTGGTGAAGGGCTTTAGGGAGGTCTGGAGCCTTACTGCTTCTATGCTGTGGCCATCTTCCCAGAATTCCCTCTTACCCACATAGCTTGTTTTATTATCATATGAGTTCTTTGAAAGAAGAGACTACTTAGGGGCAGCTATGTGGCTCAGTGGATTTATAGACAACTCTAGAGATGGGAAGTCCTGGGATTACATCTGACCTCAGACTCTTCCTAGCTTTGTAACCCTGAGCAAGTCCCTTAAATTTATTTTGCCCTTTGGTTCTTCTTTGGAACCAATACATGGTGTTAATTCTAAGATAGAAGGTAAGGTATTTTCTTAAGAGAATATTCATTTTCCCAATTATAGTCATATTGCCCAGAAGAATATCTGATATATAGTAGAGGTTTAGTAAATGCATATTTAATTGCATTTACTTTTAAAGTTTAAATACTTTTCTTTTGTTCATTTGGCAGTAGAGAAAAGAGAAAGAAACTGACTGTGGCTGCTGAGTGAGCATGTGCTTGTAGTATACTACAATTTGTATGGCTCTCTTGAAAAAAGCCAAAGAATGACAGGTGTAACTTGCCAACTCAACTTTTCTGTAGTTATAGAAGAATAGTAATTATCTCCTGCTAGCATATAATTGCCAAGAGGGTAATTTTTGTATTTATAAAATGTGGCATCTGCCAAAGCTCTTTGGAGATAATGCTTTTGTAAAACAGATCTATTTCAACTTGTTCAGCCAATATTAACATAGAATATTCTAAGATTGTGAGTTGCATATGAAAGTAATATTTACTGGTGACAAAAATGAAATAACAATGAAGGATATACTTAGAGTCTAATTGCTTATGCAGTATTAAAAGTTCTTTCATAAATGGTGTTCAATGACTAATTCAACATATGTCAAATGAAAAAAATATTGTAAAAAGTTATTTGTATGACTGATTGAAATTTTCAAAAGAGATACATTGTGAAAAAAAAAAGGTTTTTTTGGATCCTTAGAATTATGGGCTTGCTCTTCCAGGTAAGCAAAGGGATAATACTATGCATTTAAAACTTTTCTTAAGGTTTTATTTTCCTAAGATTTCCCCAACATATTATTCCCAGAGCTCTGTGGGTTATTTACATATGTAAAATTATTTTCTCTCCTCTCTCTCTCTCTCTTTCTCTTTCTCTCTCCCTACATTCATGATCAATCTATTCATTGTCTATCCACCCATCATTGCTTACCTTAGTAACAAACATATTGGTTCTTTTTTTTTTAAAACCCTTGCCTTCCATCTTAGAATCAAAATTGTGGATTGGTTCCAAGGCAAAAGAATAGTAAGGGCTAGGCAGTGGAGTTTAAGTGACTTGCCCAGGTCACACAGCTAGGAAGAATCTGAGGCCAGATTGGAATCCAGGACCTCCCATCTCTAGGCCTAGTTCTCAATACATTGAACCACCTAGATGCCTCCCCCCAATAAAATATTGCTTCTTACCGGTTCTTTTCTTCTCTATGTTTAGAAATGAGAGAAAGTAGATCTCCACAGTAATATTAAAACTTTAGCATCAATTCTGTCCTTCAATCAGAAAATCTAATATTTAAATCTGGAAAGGACTTCAGAAATCACCTAGTCTCATGTCAGAGACTTTGTACAAGTCCTTGGCCCTCCTTAACATATCTGTGATCAGTGAGATTTGTTGCAAAAATTGTGAAATTTTAATATGTTAAAGAATTTTTGAAAAGCTGGTATGGACTAATCTTTGCCAAAGGTTTATTTTTTAATATCAAGAATTAGCAGTGTCTACATTCATTTAAAAATATCATTTATCAGAGAAATATCAGTATGCATGCACTTCTTAAAAATAATACTCAAGACATTGTAGAGCAGGGACATTCAACTGCGGATCATTGAAAATAGATTTGGAAGACATTCTCTGAATTTTAAAGCTGTTGGTTCTCAGTTAAAAACACTTAAAACATCACTGTTTTCCTATCATCTGATATCATTTCTTTGGAAATCTAGTTTTTATCAAATATATGCGTATATATAAAATGCATTTACACAAATAAATTCTAGTAAATATCTTATTGAAAGAAGTAAAAAAGAGAAATGACCTAGGCCAAGCCATTCATTTTATAGATGATTAAACCAAAGACCAGAGAAATAAAATAATTCACCTGAGATTACAAAGTTGAAATATGACAGGGTATAGATTCAAACTCAGGACTTGGGACTCTTTTCCTCAGCATTGCACTGTCCATCCTGAATTAGCAGACCTGGGACCTGCTGAGAAGTCTTCTAGGAAAACTGCAACTACATACATACCTGTAATGTGCCTCTTGAATGTGGCACTATGTGTCATCTCACACTCTTTTGCCCAGTTTCTGGCATTTTCTGCTGCCTTTTCATTCCATTGCTTAAATTGAAGAGTAAGAATCTGTTACATAATGTAGTAACTAGCTTATAACATATTTTCTTGGCATTTAAATTTAGCTTAGCATAATTATTCATTCTAAACCATGAAATGTTCTCAGAGTTGTAGAAAAGCTAACAAACAAAACCAAACAAAGCAAAAACATATTGATGCTAAATTTTTCTAAGACAAATCTTGGAGCTACATTTCAAGGTAGCCTGAGATCATATAGAAAGATATACGGTGAATTGTAATATCTCATTAGCGATGAACTATGTGTAAGAAGTAGCTAACTATATAGTAATGCATGATCAGAAAAAAAAAAGCTACTCATGTGATGAGACAGTGAAACAACAAATGAACAATTAAAATAATCCACTAGTACTTTGAACCTATAAAAAAACTTAGAAGAAGGCCTCTTCTGTGAGGGAGTTAAAGAAGAATTAGAAGAGGCATTACACAGGTGCTTTTTGAAATAAATATATTCTGTAACCATATGAACCTGGTTTCAAATTTTGACTACGAAGTAGCTATAAACATTGTCATCTTGTAGATCTGTTTTTTTTTGTTTTGTTTTGTTTTTTACTGTACCTTATAATGCTGGGGTATGGACTTCTGGATGAGAAAACTCTTTTTTTCCAGTGCAAAACAGTAATTATTCTTTATTTTATTGCCTGAGAAAGTTGCCTCAAATATGGAGAGATTTGGTAACTTATACAAGGTCTCATCTCAGAGTCCATGTCAGAGAAAAGATTCAAATCACCATTTTCTTGACTCTAAAGCCAGTTCTCTATTCACTAAAACATTTTGCTTCTCTATTTACATTTCCATCAAGTTAGCGATCCTTATGACACTTTCCAAATTAAAACTCTTTAATTCCAATGGCTTCCAGATTAGTCTTCATAATCTGATATGTCACTATCTCTCTAATTTCAATGATTCAGAGATTCCTTCCATCAATGCAGGTCACAGTCCATACATGCATACCCTTCCTGTAAGATTCTTGTCCAAGCTCTCCCATAGAACAACCAGAGGGTAGCTACCTCATTTATTTCTTCTAAAATAAAATAATATCAATGCAACACATTCCCCAAAGAGATTGGGTATTCCCTTTGACAGGTGACTATACAGTCTCTGAAGATGTATTTTAGAACCGGGAACATAGACAACCTTAATGAAACTAAAATCATGTGCATATCCTTCCATCTAGTGGTGATTTGGGTGAATTACTTAAAACTATTCCATTTTTAAAAAACTGATTATTCTAGCATAAAATGGTCCAGTTAACACAATTGCTTAGGACATTATGACAAGAAGATGAAGATGAAACAATCCATACCTATGTGAGGCACTCAATTTCATATTTATTAAGATTATTCCCCATGGACATTTGAAATTTTGATTGATTTGAAATCTCTCTCCCTCTCTCTATCTTTCTCTCTGTCTGTCTGTCTGTCTATCTGTCTGTCTGTCTGTCTGTCTGTCTGTCTGTCTGTCTCTCTGTCTCTGTCTCAGTCTCTGTCTCTCTGACTCTGTCTCTGTTTCTGTCCCTGTTTCTGTCTCTCTCCCTCTCTCTCCCTCCCTTCCTCCCTCTCTCTCTCTCTCTCTCTCTCTCTCTCTCTCTGTCTCTGCCTCTCTGTCTCTCTCTCCCTCACTCCCTCTCTCTCTCTCTCCCCCTCCTTGTATTCAAGATCATGGAATTGAATTGAATTCAGTTTGAAATTGAAATAAATGTAATTATAGAGAATAGCGTTTGAGGATTAATATTAATGTGATTATTGTTGTTATGTTATCATAACAGCTCTAGGACAAGAGTCAAGAAAGCCTAATTCTAGTCTCTGTACAATCTAAAACTAGCCCTATCACCTTGAGAGAGTCATTTCTTACCCTTATCTTCAATATCTTTACTTATGGAAATATTTAATTCGATAACCCCTCATTCTCCTTCCAACTCTGAAATTTGTATAAAGCTATTCTTACTGTCTCACCTTGTGTACCTTGTGACTAATTGTATCCACATGCAAAATTCATATCTGCAGTAAATTCAGAAAACTCTCAAGCATTTCTAGAATATACCCTCAGGCCCTGGCCAGCTCTCAGCATGAGGGCTTTGGGATTAGTGGTGATCCATTCCTGAATATGGCCACCATGCAGGTTCTTCCTAAAATTATATTTTTCCTGATAATACTGTCATGTTTAAGAACTTCTCATTTTTCCATTAGATCACATTGTTTGCATGTGTGTGTGTATGTGTTTTTTATCTTGGCATTGAGTGTCTTCATAATTTAGACTCATCTTAATTTTGTCACTTCACTCTTCAATAGGAACCATTCCTTCTAGCCAGGCAATTTTCCCCAGTGTTTTCTACATGTACTTTTCTTCTTGCTGTCTTCTCATTTGAAAAAGAATCTTCTCCTTATATCTACTTATTCAAATCTTTGACCATCTCTTAGGGAAATCACATGTTCTGACTCTTCTGTGAACTTTTTGGACAACTATACAAATATATACATGAATAAATATATATATATATATATATGTATGTCATATATGTGTATTTTGTATGTAAGGAGGGAACTAGGTTCAGTGGATAGAGTGTCAAGGCTGGAATCATGAATACCTGAGTTCAAATCTGGCCTCAAATACTTACTAGCTATATGACCCTGGGCTAGTCACTTAAACTCTGCCTTAATCCACTAGAACAGGAAATGGCAAACCACACCAGTATGTTTGTAAAGAAAGTTCCATGGATGGTATCTTCTATGGGGTAATGAAGAATTGGTCACAACTAAATGACTGAACAATTATGTTGAATATGTTGTGTGTGTATATAAACATGTAATTCTCACATGTGTGTATGTATATTTTGAATAGAGCCACAAATGCTATCAGATCAGCCAGAGGAAGAAGGAACAAAAAACAGTAAATATATACAGTGACACAATGGCATGTATAAAAACATTTGTATAATAATTTTAAAAATAGAGATAATCTTTTGATTTCCAGGGACATGTATTGAAGCTATTACAATGAACTGAAAAGCTATCCAAACAGATGACAAACACACATTTTTGCTGATTCATTTCTACAAGAAGAATGAAAACACTATTAGAAGTTTCATAAAAGTATTGCTAATGACTAAGACTCAGGCAAGGAATAAGGACTTTAAGAATATGAGTTGTGTTTTCCTCTATTATGTCTCTTAAAAACAAGGGATGCCAGAGGGGAAAAATAATTTGGGAAGTGAATATCTAGCCAATTACATGGTATCTGGAATGAGATCTAGGGATTTTAGTGGTCAATACAAGTGAGTAGTGGGAAATGATAACTGAAAAATATAATGTGATCTCAGATTGTACAGATTGTTCCCAAAGTCCTAGTGCAGTGCAATACAAGTGAAAAAAAAAACTAAGACTTTGGGGATGCCCTGAATTAGAGGAATAGATTCCAGGAACAGAGAGATGCTAGTCCCCCGTTATTCTTCCCTTGTCAGAATTCATCTGGACCATTGTTTCCATTTTCAGGATCCAGTTAAAAGACCTCTGGAGATCATACAGAAGAGATTATTCAGGATGATTAAAGACTTTGGGTTCATGTATTTTATTTCAAAGAATTGAATATGATTAACAATGTAACTAGCTTAATATTTGAAGGAGCATAACATGAGTTCTGTTTGACCTAAGATGGCCAAATAAGGAGGAATGGCTGAAAGTTGGAGAGAAGTCAGTGTAGGCTTGATGTCAGGGAAAATTCCCAATGAATAGATCTGGCTAAATTTGGAAAGTGATTACTCAAGAAATTCATCCTAAGGAGATCATCAGGCATAGGATAGAAAACCACATATCAAAGATGCTTATGTATGTAGAGAAATTAATCACATATATGAGTAAAATCACAAAGGTCACTAGAATCTCTGATTCTCAGACTCTGATTCTATGATATTCTGGCACAGACTTATATCTCCCTCATTTTAATTTCCTTTACAATGTTTTTTTGAATAACGCATTTTAGCTTTTGATTATTTTTGTTCTGAACTGGACTCTGCTTCAAAAGTATTTGTCTTATCTTTCCTGAAAGATGCTAACTCCCTCAGAATAGGAACATGGATTTTTCTATTTGTGGTTAGATCAATTGACAAATGTTTATTAAATACATCGTATTTGCCAGGAACAGTGCTAATTACTAAGGGTATGATGTCAAAACAAAATGCTATTGAGTGTGGGGCAAGAGGCATATGTACAAGTATAGTTATATGGAAAATATATTACATGGTCAATTTTGGGGAAAGGAATCAGCAGCTGAAGTGATCAATAAACATTTCCCACAGAAAAGAATGCTTGAGCAGAACTTTGAAAGAAATTAGGCACTTTAAGATGTAGAAGTGAGGAGAAAATACATTTCAGGAATAAGGGGTAGTGAATGCAAATTAATGGAAAATGAGATGAAATGACTTGTATAAGGTACAAGAAGACGAAGTTTGACTCAATGTTGTTCCCTCACTTCAAAAAGTCAGTCCTTTTACATCTCTTGCTCACTCACTATGGTGATATTCAAAACCTTTTCATCCCTCCCCACAGCTTTCATGGCATCTTCCTTCCCACTTTCAACCTCTGCACAGCTGAGGACCTCATGATTCATTTTTTAAAAAATGAGATCATTTACTGAAAAATTTCTTTTGTCTGCCTTTTCCTCTCATTATTCAGATTTATTTCCCACTATCTGCTTTAGCCTTCCTTCTCATGCAGACATGACAAGGAAATCCCTCTGTTACAAACACTTTTAATCCCATTATACTATCTTCTTCATCATATTACTCCCTCTATCATCTTCTTTCTGAATTTCAGCTACTACCACTTTCCCTGCTGTCTTCAAATATACCTGTTTCTCCTATCCTTAACAAATCCTCACTTTAGCCATCCCTGTTAGCATCTTTCCTATATTTTCCTTTTCTCAACTTAACTCCTCTAGATAGTCACCCATACTAACTGCCACTAATTCTTTTTCTCTCATTCTATCAAAACCTTAAGTCTCACTTCTACCCTCATCTATTTTTTCTTTTTTTTTCTCCAAAGTTACCAGAGACCTATTAATTGACTGATCTCTCAGGCATCATCACTTTTGGCCCTTTTGCAGTTTTGATTCTTTCAAACACCATCCCCTCATAGATATTCCTTCCTCTAGGTTTTTGTGACACTTTTTTTCTCTTTCTTTTCCTCCCATCTATTTGAAAACGTTTTCTTAATCTCTTTTGCTAGATATTCAACTATGTCAGACCAACTTACACCTCAATGGCCTGTTTTCATTCCTCTTCTCCTAGATTATCTCTCTTGGTGATTTTTTTTAGATCCCATGAATTCAATTATTATCTTTATGCAAATGATTCCCAGATCTTTATCTCCAGGCCTACACTCTAGTTTATTTCAACTGCCTTTTTTTATATACTCAAATGAATGTCCTATAGGTATAACTCAACATGATCAAAATGGAAGTCATTATTTTTCCCATCAAACATCCCATTTCCCAAACTTCTCTCACAAGTCTTCTGAATCACCCAAGATTTCAACATCGGTTTCATCTTGAACTATTCTCTTTCACAATACCCCAAGTAAATAGTCTTTTGCTAAGTCTTGCCACTTCTACTATCACACTTTCTCATAGTTTTCTCCATTCAAATGGCCACAAAATTGGTACAATCTCTCATCACCTCTTGCTTATACTATTGCAGTATCTTTCTGACTGGTCTCATATTTCTTCCAATTTCAGTTTATTCTTCACTCAACTGCCTGAATAATGTAAATTTCTTAATGTGAAAGTTTGATTATGTCATTTTCACCCCCCTCCCCCATAACTTCAGTGCCACCCTATTACCTCCAAGAGCAAATACAAGAACTTCTGGCATTTAAAATCTTTCACAAGCTATCCTTTTCCTACCTTTATAGTCTTCTTAAACTTTATTTCCTTCCATGTACTCAATGATTCAGCAATTTTGATCTTTCTGTTCCTTGCAAGAGACTGTCCATGCCTTTTCACTGGCTATTCTCCCTTGGTTAGAATGTCCTCCCTCTTCAATTTTTCTTACTGCCTTAATTCCTTTAAAACTCAATTCAAATATTACCTTCCCTCCTTGACTGTATACCAAACACTTGGTGAATGACCTCTCTTTTACACCCATTTATAAAATATACATATATATTTTATATGTACATAGTTGTTCACAAGTTGTCTTTCCCTTGTATGTGAGCCTCTGGAGAGCAGGGCACAGATCTTCTCTTTAGAGATCAGTAGATAATTTTTACCATAGTAAACAGTTAATAAGTGCTCACTGGGAATATGTATAAGGCTGGGAAGATAACGCTGAGACAGATTTTTAAAACCTTTAAAAGACAAAGGAGCTTAAATCATGCCCTAAAACAAATTGGAAACCCTCTTCAAATTTTAGTTCAAATACCATATTACATATGAAATCTTTCCAATTTGCCTTAGTTGCTAGTATTTTCTCCTCCTTCAATTGCCTTTTTTTAAAATTTTAAACCCTTAACTTCTGTGTATTGACTTATAGGTGAAAGAGTGGTAAGGGTAGGCAATGGGGGTCAAGTGACTTGCCCAGGGTCACACAGCTGGGAAGTGTCTGAGGCCGGATTTGAACCTAGGACCTCCCGTCTCTAGGCCTGGCTCTCAATCCACTGAGCTACCTAGCTGCCCCTTCAATTGTCTTTTAATTATTTTAAAATTTGAAAATATATTTTCCATTTCATTTCATAATTGATGTTTTCATCAGTATAATTTAAGCTCCCCGAGGAAAGAAGATATTTTAATTTCTTTTAATCTCTAGCACATAGCACATTGACTGAAAAATAGAAGACATTTAATAATGACATACTGCTGATCAGTTGTTGAGCAAAGATGTAATAATTGTCCTTTAGAAAAATCATACTGACAGGTGTGTCTATCTGTGGTGCCCCACACCCCTGTCCCTCACAAGTTCTGAACATCTCTGGGGATATGAATTTTAGACCAGAGTTCCATCACCCTCTACCCTGACCTCTCTCATCCAATTCCCCTCTTTATTATAGATTGAAGGAAATTCCTATATCCCCCCTAGTTCTAATTTTCTTTCTTAGTAAGATTAACCAGAACTTTAAGGCCATTCCTGAGCCCAAGGCATCTATCTTAATCCCTATTCCTGGAAAAGAAGAATCTGTGGTTACTCAAATTGTCACTGCTCTTAAAGTATTTTTTAAAAAATATTATTTACTCATTAATAGGTAGGGCAGGACATTTTGTTTCTGAACTATGAATGATAAATATCTTTTGCTATTGGATGGTAAAACACATGCATATGTGACAGGGTTAAGATCCAAGTCTGTTATGCCAGGGGCAAGAAAACCTGGTCAGCGGGTTCTTACAGATGGAGAAAGAGTATACTTCATTCCCTTTATAGGTCATGATCTTACCATCTTCAGCATGTTCCTGGCTTTGGGAATGACTCCCCTCCTGAGGGCATTGTGTTTGTCAACAATTTCTTCCTGAATATTCACATCTTTAGTAGAACTTGCATCATTTGGGACCTTCAATAGTTCACCCTGTTCCAAAAAATGATACTTCAGTATTAATTTTTTTCAAAAAGTTTTGAAGATGATAATGTTAAAAAATTGTTTAAAAGCTATATAAGTGTGCATATTTGAAAGGAAATGTTCATCTGACACAGAATTATTGAATACCTTATTACTCTTTTTGTGTGCATATATGTATGTGTATACATACTATAGTTATACATGATATCTCTATATATCTACTATAGCTATTTATATAGATACTTAGATCTACATTTATATATGCTCATTGATGTTTGATCAATTATTGATCAAGAAAGTGATACAATTAGATGATTGATTATGATACTGATGTGCATTTATGAATTCATACATGTCACAAATATATGTCATGATAGCTAAGAGATAGGCAGCAAACAATAGTTATAAATAAGACTACAAAGACATTTACATAGAAAATAATTTAGGGTATTCATAGGAAGTAGATATTAATCTCTGTCAGAGTCATAAGATTATAGATTTAGAGTTGGAAAGTACTTCATTCATTTATTTATTCTAAAACCCTCTCCTTCTGTCTTAGTATCAATTTTAGGACAGAAGATTGGCAAAAACTAGGCAATTGGAATTAAATGACTTGCCCAGGGTCATATAGTTAAGAAGTGTCTGAAGGGAGATTTGAATCTAGGTCCTCCCAATTCCAGGCCTAGAGGTTTATCCAGGGATCTAGTTGCCCCTAGATCAATTTAAGAAGTCACTTAGTCTCAGCATCTTGGACCCTATACCAAGATAAATTCAAAATGGAGAAATGACAAATATAAAGAGTGAAATCATAAATAAATTAGGAGAACATAGAATAGTATATCTCTCAGATCTGTGAGAAAGGAAGGAAATTAAGACCAAGAAAGAGACAGAGAATATTGCAAAATATAAAATGAATGACTTTGATTATATAAAATTAAAAAGGTTTTGTACAAAATACCCCCAAAGCAACCAAAATTAGAAGGAAAGCAATGAACTGGGAGAACATTTTTATAATAAAACTCTCTGGTAAAAGTTTAATTTCCCAAATACATAAGGAACTAAGTTAAATTTACAAAAAAATCAAGCCATTCCCCAGTAGAAAAATAGTCAAGGGATATGACTAATGTTATTGAATCAAATGGAAATATGATATGTTATGGAATAAATGGAGAATATAGGAAGGGCTAATCAAGCAGGCTAATCACAGAGGTTGAGTACTTGAGAGTACTGGGGGGAATAAGCTGGGTCCTTCAGGCAGGGAGGCTATCTCTACAATATAAAATGAATTGGGTCGGCCAGAAGTGATATGGGTCTGGCTGAAAGGTTTATTCAGCCTCCTGCTATTTATTTCTAAGCTCCCTTGAGGGAGGAGTCAAGAGGCTCCTCACTGCCAGTGAAAATTGAAACCTTACTGGAAGTGATGGCTGGCCACTTCCTGCCCAAGATGGATGCCTGGGTTTGCCCTCAAGAAATAAAGAAAGTTACTCCTTTCCTTCTTCAGCCTTTGCTCTACTAGTGGGTACAATGATTCTCCAGAAACTCTTTGTATAAAATCAAAGGGATTTATTATTGCCAAGGGTAAGCTGAGGTAAAAGGGGATTAGGGTTTGGTAACTGCTGCTAAGGGAGAAGCTGGTACTGGGGGAGGGGTCACTGAAGAGAGGATCAGGCAGAGGGAGCCTGCTCCCTCAGCCAAGGATAATGTCCCTGTCCTGATGTAAAGATTCAGCAGATTGCTAGATAGGGTGATGGTTTGGTTTAGGTTCTTCCTGCCTGTCTATAAAAGCTAATTCCCACAATTTCCACCCACCAAATCACCCTTCCTCCCAAGGCCCAATGCGGAAATCCAGGGAATAGCAGGATGTCAAATGGAGAGGTCAAGGGAGAGATCCAAGGATCCAGGCAAAGCCCCAAAGCCCCAGAAGCAAAAAGCAAAAGGCCCTTCAGTTGGTACTCCAAGGATATTTATAGTCTCAGACTCTAATGGTTTTCCCGTGAGCCCAGTGTTAACATTTTATCCCTTCCTACTGTCAGGGCTGCTACAGTTGGTTTGCAAAAGCAAGAGCTATTGCTGCAACCCTGCATTACACTAAGCAGTTTTCACACGATAAAATAAAAACTATCAATAAGCACATGAAAAAGTGTTCTAAAGCTCTCCTGATTGGAGAAATACAAATTAAAGCCACTCTGAGGTATCACCTTACACCTAACAGACTGGCCAATATGGCAGCAAAGGAAAGTGATAAATGTTGGAGGGGATGTAGCAAAATTGGGACACTAATACTCTGCTGGCGGAGTTGTGAATTGGTCCAACCATTCTGGACAGCAATTTGGAACAATGCGAAAAACACTTTAAAAGAATGCTTTCTCTTTGATCCAGCCATACCACTGCTGGGTTTGTACCCCAAAGAGATAATAAGGAAAAAAAAGACTTTTACAAAAAATATTTATAACCACTCTCTTTGTGATGGCAAAAAATTGGAAAATGAGGGGATTGCCCATTGATTGGGGAATGGCTGAACAAATTGTGGTATCTGATGGTAATGGAATACTATTGTGCTCAAAGGAACAAAGAACTAGAGGAATTCCATGTGAACTGGAATGACCTCCAGGAATTGATGCAGAGCAAAAGGAGCAAAACCAGGAGAACGTTGCACAGAGAGACTGATCCACTGTGGCACAATCGAATGTATTAGACTTTTCTACTAGTAGCAATGCAATGACCCAGGACAATCCAGAGGAACTTAAAAGAAAGAACGCTATCCACATCCAGAGAAAGAACTGTAGGAGCAGAAATGCATAAGAAAAGACATATGATCAATCACGTGGTTTGGTGGGAATATGTTTGGGGTACTTACATTAAAATATCACTCTATTACAAATATGAATAACTTGGAAATAGATTTTGAACAATGATATATGTATAACCCATATAAAAATTTCAGCTGTGGGAGTAGGGAGGTAAGGAGGGGGAAGATCATGAATCATGTAACCATGGAAAATGTTCTAAATAAATATTTTTTTAAAAGTCACTTAGTGTAATCTGCTTCTTAATATTCACAGATAAAGAAACTAAGTTTCAGAGATTGTCAGTGATTTGCGAAAGTAACACAGATAAAATGTAACAGAGTTTAAATTTTAATCCAAGTCTTTTGATTCCAAAGTTCTCATTCTTTCCATTGTAGTATATTATCTCTCTCCTTAAACTTAAAAAAATTAAGAATTGTGTAATTGGATCACAATGATAACATAAAGCCTTCCATCTACAAATAAATCTATATAAATTCTTGAGTTCAACTATACACATGACTTAATATGAGTCACTTATCCTCCCAGAGCCTGTTTCCTCATCTGAAAAATAATGAGAGGGTTGGATTATATCAAATTTGTGTTATTTTCTGCTTCTACTTGTAGGATACTATCATCTCATGAACTTTAGGATTAAAATATAATGATAAGAAAATCACTCCATTTTCTCAAGAATTTTGCCTCAATGTGAGTAAGAGTTTGTGTTAAAATTATCTCTTGTTCTGGCTCCCCTGATCACTTCCCCTTCCAGCCAATAAATTTATAGTTGGCCAGTTGAAAGAGGAAATAGAAGGAAGATTACAAAGGGGAACACCAAAGTCATGAACAAACTCTCTCAAAAATCAATGGTGCATAATTTGCAAAATTTTGTCAGCCACTAACCAAAACTCACGTTCTGGTAATATATGCTAAATCAGGGAAATCAATGATAATTAGTTATCAGACAACTTCTAAATATCCTCAGTAAGACTAACTGTATACTAAATGTTACTGATAACCTTGAAATTGAATAGATATGTTAATTTTAAAAATTTACCAGCAACTTTGAGATGATTTGGATACATTAATGAATTAACCTCTAATTGTCAAAGATAAGAGTTAATCTGTTGCCCCCCAAATACTATAAAAATGAGACTTCAAATTCCTGCCCCCCAGAACTCTTCCATATCTATCAGGTGCTTTCTGCCTAGTGCTCCCAGCTCTAAACTATGGTTACATGAGTGATTCATTGTGCTTCTCCCCCTCCTCATCTATTTCCCATTCTCTGGGCCTCCCTTTGACATTCCACACCTCTCCATGCTATTTGCTTACACAGCCTTTTCTCTATTCCTCCTAGTATTCTTTGTGACTGTTCAACCATATATCCTCTCTGCTTTATTATGATATGATATTTTATCCTCATTCCCCACTGCTGTCACAGTCTTTCCTGGCAAATATTCAAAGAACTGTGTGGGTCTGATTCTTTTCATAATTTCATAAATTGGGAATTCAAAATTTCTAAAACTAGTGTAGGATGACCCAGTTGCCTTCCTTCATTATTTTTCCTGGTTGCATGAGAATCTGTCTTAATTGTCAGTCTGCTTTGTTTAGTTTGAAAGCCAATCAGGTAATATAAAACTGAGCTCATACCTTAATAATTGAGACAGCTGAGAAAACCACAGGAAGCAAGCAACAGAAGTTTCTCAGGGCCATATCTGAAAAAAAGATGAATTTCATTTTCATTGGGTTATAGGATTTGGAATTAGAAGGGCTCTTAGCAGTTAAAGGAGAGTTGATTTTTCCTAAGATAAAATACAAATTATAGAGAGCAGAGGAAGTACTTGATCCTAGGTCCTTGGATTACAAAGTACTGTTCTTTGAATCCTCCAGGGTCATTGTTTCATTTTTTCCCATCTTTCTCACAATAACCCTCCCAAGAAGACAACATTTAAATCTTCATTTCCTGTTCAGTGAAGACCAGTATAGAGAACTCTTAGGAGGTCTCATAGCTGGGGCTTAACCAAATATAAAATTATTTTCAACCATTTGAGCACATAGTTCATTAAGATGTACAGAACAGAATCAAAGAAAAACCAAAGGACAGAGGCCTCAGGTATTTGAAAATCCCTTTCCTTTCTCAATCGGCTAAGTAATATCAATCCCTCACTTCTTGACAATAGAGGAATAGACTGTTGTATGTAAATTGGGCACCCAAGATTTTCTATTTAAAGGTCTTCTCTGGTCAGTTAAAATGGGACCAAGATGTTCTCTAACTATGAACTAAGCTTCTCTGCTCTATGTGACCTCTCTAAACTTTTAATGGGAACGGTAGGTCAATATACAATCTGAAAAAGATAGACAGATAAAGTTCAGGAATAACAAAGCAAGATCATGTGATTCTTTTTTTTAGCTTTAAAATTTTATTTAATTCATTAATTATGAGAATTTTTCCATGGTTACAGGATTCATGTTCTTTCCCTGCCCTCCTCCCAACCCTTTCCCTTAGCCAACAAGCAATTCCACTGGATTTTTTTTATCTTTTTTTTTTTTTTTTAATTTTAAACCCTTAACTTCTGTGTATTGACTTATAGGTGGAAGATTGGTAAGGGTAGGCAATGGGGGTCAAGTGACTTGTCCAGGGTCACACAGCTGGGAAGTGTCTGAGGCTGGATTTGAACCTAGGACCTCCTGCCTCTAGGCCTGGCTCTCAATCCACTGAGCTACCCAGCTGCCCCCTAATTCCACTGGATTTTACATATGTCATTGTTCAAGATCTATTTCCATATTATTGATATTTGCATTAGGGTGATTGTTTAGAGTCTACATCCCCAATCATATCCCCATCAAACCATGTGATCACACAGTTGTTTTTCTTCTGTATTTCTACTCCCACAGTTCTTTCTCTGGATGTGGATAGTGTTCTTTCTCATAGGTCCTTCAGAATTGTCCTGGATCACTGCTTTGCTGCTAGTGGAGAAGTCCATTACATTAGATTGTACCACGGTATATCTGTCTCTGTGTATAAGGTTCTCCTGGTTATGCTCCTTTTACTCTGCATCAATTCCTGGAGGTTGTTCCAGTTCACATGGAATTCCTCCAGTTCATTATTCCTTTCAGCACAATAATATTCCATCACCAACAGATACCACAATTTGTTTAGCCATTCCCCAATAGAAGGGCATCTCCTCATTTTCCAATTCTTTGCCACCACAAAGAGTGCAGCTATAAATATTTTTTTACAAGTCTTTTTCCTTATTATCTCTTTGGATTATAAACCAAGCAGTGGTATGGCTGGATCAAAGGACAGCCAGTCTTTTAAAGCCCTTTGAGCATAGTTCCAAATTTCCATCCAGAATGGTTGGAAGATCATTTGATTCTTAAAAAAGTTTTAACTATTCCCATAATCTAAATATTTATATTTTTAAAGGTGCACCTGAGGGGCAGCTGGGTAGCTCAGTGGAGTGAGAGTCAGGCCTAGAAACAGGAGGTCCTAGGTTCAAACCCGACCTCAGCCACTTCCCAGCTGTGTGACCCTGGGCAAGTCACTTGACCCCCATTGCCCACCCTTACCACTCTTCCACCTATGAGACAATACACCAAAGTTAAAGGGTTTAAAAAAAAAGTGCACCTGAGCAAGACATTGAACTAGGGTAATAACTTGTCCAGACTTAATCACTTTGTACATATGATAGGATTCAGACTCAGATCTAATGGATTCTTTCTCTTAGCATTTCTATCTACTTATGACACCTAACTTAATTAATTATTGGGTGAAAATAATTTTATATACAGGAGGAAAGACACTGAGCAGTATTTTCTCTCATTTTAATTATTTTTTGCTATTTTTAGAGTATTTCATGATTCCCTTTGACAATCTGTTTAAGCCTATTGACTTTTTCTCAGAATGTTTCTAAATGTATAAAATAAAATGTTTAAAAATAGAAATAAAACCAATAATGTTGAAATAATTGTCAAAATATATTTTTTAAAAGTTTGTGGATTCCCTATTAAGAACCATTAAAATAAAACATGTTAAGTATGCAAATGATATTTGTTCATATCTTTGTTCTCCCGTGTACACAATTACTTTTATATATATCAAGGTATTCAAGAAGAGATCATATGTCATAGTACATCTGGTCTGGCTAGATGGTGAAGTCTCTTGGCTTAATTCTGAAGTCCTCTGGGGCTTCCCTGAGGCTTTGTATCTGAAATAGAACAAATCTGGGAAAACCAAAGTGAGTCTGTGGGATGTTGGCCAAGTCTGTGCATACTTCTGGAGTCTATCCACAGCTGAATTTAGCAATACAGGACTGTATTTTATAGAGCCCCGATGAAGATTGAGTTTGCTGAGGGAAATATTGGTGCTTTCCATTTTTATTTATCTCTAAAATTATTAATCTTAAATTGCATACACATTAAGATACTTTTTAGTATTGTCATACTCAGTCAATACCGACCTAGTTTTGCTGAACTTTTTCTCTTTCTCTTCTTTCTTTTTAATTCTGATATATTTTAATATTAAGGCTGTGTAAAGACAAAAAGATATCCATAAAACTAATAGATTTTTAAGTAGTACATTAATAATATAAAAGAGATTAATTTCTTTTATTTTGAAAATTTCTCTGATGTCCTTTTTAGCCTGGCAGTATTCTATAACCCAGAATCTTTCAGATAAGTATATGAGTTCAACATATTTCAAGACTTAAATTAGTTACAGGGCCAAATTAATTTGGAAAATATTTTACTAATTCTTTTCCAAGCCTCCTTCAGAGATTCATCAAAACAACCACGGTAACTCAAAACTGTTCAGAGACATGGAAGTTGCTCCTTCTCCTGCTATTCTTTCCAGGTTTCAGACAGGAATGATCTCAGAACAGGTTCCCTAAGATCGTGGACTATGATAGACACATAGGCACTTTGAAACCATTTTGGCCCCCAATTGTATATCTTAATATATATTTGTATTTCCCTCTGTGTCATATGTGCCTTGGAGATATAGTCAATCCTTTTATTTATTGAACAGAATTTTGAAATATTTCATTCATGTTTTCATTTCCAGTATTGCTGGCCTTATAAATTGTTTAGGTTCTGTTCATTTCTCATTGTCAATTTCTTCTACTCCTCATTTTCTGAAATTATCAATTTCATCATTTCTTTTTGTCTAATATCATTCCATTCTATTTACATATGTGTAAGGGGAGTTTTTATACCTTTGGAACTACGTTCCCCAGAATTTCTTCATCTCCCAGAATCTCTTTCCTACTTCACCCCACCTTGCGTGCTTAAGGTACAAAATCTCCACTTATACACAAAGCACAATTTGTTCAACTCTTCCCTAATTAGCTCAGCTATTTCCTACTTGCCCAAAAGGCCATCTAAGACATCCCTTTACATTCTTCAATTCCTTAAATTTTTCCCCTTTAGAAAATGATTTTATCCCCATCCCTTCTTGTTTGACTCTATCAATACTCTTCAAAAAAATATTCAATGCTCTTTTAGGACATTGCTTTTCTTAATGGCATTTGGTTCTTCTCCTTCTATTGCAATATGAAACTAAAATATCCTATATTTCTTAACAATTGATCAAAAAAATTTACCTTTCTAAGTTTCTTTGGACTCATATGTTTATATTTCAAATCAGCTTTGACCTATTCATATAAAAATGATTGAAAGATCTCAATTACATAATAGATCTTTTCCCATTCTTCTCATCCTTTCTACCCTTTTCAATAGGATTATACTCAATTTGCAAGGTAATTGTAAGTCTATATCATTTGTCTTTTGAAATATGATATCCTAAGACCTCTTTTTGTTTATAACAAAGCTGGTTTGTTTGGTCCTGATTATATTACTTGGTATTGAACTCCTTTTCTTGATGTTTGCAGTATACTTTTCTTTAATGTGATTACTTTGGACTTTTTCTGATTCTTATTTTGCCCTCTTATTTTAAAACAGAGTACAGTTTCAACTTATTATTTCTTGAAATATAGTGCCCAGCTGATCTTATGAGTAAACCCTATCACTGGTTAAAACTTCCCATCAAGGTATATTCTTTCAGTTACAAGAATGTGTGTGTTTGTGTTTTAAGAAGGATTTTTAGAGATACCAGTGATTCTTAAATGATCACTTCTTGAACTGTTTTCTTGGTCAGTTGAATTTTTAATAGATATCTAATATTTTTGTTTTTTCAAAAATTTTATTTCATTCTAATATTTTGTACTCTCTCATGGAGTTATTGATTTCTCTTTGTTTAATTCCAGTTTTCAAGGAATATATTTCTTGGGAAAGATTTACCTGTTTAATTCTATGTCATTTGTTATTTCAAATTTGCATATAGGGTTTGCATTTCATTACCAAAAAATAAATAAGCATACAAAACAGAAACAATAACAACAAATTATTTTGGTCCATTTTCTCTAGGCAATCATCTAGTCCTTGTGGAAAATATTTCCTTCCCACCTCCCCTTGAGTCTCTTTTATTGTTGTTATGAGTGGATAAGAAATTTAGTTGTTGATCATTTCCTCCACAAATTTGAACTTTCTTGAACTTTCTCCAAGGATTTTCCATCTCAGAGGTTCCATTTAATCAATTAAACTTAAAGAACTCAAAAGAATTAATGAACTGAAAATCACATACTTTATACTAGGCATTTAACTATGTTTATTTCTATTCGTATCTAGATAATAATACTACAATATTTGAGCTTTACAGGACCTTAAAAAAATAATGTCCTAAATTGGAATCAGCTTACTGATGTGTTTTCCAACAGTGAAGATCTTGAAGTAGAAGCTAGACAACTATCTGACTATTATGTTAGTTATAATAAAAACTATTTGGTCGAGTATGGGTTGGATTAGATTCTAATGTGGTCACTTCCAATTCTGAGACTGTAATCAGTCAATCGAACTCCTTCATTTCACATTTGTGGACAGTCTTGTAGTGGTTAAGAGACTTGCTTGAGAACATGTAGTTACTGACTAGCTAGGATTACAGGCTATCTCTTTCTGTGATTAACAATTTCCAATTGTGTTGGATATATATTCTGAGAACTGTTCCTCATTAAAAATCAGAGGGCTGAGACTAAAGTTAAAATTTAATAAGAAAGTCTAAAAGTTAAAACAAAAAGTGAAATACATATTGGGGTCAAGGCTAAACTGGTTTATAAAAGAACACATAATTATATTGTGTGAATATGTATGTTTGTAGGGGACCAGTGTAGAAAAAATACTATGATCTTCATTCAGTTATTAGTGAATCATAGAATCAAGAGGTCTAGATTCAGTAACCTGGGTAATAGATGACACAATATAGTGTATAAAATCTTGCAACCATGCTTTCATGGCTGCAAGCTGGCAGTTGCCCATTTAGAACAGAGAACCTGGCATGAGACCCAGGCGGATACCAGGATGGCAGTTTGAAGTGAGGGTATAAAAGAAGGGTCCCAGACCTCTGTCTTCACTTCTTTGTCTACTTCTGGGCTGAACTGAGGGAGAGGGAGGAGGAACGTGGGACTGGGCCGCAGGGTGGTTTGGGTTTGGATTTCCTTAGGCAGGTAGGCACAACTACCATTGCTAGCCAAATACCAACAACTCATTGGCCAACCCAACAACCCTTATAGGAAACAAGAGTCTCTTTCTATCCTCAAGACATCACCATGTGGCCCAGAGCTGCCAAGCATATCAGAATTAAGTCTGCTCCAAAGCACTCTTTTCTTCTGCACCTTAAGAAGACCTTCAGTATTTCTTAGAGTAGTTAATTGAAGCTAGTCATCTCTAGATCTTAGCTTACCTTACCCACTTACCAATCCCTCTTACCTAATTCAATTTATCACCAATAAATCCCTTTGACCTATAAGCTTAAAGATTTTGAAGTCATTGCCTCACCTCAACCAAAGACCAGGTAAACATCACTTGTCTGAATATTCTATAAACTACAGCTGACAAATTCCTTTAAGCAGTTAGATCCAGGAAGTGCCAACCACCTTCCTATTTGACTTCACCTATTGACCAATAGGATTACTTCTATATTTCAGGACAGGGCCATAGATTCCTGAGCTTAAAGAGGCTTGGCTCTGCTAGTAAGAGAGTTTCAACTATCTCTCAGCCAGTTTGGGTGCAAGACCCTTGGTACATCCACCACTGTCTACTCTAGCATAGAGCCCTGGGGGCTGGCCTATTTCCATCCTCCACACTACTCCTGCATGGCAGCCAGCCCCCTGCATTACAACAGTGAATAGTCAGAAACACCTGAATTGAAATCTGGCCCCTTCAGATACTTAATAGCTGTGTGAACCTGGGCAAGTCACTTAACCCTGTTTGCCTCAGTTTACTCATCTGTAAAATGATCTGGAGAAGGAAATGGCAAACTACTCCAGAATCTTTGCCAAGAAAACACAAAATAGAGTCACAAATTGTTGTACATGACTTAAACAACAAAACAACAACAAAAATCTGCACCGGAGAAAGAAGTTCCACATTAATGTTCTCTTTGCCCCTGTGAAATGATAGATTATTTGTGAACTCATGTATATTCAAAGCACTTTGCCAAAAAACAATCAATGCCACTCTCCATTCCCTCAAAAGGCTTACAGTCTAAATGAGGGAAAATAATAAATTATACCACAAATGGTTGACTATTTAGTTTGTAGTTGTGATTAAATTCACAAACACAATAATAGCTAAAAGAAGAATATGCTGTCTATGAAGTTCTAACCAGAGTGAGAGGATCAGTAATAGATAGGATGTATGTTATTACTTGCTAGCTGAATCTCTAATTGCACAATATATGTGAATACATGCATACATTGATGCGTAATTCAGTCATATGCTTTGTGGGAGAATGCATGTCCAAATTTATCATCATAAAAACAAAGATAAAAATTACCTTCAAGGCTATGAAAATAGGTTCCTAATTTTCCACAGAGTATAAGGTAAATTTGCAAGTCTAGATATAATTAACTAAGCCCTCCTTTTTAATTCAAGCAGTACTAATGTCCTAATGGTGGCATGGATCTTAAAACAATTTAAAGATAATGCCTCGGCATTCCAGAGCTATAAGATGTGAATTTTGATGAGGAAAAACATATAACTCTCCCCTCAATTGGGTACCCTAAAATAATAGAGCCCATAAACATAAGATGCTTTGAATTGATGTGAAGTTTTAATGGTCCAGAGATGTTTACATCTGGGAGACTCAATAAAGCATTGCTAAATAATGATGATGATACCATTCATATAGAACTTACATATTTCTAACATAGTTTACATATAATTCATTCACTAAGCAACCAAAGATAATAACACCTTGTACTAATAAGGGTTTGAGGGGGGACAAGGTATTCTGTTCAAAAGCAAAGTATGATCTCGGTGCCATGGAAGATGCTCCAACAAAGCATTTCAAGGATTCCCTTGATCACTCCTGATCCCCATAATACTGAAGCTCTCCCTTGACACAGTTTTTTATCTGCCTTCTTTGAAGCAAAGCAGGGCTAGAATTCTGGATTCTGAGTCATGTTCTGTCATTTCTTTTGTGATTTTGGGCAGGTCATATAATTGCTATATTGGCAGTGTCCTCATCAATGAAAAAGAAGCAAAAAAACAAAAATGGAGCCAGGAGGAATAATAGGAGGTTAAGTCAAATTTCATCTATTTATCTCTAGCATTCTATGATTTTGAATTAATCATCATTTAAGAAAAATCATTTGTACCTTAATATCATTTCAACATTCAGTCTTGAAAAGTTGATAATTTGTGTTTCAATAAATAAAACCATTATTGCATTAATTTTCACTGAAATTGTTTTTATTTTGTGTACTTCACACAACAATTTCAACAAATAGCTTATAAACTCTTGTGCAATGTTTTCCTATCTGACACCGCCATCTAGTGACCAAAATAAAATATACAATGAAATAATTTTGAATTGTATTATTCATTGTGTGGACATAACTGTGGAGCCACAGAAGAGAATTAAATACATTTTTTATATTTACATGTATGTATGTTTATGTGTGTACATATTCTCTCTCTCTCTCTCTCTCTCTCTCTCTCTCTCTCTCT